>NC_081407.1:537958736-538299093 GCF_030272615.1 Cryptomeria japonica
TTCAGTATTTCCTTCAGTATATTCCAATGTGATCAAATCTTGAGATGAGATTTTGGGATATTGTTTGGGATAGTCTTGTGTATCTTCATTTCAAATGGTTCATGATTTGGTTCTATGCAAGTTATCTTTCTTCATGATAGTTGTTGTTGTTTGAGTATTCCTAAGTTTCAGATGTTGATCGATGAAGATTTGATAAGTGGTGTTGGTGTAACTATTGCTAATGATTCTAACATGATTGCTGGTGTATCCTTATCATGTCCTATTTGTTTTGATTATCCTCATTGATCATTGTGTGATTTTTAGGTGTTATCCTGAACCGGTGATGATTTTTCGTGTTATGTGGTTTTCTTGGTGGTGTAGCGTGTTGTGGTTGATCTTGGCATGATTTCTGGTGGAGTTGAGCATTTGGGAATTTGATGTAGGTCCATGTTATGTCATTTAAACCATTATATTGTTTTGGTGGTCGATATTTGTATCATGTGATGTAATTTTGTAATTGAGGGTTGAGGGTTTAGCCGACCTTGTTGTCAAGGTTGATGAATTGTATAAATAGGTGATGTTGTCATGTAATTCTGGTGTCAATGTTGTCAATGCATTATTAGAGTGGTATATGTGTGAACAAGTGATTTATCCTTCAGTGATATGATAGAGGAGATATTGGTGTTGCTGAGAAGAAAACTGTGCTTAATTGGAACTGTAATCAGGCATTTGGAGATGCTATTCTTTCAGTTCATTTCTTTCGGATTGTAGTCTGAATCTTGTTGTAAGTTAGTGAGATGACCCTAAGGGTTGTAGCCTTCCAGGTCATTATATTTTGAGAAGTGATCTCTAGGCAATGCGCCTGAATGCATGTGCATTCCCCATTGTAATATTTCACATACTACTGTAGAGTATCATCTTACTATGGGTAGGTTCCCACCATGGTTTTTCCCTTAACTGGGTTTTCCACATCAAAAATCTTGGTGTTGTATGTAGTGCTTTCAATTTGCGTATCTTCCTTATTGTTGTAGTTTATCAGATCTATGTTTTGTGATTAAATTTGTTGATCCGGTGAAAATTGATTCACCCCCCTCCTCTTAGTTTTCCCTCCTCTTTGTTGCTAACAGTATGCATATATGTATGTATATGTATACATACACACACACACATATGTATGTATGTATGTATGTATGTATGTATGTGTGTATATATATTGTATTAGATATATTTTTATATTTTTATATATAAATATAAATATAAATATTTTACATTTATATATTTATTACATATATATAAATATATATTAAATTTACACACACATATATATATATATGTATATATGTACATATATATGTATGTATATATGCATATATATGTATATATATATATATATATATATATATATATATATATATATATATATATGTATGTGTATATGTGTGTGTGTGTGTATTTATAATATAATATATATTTAAGTTACACCAAGTCATGGGTACCTAGCATAATGGTCCCCCACCATGATGCTAGTCATAATTAATTATTTTAATCCCCATAAAAACTTCTAGCCACAATCCTAATGGGTTGTGCAAAGAATCTCATTCATTAGATTGTTTTAATCTCTATTGTTGGATCTTAGGGCTTCAATGGAAAACCCTAACATCTATTAAGATGGAAAGTAACCTTGTTCTCTCATTTGAAAATTTTCTCAAGCTTTCTAACCCTAGCCTCCTCCATGGAAGCCATTGTTGCAGGTTTCTCAAAAGTGCTTCATAAAATAAGCTATGGAGATCAAAGATTTCAAAGATTTCACCCAATGAATTCTTGTATTTTTAAAACCCTAGATCTGATGTAATTTTTCTCTCATATTGTTTGTAAATTTGTAGGTTGGGAAGGAGTGGCAGCCATATGCATTTGTGGGAGTTCAAAATCTCCATTTTATTTGTTCTGGGTTTGCACCAATTCTCTTTTGAGATATTTTTTCTTCCCTCTTGTTTTCTCAGTAAAATCCTAGATCTAATTTTCCTCTTATATTATTTGTATATTTCTAGGTTGGGAAGGAGTAGTGGCCATACGCATTTGTGGGAGATCAAAATCTCCATTATATTTTTTTTGGGTTTGCTCCAATTTTCTTTTCATTTTTTTTTTCTTTCCCTCTTGTTTTCTCAATAAAGCCTTAGATCTAATGTAATTTTTCTTTTGTTTGCAGGTGCAGGTTTGGAAGGAGTGGCAGCCATATGATATGTGGGAGATTAAAATCTCCATTTTGTTGTTTGTATAATTTATATATATATATATTAGCCTTTTTTATTTTTAAATTTGATTTTTTTTAGGCAAAGGGGTTGCAACACCCCCCTTACATAGGGTGCCTTAGCTCTGCAAAGATGTGACCCCCCATGCAAGGGGGTGCTGCAGTCCCCATGGGGTTGCGACACACACCCCATGTAAGGAGGTGTCGCAGTCCCCATGGGGCCGTGACACCCCCTTACATGGGTGTCATAGCCTTGAGAGGTACAACCCCCCATGTAAGGGGGTGTCGCAACTCTGAGAGCTCCGACCCCCCATGTAAGGGGTTGTCACAGCTCTGAGAGATGTGACCCCCCATGTAAGGGGGTGCCACAATCCCCATGGGTTGTGACCCCCCCTTACATGGGGTGTCGTAGGCCTGGTTCTATGACCTCCCATGCAAGGGGGGGCGTAGACCCTATGGCTTTTTAATAAAAAAAATTTTAAATATTAAATTTTTTAAATATTTTAAATGATTTTTATATAAAATAATATATATTTATATATATTTATGGTATATATATATATATATATTATTTTATATAAAAATCATTTTATATATATACAGATAGCCCCCTACTATTTGAAAGGGCTAGCAAGCCCCTACAATTCTATGGCACTAATTAATAAAATAGAAATTATCTATCCTCTATATCTTCCTAGAGAAAACGATGATTTTTCTTTGGTCCTAATTGGCATGGGCCCGATGACATATAGTGTAGGTGAACGAATTTTCCCTCCCCAACCCCCCTCCCCATCTTTCATATTATTGTGAAGGAGGGATCTTCATTAGCCATCTATTCATCATCCATCTATTTGAATCTGTCTGCGTCTATTATATCCTATCTGCCATCTCTATTATATATGTGATATGATTGATGCCCCCCCATCTAGTACTCATTTTCGATCAAGATACTCCTCGAGCATATATTTACTTGCCTCGTGATGGAGGAGTACTCATTTCACATATTCATGATGGACCGGAGGTACCTCCCGAACGTAGCCCCAACTACTATTGGGTCAAGATGAGTCATTCATCTCCTCTCATGTTCAACCGGTGGTCTCCTCATGCTACCCAGATGGGCGTCGGGGTGAAAGAAAACCAAGAAGGATTAGAAGGGGTGACCACCTATGTGTGTGTGTGTGTGTGTGTGTGTGTGTGTGTGTGTGTGTGTGTGTGTGTGTGTGTGTGTGTGTCACACACATATATATTAAATGATTTATATATTTTTTTTATATAAAATAAAAAATGGTTTAGTCATAAAAAATTTAATATATATAATTTACCTATTTGTTTGATAGTATAAACATCCATATGGAAATAAATATAACTTCATATTGAACCAAATTTTTTTTTAATTCTAAATTTAATAATAGTGGGTATTTAAGTAACAATATTGCAATATCCAGAATTAAATATGAATTTAACCAACATTTCATATCAAGATGACATCTAAACTTATGAATAATAGTCAGTATCCCCTAACTGTTTTGATACAAATGACTAAATATACTACCAATAGATGAAAATCAATTGGTATTTAAATGTCAATGAATGATTGCAATGACTAAATAAATGACCAGTTAACAAGAATCAATGACTAAATTAACTACTAAATATACTACCAAATTGATCAATCAAAACAACTAATAAATGGCCAAAATAGTTTAGTCATAAATTTGGTCGTGTTATAAATGACTGACAATAAATTACTAATGGTGACATGACCAAGATTAGTCATTTATATGCAATTTTTAGCAGTTTTTTAGTCATTTATTGTTGTTTTTGTACTAGTGCATTTTTCTACACATCTCTGGCTCATTTCCTTCTCAAGCTTTAGATTAAAGGTATATTTATTCTAAGCTAATTGTTTTACATAATTAGTTTAGAAGTAAAATTATACTTGAAGATAGCACTTTCTAGAGATTCTCATATATTTTGTAAATATTGTAAATGTCTGAGTTTTTCATATTGTTAAGATTTTTGGACCAATAAATTTTGTTGGAAGTATGCATTGATGTGTTGTTGTGGTTGTCATTAATGTCAAACTTGTTGTTTTGAATTGGTTAGGAATGTCGGTGGTGCATAGTTATCTTGTTGTGTTGTTGATGTTGTAGTTTTTCTATTGGTTGTTCCATAAGTGTTTGGGTTTAGAATTTGTTGTTGATGTTTAGTGTTGTTATCTTCATTGGATATAGTTTCAGTACCATGAATATGATGGTTATGTGTTTCAGAAATATCTTTGTGGTCTCTGGATGTCGTGGCATTGATATTTGTTGGTTGTGATATTCTATGTTAGACCTATCCTTTGGTCTAGATATGATTTGTGGAAGTGTTTGATATGTTATGGGTCTCACCGTAGCAAGTGGAGATCTAGATTTGAGTTATTTGTATTGGAGAATATGATTTGACCGTTGATGGCTTACATGGATGCGTAGCATGTGATATGATATTGGTTATATTCAGGTGATTGCAGATCAATGAATTGATCTTTGGAAGACATGTTTTGGTCCCCTATTTGTCTTGGAGTGGATCAATGTGTATTTTTGGTTCAAAAAGTGTATTTTAATTCAAGCCAACTTTATTTGAGTTTTGATGATATATCTTGTATATAAGGATGTATGTGATTGAGCTAAGTGTACGATGAGGCATGGAGTGTAGATGTATGATGTGAAGATTGTCAGTGAGGTTCAATGAAGAGAAGAAGAAGAGTTGTGTTGGAATGATATGGAAGTTGTGTTGAGATTGTGACAAAGATTTGAGACAGTGTTGGCAGTTGAGGTCAGAGTTATGTGTTGATTTTGGTCAGTTGATGCAGAGTTCAAGGACTAATTCATGACCAGGAGATCCTTCTTTTAATATCATTTTCTATATCTTTCCCTAAGTGTAGTTAGCTTCAGGTTTTGCATGTCCTCTTTTGTATCTTGCCCCATGAGCACTTAACCTTGGTGTGCAAGTCTGGAGCAGTGAGATCTTTGCTTTGTAATTTGATAAACATAGTGGATATATCTAGTGGGTAGGTGTTCACTGTGGTTTTTCCATGTATAAATCTTGGTGTGCTGGATGGTTGAATGGACCAGAATATGGAGAGGGAGGGGTGAATTAGTATTCCCATGATAATAAAATATTTCCACTAGTATAACCTTAGTAATTAGTCTCATCAACATGAAACAAAAAATGCATAATAAATAGAAAGCATAATCACAAGATAGACACTAGCTTTTTATATGTGGAAAACCCAAATGGGAAAAATCATAGAGATGGTTAACTCTCAAGATAATATAGCTAGTTATATGGTGTTTACAAAATGGTGGCTCACCGTTGGATGGCTTACTACCATTTTACAATACAACTCACAACCGGAATACAATAAGGCTCACTGTTGGAACGCTCACTACAATAGAATTAAATGAACTAAAGAAAATTGTATCTCCAAATGCATGGGGTAAGTTCTAGGATAAGCTTAGATATCAGAAAAACAACCTACAATAGATCTGGTATGGGATCTCTCTAGCCTACCCACAACTGCCTACAACAAATCCGATAAGGGATTACTACAACTCTATTCACAACTGCCTGCAACAAATCCGATAAGGGATTACTAAAACTTTGTTCACAACTTCCTGCAACAGATCTGGTAAGGGATTAATACAACTCTTCTCACAATTTCCTATAATAGATTCTTTAAGGGATTACTGCTACTCTACACTAACACTTTCCACTATCGATATTGTACACTGCTCGCATACACTTTGTTTTTCTATCCTTTTCACTTTACTTGCACACCTTCGCATACCACTACTCTGTCACTCACACACTGCAATAGAATTTTACATCCACATACATGTGTCATATATATATACGGTAAACACATACACCAAGATAATATATCAGCCAAGCATAAACAGGCTTATACAATAATGCATTGCTCAGATCAACATGCTACTCGAATATGCCTTGATCGAAATAAGGGTAACCATGTCGGCCTTTATTTATCTTCTACACACTTCCTTCTTAATTACTGGAACACACACTTCAATTACCATATTACAACAAGGGTCTGTCGAACCCATAAACATGAACCCATAGGCACAAATTCCAAGCACAATGACTTCTACCTTTAAGATACGAATGCCACAGATTCAGAGCATAGGATTCATAGATAATATTGCAATACCAAAGTCTGGATAGCAGTTCAACTATCACAACTTATGCCAACACTTGATACAAACCATGACTAGCAAAAGAAATAGATTTTGAAGCAAAGGATCTTCTAGAAAATACTCTTGTGATACATACATACATATTTTCTTAGCATCACATACATACCTATCTCCCACTGTTTCTCAACATGCTACATCCGGTCCTAAATGGACCACCGGGTTTGACATCAATGACAACATTCCCACAAATCTAACAATCTCTCCCTTTGTAATTGATGGCAAAACATCTCAAAAATTATGTCCGTGTATATATCTACATAATACTGAATATATCTCCCCCTTACTCATATCACTCATATCTCTCCCTTTCTCCCCCTTTGACATCAAGGACAAAGGGTTCCTTCAATCAACAATAAAAAAAGATATCAAAATTATGTATCAACCAAAAAGGAATTATTAACTTCTCTTCTTTTGAAAAAATTTTCTTGTATTTCTCCTTGAGTTCCAAAAGGAGAACCTTCCATGAATGTACTGCCAGTTTTTGATAAACTTTTGGTTTTAACTAACAAATCAATAGCATGAGATAAGTTGTTAGGAAATGATAGATTTTGCTCATATTCTTCTATATCTCTAAGAAGCCCTGGAAAATGTTCTAATTTAGCTTCAACAATTTGTTTCACTTTCCAAAAAATAGTCACAATGTCTTCTTCCTCTAAAGTGATAACAACTTAACTTATAGAGAATCTACCTTTTTCCTCTGACTTCCATCCTTATCACTCAGAAAATCAAATGTTTTACAATATAACTCAATTCTGATTCAATTGATTCAGCTTTTACCTTGTAGTTTTCCATAGTAGCCGACCATTGGAGATAATACCTATATACTTTGCTAGTTCTATCAATATGATCCATCATTTCATGAATGCATTCTAACAAAGTCCTTTGCATGTCATTACATTTCTCCAACATTATCTGTACATTATCTATTTCTTCCTTTGAAACATTTTCTCCTTGCTTTGCAATAGTCACCTTTTCTTCAGCTACAAGAGATTCTGGATCATCTAATTCAATAACATCTTCTTGTTTCTGATCTTTCTTCTTCTTTCAGGTTCCAAAGAACTAGAGAGATCAATATCATTCATTTTCCTCTTTCCAGAGGAAAGAATCTCTTTAGTAGAACTAGTAGCAGGAGATATTGGATTGATACACCAAACCTCCCAAAACATCTTAAAGTAATCTACCCATGCTTCATCTTTCTTTTTCATATAATATAGATACTAATAGATTTTCTTAGCAATTAGAACTTGCAATTTCCATAACACATTTTCTTTTGCCGGAAGAGATCTCAAAAAATACATTATTAAACATACAAGAAACAATCCAAACTAGAAGGGGTAGCCTTGATTCTTTGTCATTTTAATATTTTCTAATAATTGGTTCCTAAAAATTCACAAATTGGAAACTGGATCTTCTATAGAAAGCTTATGCGCAACATATAAAACAATAGCCTAGGTAGGACCTTCTCTATTTTTAAAATAATTTTTGTAAGATATATCATACGCAACATACGTCACCACGAGATTAACAATTATGTCAACCAACAAAACTCTTTGATTTCACGTCACTCTAGTTAGGGTCTCAACTTCTTTATTCTTCATGGTCTTCTTTACTGAAATAGTTTCTTTGTCACAAAGCCTAGTAATTACTGAAATGATATCCTTAGAGATTGGATAGGGTTTCTCCAACATGATGCAATCATTTTATACTTGACTCAAGATAAGTTTAATCAAGCCTTCATCTCCAAACCAGGGGAAATTCACACCATAGATCCAATCCTTTTTGCTTCAACCCTTTAACCTTTTGTAATTCTTCATCATTCAATTTTTTTTCCATCTTCCTAATCTTTTCAGTATGAAATTCATCCAATCATACCTTTTCTTGAATTTGAGATTCTCTATTGCTCGATTCTCTGACGATCATCTTTGATTCCATGATGTGATCTCTTGCTCTGCTTCTCTACTCTTCAACTGTTTTTCTTCTCCTTAGACTCCTTTTTTGCATAATGTAGAAAATGATCTCAAATTTATGTATTTATCTTGTCAAACACTTCTAGGGTTTACTCGCCAAAAAGAGTGTCTTGTCAATGATGTCAGCGTATTCACCAAAATACTATATTACATATCCAACATAGTCATGTTGAACCCACAACATGAACTAATTCGGAAAGGGGTGGAGCTGAATGATTTTCCTTGAAAACTTCCCTTGAGCCAAAGCAACAAGCTCAATTCCCGAAGGAAGATATGCTTGCACTAGATTCCGATACATCAAGTTTTCTTTCATTATTTACCTCCTTCTTTCTCTATACCATGACTTCCTTTTTCTTTGATTCAAAAGTCTTGATTACATTCTTCTCCATAGATCTCCATAGAAACCATATTTTTACACTTACTAGCATAATGTTTGAATTGCTTGCCTTTATAACATTTGATGTTCCTTGCACTGAATTTATCGAATGCGTTATAGATCTGCACTGATTAGCTTTATGACTATAACTATTGCATAGATGACAATAGCCATGAAAATTCATATTCATTCTATTCATTCCAACTGGATAATAATTCTGACTGATAACATGATTCCTACAATAATTTGCTTTATGAACAAACTTCTTGCAATTGTAACATTGAGTATTTAGTTCCTTCATGCTTCATTCTATAGCCTTATGACCAAATTTATTGCATTGAAAATAATAACGATTAAATGATGGGTACCTTTGTGCATTCAGATGACGAACCAACAGTTTTCTTGCAATAGATCTTTGATTCTGAATTTTACTTGCATCTTTAGGTTTCCTCTCAACTTCCTTTATCTTTATTTTTCTGATTTGAACATTCACCAATCTATAATCTTAGTCCAGTATTCTCTTCATGAGGCTTCTGCATGTTGATCAAGTCATCTAGTAGTTTGTTTCTTTCATGAACTTTAGTTTCTGTCTTCAGGTTTGTAATGCCCCGCCAGGAAACCCCTAAGTGTTTAAGTTAAAAACACTCAAATAGAGTGTAAATATTTTTTTTTTTTAACAATACTAATTATGAGCGTTAATAATAATAATAGTTAAGAGTATTACTAATAAGTTACAACATTAAGATAATTTGGAGTTATCTAAAACTTAGATAACACAGCGGAAGGATAAACGAACCTAAGGAGTTTCCCAACGTGATTACGTAACCTTACACCTGACTCAACTCGCATCAAATGATCCAATAAGCAGGATATCTTAATTGCGAGAAAATGCATAAGACATGGACATATATTTATGTTCAATAAATTGACATCTTAGAATTTTAGGAAGCGCTCATTTACTTTGGGTGGTTAGGAGGCCATCGTGAGGTTATTTACTCAATGCACTTTAAAACATAATTAAACTAAGGGGCCACCCATAAGGTTCAATACGACTAATATCACGTAGTTCATTCATTTGGGTTTAAGGTAATCACCCACAATTGTTATCATCCTTTATAATTAAAAGTATGGTTAATAAGATGTGATTCATTAATTAAGGATTAAACTACCATTAATAGAGTGAGGTTCCATCATTTGAATTCAAGCATAACCAACTAATGAGTTGTAGTTGTTTTATGGAGGATAAGATGCAAGAAGCCATAGAGTTCATTCATTGAAGCTTTAATAGTGCTATTAGATGGACTCGATTCATTAAGGTGGATATGTATTAGGACACATGAGTTCATCCTTTAAATTAAAATATAGTTAGCAAGATGAAATTCATCATTACAGGATTAAAATATAAGTTCATAGTGACGTTCTTCCATTAGGATTAAAATATAATTATCTTATTGCATGTCACTCTTTTTAGTAAATGAAGTTAATATGAAAAGATACATTTACTGGGATTAAGATATAAACAACTATACGAATACTTCCCTTTTCAGTTCAATTTTAGCAAACATAAAGAGATTCTTTTATTAGGGTTATAATTATGGATAAATAGTTGAGTTCATCTAATTATCAAATTAATTTGGTAAAGATTATTTGTTAAGATTAAAACATTAATAACTAAATTAATTCATCTAATATAGTGCAATATAACTAACATGATGATGCTTATTAACTAAGATAAAAAGGTAAATACCTATATGAGGATTATCCTTTAAATTTCAATCTAGAAACTATGACATTAATTCTAACTTTGTTACCCATTCACATTCGTTCAATTTACCAACTTAAATCAAGCTAAAACAATAATGGTAACCTAGTGAGATTCTTTCCACTATTACTACTTTTAATTAACATAAGCACAATATTTTTCCATAATCATAATTTACAATGTTTTATGAACCTGATTACTACATTTATCAAGATGAATAATTTTATGCACTTTGATTTAGCTGCATTTAATTCCCATTAAACACATACAAGATACAACCATACATGATAACTTAAAGTATGAAATAAAGGAAGCTAAAACATCGCATAACATAGATATGATCTCGGAGTTCACTCCTAGAGGGCTACATCTCCGGGTTTGCTCAACTGCAAGACCCTTCTGACATTTAATATAGTTAGGATTACATAAGTTTTCATGTCAATTACATCTCTGCCCTTTAGGCGAACATATCCACTATACAACATCTACCTCGGTTGATTATTACATAGTGATCCCTTCTAGAAGCGGATCAAATTGAACCATAAAAAAAAAACATGAACATAGATTCTCTTGTCTGACGATACCCTAACTAGGGGCTTGACCGACTTATGACCAAACACTAGCATATCAAGTCTTACCATTACATAACCAAATTCTATTATAGAAATTTAAATTTGCATAGGCAATATCCGGTAGAGGTATTCGTTTACCATATTGCTTTAACTATTAATGTCGATCAAGTTTATGGATTTGCTAAATTAACTTTTATTTAAAAATTCACATTAATCCACCATTACTATTTAGTCCATGTTAATAATATGTATTAACTCGAGTATGATGTAATCAATATGAAATTAATAACTTGTATTAAAGTATGGATTTACTAAGTGTTGATTATCTAAAATCCAAATATATTATTTAATAATCTAGGATTAAATAATATAAAAGAAACTGAATTTAAAATTAAATAATATAAAAAAAAACTGAATTTAAATCTCTTAAACTAAATTTAAATTCACTTATTAATTTGATTTTTATTTTTTTTATATATTATATATATATATATCCTTTTTAATCCATTTATATATAATAATAAAAAATATATATAAAATAAAAAAAAACTTTTTTTAATTTTAAAAAAACAAGAAAGGGAAGGTACCCACGTGCCCCCCTCCCCCCCCTTGGCAGCCCATGCTACCATTGGTAGCGTTGCTACCATTGGTAGCGCTACTACCAAATGGTAGCAGGCCGCTACCTTTGGTAGCAGTTCGCTACCATTGGTAGCGCTGCTACCAACTGGTAGCAGTAGCTACCTGCTGCCTCCCAGCGATGAGGTTTTCCTAAAAATAAATTTATTTTACTATTTTTTTCTTTCTAAATAGATTTTACAATTAGTAATAAAATAAATAACAAATCCCCAATACAACCCTCACAGTCTCAAACAGGGATTTAAAGCATTTTCCACCAACCCCCATTTTTTTCTTTTTTTGAAAGAAAATCACAGTCCATGTATTTTCCAGATTGCCCAAAATAAATAACAAACCGGGGAACAATGTTTTTCTTTTTTTTTGAAGTAAACATGAATGAAATAACCAAAACAAAATGTAAAATCCCCCATTTTCCATTTATCACAGTCACAGTCACATTTTTTTTTCCAGAATGTCAAGGGTTTCAAAACAATAGAGGAAATTGTTGAATAACCAACCCATTAAGCAAATCTTTGGCACAAGGAAGCTCACCTCTCACACAAAGATCCAACAAAGCTACTCTTTAACAAATTTCTACAATGAAACTTACTCATGGGCAACAATGGAAAATCTGAAAACCAAAATTGCAAGAAAAACATACAAGCCCCTTTTCTCTTTTTTTTTAATTTTTTAAAACAACTTAATCGAATCGATAAAAGAGATTCCTACCTCAATAAGCTTTCCTGGAAGGATTGTTGATGATGAGCCCCCAAACATGCTGCTGTATAACTCCATCTTTTTTTTCCCAAAATCCCCAATCTTCCTTCCAAAACCATTTTTTTTTTTTCCAAAAAGATGACCCAAGGAAAGAACCCCCAAAAATATTTCAAAAACTAGGTTAAATGAGAAACCCCCCCTTTTTTGGACCTAATTTTCAATTTCAAATTTAAGTATTTATTTTTTTGAAAATAAAAGAAACATGAAAATGGAAATCATTCTTTTCCACTACTCAATAAATCTAACTCGTTTTATTCTAATTAAAATTAACATGCTTCTATCTCTTATTTAGTTTTAAATTTTAATTTTTCAATATTAATTTAGGCCTACATTATATTTCGAAACTATTGACTAGGGTAAAGCATTTTGATTAATTTAAATTTCCAAAAACCAATCTTTTATACTATATCAACTTTACAAGTAAAAAAATAATTTCTTTTAAATAATAAAATTTACCCTTTCTCTTCCAAAATGCGAAAATGATTAATTTATTTCTATTTCCCAATGACTTTAAATCTTTCCTTTCTAAAACGCATAACTCATTGAATTTCGTTATTATTAAAATTAACTATTAAATTAACTCACTACAACATAATAAAGTGACCTTTTTAATAAATGACTAATCTCATGAAAGAAACCTATTTATTCTAATTTTCTCAAGTACTAATGCATAAATGAACACATTAATTCAAGTTAAATACTTTAAGCTTGCTACAATTATAATTAAAGCGATCTCTTTAAATTAATGATTAATCATATAAAAGAAACTACCTATTTTAAATTTCTAAATTACTAATGCGTACATCTACTCATTAAATTGAATTAAATACTTAGGATAACAAACTCCACTTACCCCGCACAAGGCACGCAAACTGAGGAAGTCCACCAATCACATGACATGCAACCCAACAAAAAGAAAAAAAACCTACAGACCACACACGATGCTCACCTGGCCATGGCTAAGGCAAGATGAGAGTTTTATACCCCCCAAATCTGAATTCTAAGGATGGAGGAGGTATACTCAACCCTGCGAATCTCGAAGGAGATGAACCTCGCCCTAGGCGGTGTTGTACCTACAATCTCCTGCACCCATAAATCACGCAAGCATACATATACATATACATATTCAATGAAGGCGTTAGCTCAAGATTTATCACAAGAGTTAGGAAACAATTACATTTACACAAGAATCGATGCAAGAGCACAATAATAGGTATGCTCAATTATTTATATTATCTAAACTACACATTGCATCACGGTTAACCTACCATTCAAGAATGCCACATAGGAAGTCAATCAAGGTCAAACAGGTTTTACAAGTCTGACTAGGGTAGGGGCATTACAAGGTTCTTCACTTTCTATTCCATCTTCTCACATTCTTCAGTCTTTAGCTTAATTGAATCTTTCAGAGTTTCTTCCACTTTGTTCTTTTCCTCAATTTTCATCATCAGATCTTTAATGGTTTCATTTACCTGCTTCAACTAATTATTAACTTCCTTATGTCTCAACTTGAACTTCTAGATTTGTTCTCTTGGATTTTGTACACATTCATTTGCTACCTTCACATTTTTTTTTCAATTCTTCATTCTCTAGTTCCATGCTTTTGAAATCTTCAAGAGTTGTCTTCAATTCTTCATCCAAATAATATTCTTTGATCATACTCATCGGTTCCATGATTCAACCAGCAAGGATCTCCCTCAAGTGATTAGTTTATCAAATAAGGGATTGAGCTCTGATACCAATTATTGGATGGTTGAATGGACTAGAATACTGAGAGGGAGGATGAATCAGTATTCCCACATTAATAAAAACTTTCCATTGATATAACCTTAGTAATTAATCTCATCAACATGAAACAACAAATGCATAATAAACAAAAAGCATAATCATAAGATAGACACCCGATTTTTGTATGTGGAAAACCCAAATGGGAAAAACCACGAAGAGGGTTAACTCTTAAGATAATATAACTAGTTATGTGGTGTTTACAAAAAGATGGCTCGCTATTGGATGGATCATTGCCAATTTACAATACAAATCACTGTCGGAATACAATAAGGCTCATTGTCAGAATGCTCATTGCAATAGAATTAAATGAATTGAAGAAAATTACATCTCCAAATGCATGGGGTCAGTTTAAGGATAAGCTCAGATATCAAGAAAATAGCTTACAGTAGATCCAATAAGGGATATCTCTAACCTATCCCCAACTACCTGTAACAGATCCAATAAGGGATATCTCTAACCTATTCACAACTACTTGCAATAGATTCAGTAAGGGATTACTGCAACTTTGTTCACAACTACCTGTAGAAGATCCGGTAAGGGATTACTGCAACTCTGTTCACAACTACCTGCAATAGATTTGGTAAGGGATTACTGCACCTCTACACTCGCACTTTCCACGCCTACACAAACCGTTGATTTCCACTCCTGATACTGCACACTACTCGCATACACTTTATTTTTCTATCCTTTTCACTTTACTTGCACACTTTCGCATACCACTACTCTGTCGCTCACACATATCCATACATTTTTTCACCCACATAAATGTGTCTTCTATATATGTGTGTGTGTGTGTGTGTGTGTGTGTGTGTGTGTGTGTGTGTGTGTGTGTGTGTGTGCCAGTAAGAACATACACCAAGATAATATGTCGACCAAGCACAAAAAGGATTATACAATAATGCATTTCTTGAATTAACAAGTTACTTGAATGTGCCTTGATCAAAACAAGGGTAACCAAGTCGGCCTTTATTGATCTTCTACACGCTTCCTTCTTAATTACTGGAACACATGCTTCAATTACCAGAATACAACAAGGGTCTGTCAGACCCATAAACACGAACCCATAGGCACAAATTCCAAGCACATTGACTTCTACCTTCAAGGTACGAATGTCGTAGATTTTGAAGCATAGGATTCATAGAACATATTGCAATAACAAAGTTCGGATAGCAATTTAACCTTCACAACTAATGCCAACACTTGATACAAACCATGACTAGCAAAAAAAAAAGATTCTAGAGCAAAGGATCTTTCATAAAATACTCCTGTAATACATACATACCTCATTGCTCAACATACATACCTATATGTCAACATCACATATATACCTATCTTCCATTGTTTCTCAACATGCTACATCCGGTCCTAACCGGACCACAAGGTTTGACATCAATGACAACATTCACACAAATATAACATGGTGTTCATGTGTTGCATGTGTGTTATTGATTAATTATTTATGTGCTACATTAATTATTTATTTGGACTCATTCACATTGTCCTCATTGTCCTACCTTGGGTTCAACAATTGGTATCAGAGAAAGGTTCCTCTTGAGTAAGCTTAACTGCTTGAGGTAGACTCGATATGGCATAGGACGTGCATTACAAAGTTCCTAACTTTGATGGTACAAATTTTCTGTACTGGAAGGAGAGAATGGAGTCGCATTTGGAGATGTTGCAGAATGGAATTTGGGAAATCATTCAAACCGAATATACACCTCCGTAGGGTGGTGCTTAGATTCTAGATGAAATAAAGTTGAAGGAAGCTAATGTAAAGGATAGAGCTATGATCCTCAGTTGTATAAGTGATTCAGTGTTTGGAAGGGTAAAAGGTTTAAAATAAGCTAAGGTTGTGTAGAACAAGTTGTGTTTGGCATATGAAAAAGATCTAAAGACAAAGTAGGCTAGGCTAATGAATTTAAAGTAAAAGTATGAGTGGCTGAGAATGTTGGAAGATGAGTGCGTTGAGAATAATATTCATAGAGTGACTGATCTTGCTGATGGCATTAGAGCTGTTGGTGGAAATTTATAGGAATGTGATGTTGTGCATAAGATTTTTCTGAATTTGCCTAAATCCTACAAGCCACAAAGATGTGCTATTCAGGAGAGTAATGATTTGAGTAAGTATACATGGCACTGGAAAATAAAAAGGTAAGTTACCTCTGAAATATTTTTCTTATGGAAGAATTAGACATTATGCTTCTAATTGCACTTATAAAGAAGACTATAAGAGATCAGATGATGATGAGATGAAGAATAAGTTTAGAAGATGCAATTTTAAGAGAAAGGAGAAGAAGGGTGTATGTTCTATTGAAGAACATACATTTGAAGATGAAGTTGATGATGATTCGAATGAAGAATCTTTGTTTGTATCAATTGAGGATAAGGAGAATACTTTGGAGAAACCGGAAGAAGAGAAATCAGTTAAGACTACATTGCATGCTAAGATAGAACTGAATAAATGGATTATAGACTCCAGATGTTAAAATCATATGACCGGTGATAAAGACGAGTTTATTAATCTCAAGAAATCTGATGGAGTATCTATGAAGTTTGTTGGAGAAGATGGTGCATCTATTCAAGGTATTGGAAGCGTTTCAATTGATGGTAAGCATAAAAATAACGATGTTTATTATGTGGAAGGATTAAGACATAGTTTGTTAAGTGTTAGTCAGATGTGTAGAAAAGGGTATGAAATTTTGTTTAGTAGAACTGGATGTGTGATCAAAAAGGAGAATCTATTGGTAAAAGAGTTACAAAAGGAGTTAGAACATGTGGAAATGTGTACTACATTAAGGATGGAAAGGAGAGAAAATGTATTCTAGCACAAAAGGTTGAGATTGTTCTACAAGTTCCAGAGAATACAAGTGATCCAGAATAAAGAAAAGAGAAGGAATCAAATGAAGAAGAAGAAGAAGAAGATTCAACAAAAGTATCATTCAAAGAATCAAATAATTGGAGAAAATCAAAAGGCATTCAGATAAGAAGGAAGATCACAGAAGCTCAAGATCAAGCTAATTATTGTTTTCTATCAATGACCAAGACAAAGACTTAAGAGAAAGCAAGCAAAGATGAAAGTTGGGTGAAGGCAATGGAAGAAGAACTAAATCAGATTCAGAAGAAGACTTGGGAACTAGTACCTAGACTAGTGGATAAGAATGTAATACAAACTAAGTGGTTATTCAGAAATAAGTTGAATGAGCAAGGAGGATTGACAAGGAATGAAACAAGACTAGTATGTAAAAGATATTCTCAAGTGGAAGGTATAGACTTTGAAGAAACTCTTGCTCTAGTAGCAAGGATGGAAGTTATTCACATGTTTCTTGCATTTTTTGCTTGTACAAGAACTTCAAAGTCTATCAAATGGATGCCAAATCAAGATTTTTGAATGGAGATCTAGAAGAAGAAATTCACATTGAGCAACCAGATGGATTTAGATTGACAAAAGATCCAGATATGATGTGTAGACTAAAGAAGGCATTGTATGGACTTAAATAGGCACCTAGAGCCTGGTATACAAGATTGGACAAGTATTTGCTTCAACAAAATTTCAAGAAAGGTACAACATACAATAATCTTTATTTCAAGATTGATGGAGATAAGTTGTTGATTGTTATAGTTTATATTGATGATATTATATTTGGAGGAAATGATGATCTATGTCAAGAATTTGCTAAAGAGATGCAAAATGAATTTGAGATGTCAATGATTGGTGAGTTGTCTTTATTTCTTGGGTTGCAAGTTATTTAATCCAAAGATGGAATTTTTATTTCTTAGAGCAAGTATGTGAAGGAAGTGTTGAAGAATTTTAGTTTTGATGATTGCAAACTAGTTACAACTCCTTTAACCGTTGGATGTAAGTTGATAAAAGATGACGAGTCTTCGGAAGTTGAACAAAAGAAGTATAGATCGATGATTGGTGGATTGTTGTATTTGACTACGTCGAGACTAGATATCATGCAAGTTGTCTGTCTGGTAGCTAGATTTCAAGTGAATCTGAAGTGACACATGAGCAATTCATGAAAAGAATTTTAATTACTTGAAAGGTATTGTAGACTTTGGACTTTGGTACAAAAAAGGTGGATATTTTATGTTGAAAGCCTATACTGATGCAGATTGGGTTGAAAGTGTTGATGACTAGAAGAGTACTAGTGGTGGTGCATTCTTTTTGGGGGATAGATTGGTTTCCTAGTTCAGTAAGAAACAAGACTCAGTTTCTCTTTCTATTGCTGAAGCAGAGTATATTGTAGCGGCATCTTGTTGTACTCAGATGTCGTGGATGAGACGAACTCTTAAGGATATCAAGGTAACATATGATGAAGCAATTCCTATTTTGTGTGACAATACAAGTGAAATAAACATTTCAAAAAATCCTATTATGCATTTAAGAACAAAGCATGTTTCTATCAGATCATTACTTAAGGGAGAAATTTGTTGAGAAGGAAGTTCAATTGGAATACATTTCTATGAAAGAGCAGGTTGCAGATATTTTCACTAAGGCATTGGCAAAGGATGCATTTGAGTTTCTTTGGGAGAAGCTTGGGGTTACTGCCCCTTCTTCTTCTAGCTAGGTGCATTGTGAGGATGCATCTTTCCAGTGGGAGCTTTCATGCCTATTTATTTTTCTTGGATTGATCTTGTGGCTACTCTCAGGGGGAGAAGTGGTGTATGCAGTGTTGTTGTGACCTTTGTCCTTGATGGAAAAGGGGGAGAGATTGAGCAAGTTTGATCTTTGGGGGAGAGATTGAGTTAGTTCTGGCAAAGGGGAGAAATTGAGTAGTTTGCATTTTGAGATTGAGATTGGTTGGGAGAGATAGTGCAAAAATGTGATGTATATTTTTGGAGAGATATTGAACATTATTCTTCTTCTTTGAGATGTAGGTGACATCAAGTGTTGCCATTAATGACAAAGGGTGAGATTGTTGGAAGTATGCATTGATGTGTTGTTGTGGTTATTATTGATGTAAAACTTCTTGTTCCAGATTGGTCTGGAATGTCTAAGGTGTAGGGTTTGGGTCTGGAATTTGTTGAGCTGATGTTGACTTTTGATGTTATCTATATTGGATATAGTTTCAATATCATAAATATGATGGTTCTATGGTCCGAAAACATCTTTGTGTTCTTAGAGTGTTGTGGCATTTGTAGTTGCTAGTTGTGAGATTCTATGTTAGACCTATCCTTTAGTCTAGATATGATTTGTGGAAGCATGTTTGATATGTTATGGGTTTCACTGTAGCGTGTGGAGATCTGGATTTGATTTATTTGCATTGGAGAATATGTTTTTATTGTTAATTGCTCATAAGGATGTGTATGTAGCATGTGGATACCCTACTGGTTATGTTCTGGTGATTGCAGATCGGTGAATTAATCTTTGGAAGATGTGTTTTGTTCCACTCTTTTTCTTGGAGTGGGTCACTATGTATATTTTTGGTTTGAAAAGTGTATATTGATTTAGGTCTACGTGGTTTGAGTTTTGATGATCTATCTTGTATATAATGATGTATGTGATTGAGTTAAGTGTGTGATGAAGCGTGGAGTGTAGATGTATGATGCGAAGATAGTCAGTGAGATTCGGTGAAGAGAAGAAGAGGGGTTGTGTTTGAATGATATGCAAGTTGTGTTGAGACTGTGACAAAGATTTGAGACAGAGTGTTAGTAGTTGAGGTCAGAGTTGTGTGTTGATGTTGGTCGCTTGATGCAAAGTTCAAGGATAGCTTCATGATCAGGATATCCTTCTTTTCATATCATTTTCTGTATCTTGCCCTGAGTGCAGTTAGCTTTAGGTTTTGCAAGTCCTCTTTTGTATCTTGCCCCATGAGCAGTTAGCCTTGGTGTGCAAGTTTGGACCAGTAAGCTTGTTTTTTGTAATCTGATATAGATAGTGGATATATTTTGTAGGCAGGTGCTCACCGTGGTTTTTTCCTGTTTGGGTTGTCCACGTATAAATCTTGGTGTTCATGTGTTGGATGTGTGTTGTTGATTAATTGTTTATGTGCTACATTAATTGTTTGTTTGGACTGATTCACCCCCTTCCCCCCCCACCCTCTCAATCCTATCTTGGGTTCAACAAATTTATGGACACATATTCTCCATTGGGTATAGTGAGTTATGTTGCAGATTCAATCCTATGCTAAGGAAACCCAAGTTACATCTACTTATCTATGAAGTTGAGGTTTCAACATTCAATCTTGCAAGAATTTTCCTCTATACCAATTATTTTTAACTCATTTTACTATTTGCTATGTGTTTTGGTTCAAAGTAACAATATGTGTATAAATTAAGTAATTATGAAGATTTAGCATTCCTTCAAGAAAAATGGTTGGACACTCTATTTAAACAACATCCAATTCAATGATCAATTAATCAATAGCAATTTATATCTCGTCCACATTAAAAGGTGGTAATTTTTTTCCTTTATTTCTTGACTAAATTTGACCTCTGATTGTTGAACTAGATGAAGTTTTAGGAATACCTAATGTTAGATCACCTTTATCAATATTATGCTTTAAAAGATTTGACCTCACATTCAAAAAATGACACTGCCTTTCTAATTATTTACGAATGATATTAAATATTATATTACTAAATACTACAAAAACTTATGAATTAATAATTCTTCAACAATAACTGGTATATTTTTCTTATTTCTCCTCTCTGGAGTAGTCTATTATGACTCATGAAACAACTTCCCCTGTCCTTTATTCTCTCCATTCAGCCAAGGACTAAAATGACTTGTTATGAACCCAGCAAGATAATAGTTTAGAGTAGACGCCCTTCTATCTCATACAAATAAACATTCTGCAATAAAATACTATGCATAAGATCTCCCAAATCCAAATTTCCTTAGTAAACATATATATATGTGTTATATAAGAACTGACGAATCTATAGATACTCGCCCATTATTCTGGTCAAGTCGAGAGCAATTGAAGCACAGAGTTTTGGGTATAAACAATGCCAGTGTGTTGTGAAATCCAAAAAATTATATTTTGTATACACACAAAAATAGATGGAAAACATGTGGATATAACTAATAATAAGAGGTTTAGGAAGAGGCGTGGCTATGTCGCATCGGAGAGAAGAGTTTGAGGAGTTGGTTGGCCTTGGCCTTGGTGGTGGGAGAAGCAGAATCGATCTGCACAAAAACCAACAACTTCTTGAACGCCCCAGTCAAAAGATCCTCATTAAACCCATTCTCTTCACCCGATTTGAAGCAAATCCTCCAAAGAATCCCCACGGAGTATTCATCAGCACTCTCAGAAACACAAAGCAAGCTCTTCACCACAGCCGGCAAAGCAAGAGTGTGGTCATCAATGGCGGCGCGCCCTTCGGCGGTGGTGGACAAGGCGTCAAGAACACCCAAACATTTCTCCCTCAATTTCTTATCACCGCCGCCATTGATAACATCAGTAAGAGCGCAAACGGCATCCGGAGCTTCTGCAATTCGCATTCTGTTCCTGCCCACAACGCACAAATTAAACAGAGCACCGAACCCTGCGCTCACGCTCTCCTCTAACTCTTCTCGGACAACGCTTATAAGCCCCTCAATTAGGCCTTCGCTGGAACCCATTTCCCTCGCGGAGGTTCGATCCCTGGTCAAATACTCAACCAAGATTGCGGCGCTCATTCGGGCCTCCTTATTATCACTACCCAAAAGTGTGAGCAACGATTTGAGCAGGGACGGGCCACGCAAGAGCCCTCTAGTGGCGTCGTCAAGCGAGTCAAAACAAGCAACGATTCCCACGGCTTGGGCCAAGATTTCTCTGTTTTCGCTCCCCAATATGAGCTGCGCCAAGGGCCGGAGAATCCCCACAGAGAGCATGCATTTTCTGTTTCTTGGACTGGATTTGGCCAGAGTCTTGAGAGTCGCCAAGGTCTCCAGAGCCCTGTTGTTGTCTGATTCGGTGCTCATGTCTTGGAGCATCCGATTCAGTTTAGAAGGATTAGCAGGGGATTTGGGTGTGGGAATCCTGTCGAGGCCCTTGGAGACGCACCATTCTTGAATAAGCCTTCGTAAGGTGTGATTGGGGACGATCTCCAGGTTTTGTAGTGGCTCCATGGTGGCAGGGCACACGTTTTTGCCCAAGTCCAGCCATTTCTCAATGTTCGCTCGATCGTACGTTACTCCTGTGCACAGACTCACCGGGTCTCTCATCACTTCTAGAGAAATCGGGCATCTGAAAAACGGCGGAACGAACGTCGAGATCCTCAGCTCGTCAGCCTTCATCTTAAAATCCAATCTTGAAGCTAAAAATCCTGTCTCGAAGCTGTTACAAAAATCCAAACTTGGAGTGTTTCAGTTTGTTCAAAATCGTTCCTTCATTCAATGGAATTGCAGAGCATCTGATATTGAGATATAAATAAATGAATTTGGTTGGTCTTGTACGCGCATTTGAATTGTTGCAGCGAGTCTAACACGTATCGCTGACTTGATAAGTTTTTTGTGTAGAACGTTCAGCGGGGTGACGTTCAAACCAACCGCGGGTTTCACTTGTTTATTGTAAGATCTCTTCCAGTCAATGCAGAAAGACGAACAAAAATGTTGGCTGGGTAAAACTGTTGACTTTGACTTGGTTTGGTTTGGGGTATTTTAATCCAAGCCGAATACATTTTTTCTTCATCGTGACGGTGAGGCGCCAGTTCTTAGTTATCCTTGGCAAATCAAGTTTTACTCCTCCGTAGACTTCGCGCTTCCTTTTATACAAAGTCAGCAAAGTAAGCCAACCGGTGTGTGTGGGTTTTATTACAGCACAGGTTTGTATGGAGCCACGTCCATCTCTGTTAATAACGGAAGACTTTGACCTTTTCAACTTTTCACCTTTACTCCCTATGAATAGACTGGGTCTTGCTTTCCCACTAGGAATTCGGACTACATTTTTGTTCTTTTTCTTTTATTGATATTTTCTATTCATTTAGGGGAAGCATATGAGTAGTGGACATAGCTAAGAATGCATGTTGTGGAATTTGTTATGTGGGCAAAGGTCAAAAAGTGTTCATTTCAAAGTGTTGTCTTATACATGATCACCTTTGCGCCAATAGTAGATAACTCAAAATATCCATTTGTAGTGGACACATGCCTCATTAGTTATGCACAAATGTCCCATAGTGGTGCACAAATGGGTTAATTATGGTCAAAAAAGCTAAAAAATTATCCACCATTGGTACATGTGATACTTATTAATGAATTTTTGTTTATCATTTTTTGAGTTTTTTTAAAATGACAAAAACCTATCCACTATTGAAACTATGTCCACTATTGATACCCTTCCCCTACCTAATGATATTTTTTTATTATATTTTAGAAATAAATTAGTAGTTAGGTTCAGAACATTTATAGGTTATTAGAGTAAATTAAATATTGGATCTATAGGTTCAAAGGGTTTTGTTGTCTTCTTATTATAGTAAAATTTTGTTAAGTAGAGAAAGGTTTTCCTTAGTCGAATCTTTGATTATAAAATGTATGTAGTTTATTAAATATATCATTCTTAAGAGAAAAAATAGTAAATTAAATTCATGGATTATATAATAAATTAATAAATATTGGATTCATAGATTCAATGTCTGTTGTTTTTTATTATTATGATAAAACTTTGTTAAGGAAAGCCAATTTTTTTCATAGTCAAATTTTTTATTATAAAATATATGTAGCTTATTAAATATATTATTCTTAAGAGAGAAATTAGTAAATTAATTTTTATAATAAAGTAGTATTAGTATATGTGTATACATACATATATATATATATATATGTATATATGTATATATGTATCTATATATGTATATATGTATATATGTATTTATATATGTATATATGTATATATGTATATATATATATATACATGTATATGTATGTATATATATACATGTATATGTATGTATATATATATATATATACATTTATATATATATATGTATATATATATATATACATGTATGTATACATATATATATATATACATATATACATACATGTATATATATATACATATACATACATACATGTATATATATATGTATATATATACATACATACATATATATATATATATATACATACATACATATACATATATATATATATATATATATATATATATATATATATATATATATATATATATATATATATATATATATATATATATATATATATATATATATATATATATATACATACATGTATATATATATATATAGATACATACATGTATATATATATACATGTATGTATACATGTATATATATATACATGTAGAAACTAAATTAGATTTATAGATTATTATACTAAATTAGACATTGCATCCATAGTTTTAATGGGTGTGTTGATTTTTTATTATTGTAATAATTTTTTGTTAGGAAGTGATGATTTTTTCATAATCAATTTTTAAATTATTTTATTATATTATTCTTAATAGAGAAATTAGTAAATTAAGTTTTATTGTAAAGTAGTAGAAAAATAGCTAGAATTAAAAATTGTAAATATGATATTTTTTAATGATATTTTTATTATATTTAAGAACTAGATTCATATAGTAAATTAAATATTAGATCCATATATTCAATGAATGTTGATTTTTTTAGAGTGAATTTTTCCATAGTCAAATATTTGATTATAAAATGTATGTAGTTTATTAAATATAATATTTATAGGAGAAAAAATAGTGAAATAAATTTTATTATCAAATAAAAGAAAGTTAATTAGAATTTACTTAAATTCTATCCCATTTAAATTTATTACAATTATATTATTTCATGTGTTGAAATTTTGAATTTGGTATTAGAGTTGATCCTAACATGAATGTATCTTAGAGGGTCATTGGGCTTGAAATACACTTCTTCTTCTCACTATTCTTTTTGGATTCGATTGTGTTTGTTTTTTTAGCATCATAGCATACACTTCATACAAACACAATCAAATCTAGAAAGAACAGTGAGAAGCATTATGGATTGAGGAAAACTGATCACTTCATACACTTCATCAATTATTGGATCCATATGTTCAATGGTTGTGCTAATTTTTTAGTATTATAGTAATTTTTTGTTAGAAGAGAGTTTTTTCATACTCAATTTTTTTATTATTTTATTGTATGTAGCTTGCTAATTATAATTTTTTTAAGAGAGATTTTAAATTCAAGGTATTATAATTGATGTTAACATGAATGTACATTGGAGGGTATGTTGGACTTGAAATCCACTTTTTGATTAACTATTGGACCCATAGGTTTAGTTGGTGTGAATTTTTATTATTATAATATTTTTTTGTTAGGAATGGTGAATTTTTACATACAGACAAATCTTTGATTATTAAGGGTATGTAGTTTATTAAATATATTATTTATATGAAAGGAATTAATAAAATAAATTTTATTGTGAAGTAGTAGAAAATTAATTAGAATGAGTTAAAATTCTATTCAATGTGAGATTTATTAGAATTATATTATATCATGTTTGAAATTGAATTTGGTGTTATAGTTGATCTCAATATGAATGTGCATTGGATGGTGTGTTGGACTTGGAATGCACTTCTTGATCAATTATTAGACCCATAGATTCAATGAGTGTGCTATTTTAAAAAAAATTATTATTATAGTAAAGTTTTGTTAGAGACTGATAATTTTTCATAGTTAAATATTTAATTATAAAATGCATGTAGTTTTTAAATATATTGTTTATAGAAGAGAAATTAGTGAAATAAATTTTTATTATGTACTAGTAGACAATTAGATATAGTTGAAATTCTATCCCATCTTAAATTTACTAGAATGATATCATATCATGTTTAAAATTTAAATTTTGGCATTGTAGTTGATCTCAACATGAATGTACCTTAGATGGTGTGTTAAAATTAAAATATACTTCTTGATAGAATTTCAAAGTTTCCATCATGTAAGGACAAGTGGCTAAATGGTCGAAAATACGACTAGCCACAATCAAGTTGTAAGTTTAAATGTCAACAAGTATTCAATATCCTCATTAATATACTTACAATTTCTTGTAGAAAAAAAGACAATCCTTATCAAAAAGTGGTAGAAAATAATTAAAATTAAAATATATGTAGAAATATCTAATATGGCTCAACATGAAACCAATACAAGCTCTTACGAGCACAACAATAAGAATAATACCACATCCTTTTGAGAAACCGCACTCGAAACGACCTATGGAAGACCAAGAGTCATAACTTAGAAATCCACCTATTAAGAAACTACCTCCATAGTTGATTCAATATTTAAGAAAGAAATAGATTTCATAAATTATCAATTTTGGTAGGGATGAACTATAAATTTTCTATCAACTATTTGTCCATTAAAGAATGTAATATTTAAATAGAGTGGAGAAAGATGGAACACCTTGTGCACAAAACCTCTCTACACACTCTATTATGTTTATATCGTGATTATTATACTAATAAGAAGTGGGTAAATAAAATAAACATCCTCTAAAAATTGTATTTTAATCCTAAGTTCATAAATTGTCAACAAATTCATTAAAATATAACATTCAATAATTTTAGCTAATATTAAAGTTGAGGTTTATTTCAGTAGTGGCACTCCCTTTGGCAACCCCAACAAACCACTATGCTAAATCAGCAACGACGACCTACTATAGCTTGAAACTGGCTCATTCTCAAGGTTTTCACAAAATATAGTTAGAAGGAGATTCTCTCTATACAATTCAATGTTTGAAGAATGTTAATAGCCCTAGTTGGTCAATAGAAACTCTTATTAAGGATCCTTTAGTAATCCTTAATTATTTGGCTAATTTTTATATATATCCCATATTTATAGGGAGAGGAATGGCCTAATTGGAGCCTTCTCCAATTTTGGGGTTTCTAACGACTCTATCCATTTTTGGAATAATCATGACACTTTACCCTTTAACATCAAAACAATCATTAATTATTATGTGCAATAAGAACGCACTGGAAATGAAAATTAATGTCATCATGGCATCAATACTTCTCACATATAAATTATGGATTTAATTTTGGACTTCTTAGTTTTTATCAATGGGATCAACATTTTATCCTGGTTTTCCTATTGTTGTCTTTGGTGATTGAAATGGATGGCGATTAGAGCATAATTGAACCCCTCTTCTATGATGGAATAAAGTGTAAAGGAAAGGTTTGGAAGATCCTTACTAAAGGAGGTGTGACTTGTTGATAGCAGGGCAACAACAATGCAGGAAAACTAAGAGGGGGTGAATCAGGTTTCACCAAACTCAACCAAATTAACAACAACTTCAGATCTGATTAGGAACAACAATAGAAAAGATAAACACCACATCAACAACACACGACACATGGATTTTTGATGTGGAAAACCTGGTTAAGGGAAAAACCACGATGGGAACCTACCCACAATATGATGATACTTTGCAATAGTATGTACATAAATATTACAATGGGGAATGCACATGCATTCAGGCACACTGCCTAGATCTCACTACTCAAAAAAAAGAAGGGCTATAACCTAGAGGAAGGATCACTACCTTACAAAGATCAGACAACAATCCAAATTACATGAACTGAAAGAATAACATCTCCAAATGCCTGATTATAGTTTCAGTTAAGCACATTGTCTGCACAACACAACTTCTCTGCTCTTCTCCACTACTGAATGATAAATTCGCTTGTTCGCACATACAATACACTCATACAACTCGCAGACACTCGTAAACACTCAACTTGCATGATTACAATTCTTATTTATAAAATTCATCAACCTTAACCCTAAGGTTAACTCAACACATAAGACAATTACAAAATCACATCACACGATACATAAACCCATAACAGGACCAATACAATATCAACAAGGACATAACATGGACCCAAATCAAAACCTCAAACATGCAACATCACCAAATAATTTGCAAAGATCATCTGCAACGCGCTAGACCACCGAATATATAGCATAACATGAAGAATGTACCATCGGACCAATAAAATATTCAATAACATGCACCACGATCAATGTAGACCACCAAAACACATAGAACACGATCAGAGAACATCAACAAGCAATGTGAATTCCACCACAATCACCACAACAACTTGGATAACAAGATTCATCGTTATTTCATCACCGGAGCTCAAGAACACCAATTGACAAACTGAAAGATATGCTTGTGAATTTTCAAATCATGAACCATTTGATCAAAGGACACACATGAACATCGAAAAAACTCTCCAAAATCTACAACTCAAGATATAATCATTTTAGAGCAATATGGATCAAATACCACAACTCTACAACACAAAACACTAAAAAACCAATCATCACAATGGATCACATAACTTGAATAGATCATCTTCCAGAACACTAAGACTCATACTGAATCAACTAGAGACAAGTATCTTGAAACCCATTAATCCACATCAGCACATCTGCAACAAATCAGCCAAACAACTCTCTGCAACAAACCAATTCTCTCCAACACATGAATATGTTGGCATCAATGACAATAACACATTCCAACAACTCTAATATCCAACATGACTCCTTACTTGAAGAAGTTGCACAAGTATGGCCCTGAGATGACTAAGGCCTTCATGAAAGATTAGAAAGATTGCACTCTTTTAGTGGATGAGAAGGTGTTGGTTGTTAATGGAGACTTGATTGCAGAAATAACTAGCCTCTCTACCCAAGGGAGGAAGTTCTTTAGAGACAAAAATCCTCCAGGGATGTTGTAAACCATTTTTTGAAAGGTAATAAGCAAAACAAATGGGTTAAGTTATCTTCTGGTAGCTATGAAAGGCTCTTAATCAAACTATTTTGGGCAAATATCACAAAGGTATTAATGTGTTACTTCACTCTTGATGGTTGTTTCACTATTATTTATGGCTTCCATTTTATTTTTCTTAATCATTTTTTTCCATAAGCAACTTGTTTCCTTTCCTTTCTATCTCCTTGCTTCTACTAAATTTGGGTTAAAAGAGCATAAGAAGAATGACGAGCTTCCTATATTATACGAGGGCTTAATTCTATTGATTATGAAACATTTAAAGCCTTTCCCTCCACTATTGAAACCAAGAAACATGTGAGTTGTCACAAGTATCACACTCATGTTTCTTCTAATTCAAAGAATGAGCTTGAGGAGTTTAATGAAGATGAGGAGTGAAGGGTTGAGGTTGAAATTGAATTTTTTTTCCAATCCTTCATCAGAGAAAGACAAATGGATGAGGGTTTAATTTTTTAGTTATTTGAGATTGGAGCACTGATTATAGATTTCTTATTTGAGATGTTGCATATATGTTAATCTTGTAAATTGTCTAATGGGGATTCAGTTTGATAGGCCTTGGTTTTGGTTACCATTATGACATTGGTATTTTTATTGTAGTGAGAAAAGGATTTTTTTTAGGAGTGCCTGATAAATTTGTCCATTTGAATATTATCAATAGATTATGGTGCATGAGAAGCTCTATTATTTCAGTGGAGTTTTGGTAATGATATTTTTCATGATGCTATGAATAAATTGGTATCACTTTTAGTGGAAGCTTTATATAAATACATAATGTGTTCTATATTCTTTGTTTCAAGACTTTGGTTCTAAGATAGGGTTTTTGTAGTATGTTGCACGATCCATTGACAATCTTTGATTACAAGATGGATGATCTTTTGCAGTGGGTGTTGGTGTCATGTGGAGCTCTTGGTTTCATCCTTTAGATTGTAGTGAGAGTTTGACATCTTTCATTCCATTGACAAAGAATATGCTTTTGTATCTTTTTGGTATGGAGATCGTGGTTTGACTCTACCATTTAGGAGCTCTTGGTTGAGTTCTTTGATCATGTTGGGGACATGGAGGATATTCAGTTAGGGGATGGTTATCATGATGCATGGAGAGCTTAGTTACATAGTTTAGTTGGATCTTTTGCATTGATGTGGATTCATCATTTACTAATGGATGGTTATCTATGTGTTCTTTGGAGTTGGTGACATCTTGGTGCCATGGAGGACTCTTGAGTCTTTGGTGAGGTGTTGTTGGTTTTGTTTGGTTTAAATTATTAATTATTTTCTTGGTGTTTCATAATTTTGTAGGGTTTTATTTTAAGTTAACATGAACTAATTGGTATATTCTCATGTAGACTAGAGAGACTTTCACTATCTCATATATGTATGGGATCATTGTTTAGATGGTTACTCATTGATGAGGATTTTAGTAGAACGAACAATGAGCCTACACATAGTTATGGATGTGAATCCATTATGGACTTGAAGAGAAGATAATCATTTATTAGGATTTATGGCTTGGTGTTGTGAGAACATGACAATCTTGTTTCCCACTCTTGGTCTACTTGGTAGATGAATGATTTAAGACATATTTCCCATCTGGTTATTAGTTGCATTCTTTATTTTGTATGTTATCTTCTCATCAGAAATACTCTTGAATGCAGTAGTTTGGAGGTCTTGTTGAGAAGAAGATGCATGATTTTATGAATTTATAGTTCTCTCCTTGGTGTTGGTCTTAAGCTATGGATATACTTTTGAGGACTTATTTGAAGAGGTACAAGAAATGGTTTGTGGCTTTGGGTATATTCTCTTTGTTATGGGAATGACTAACTTGTTTGATCTACCTTTGGTATGACATATTTACATCTATTTCTGACATGTTTAATTTGATTTGAATGTTAGATGTTAATATTCTTTTAGTTTGGGAATGGTGAAGAAGATCTTATATTACATTGTAACTTGGTACCTATTAGTGTGGAACAATTCTCTTTGGTCTTGTTATTCTTAGATTAGATGTTTGTATTCACATGGTTGAGTGTGAAGGACTTGAGAGAGATATGGAAACTAGTGGTGAGAGAGGTATTGTAGTATACCTGGTTGTAGGATTTGTAGATAAGTGAATGTTTCATTGAAACTATGTAAGAGAGGAGTTAGCAACATCCTCTATGTGAGGTACTATAGATAAACTTCATATGCTTTGATCTATTTTCAAATTTGACTTTACTCATGCAATGGGAGTTTCTAGATATATGTATGATTATCCTTTGAAATATCTTAGAATGTTTATTACTGATGTGATCATGAGTTTGCATGTTTAATTGGATTTAGATCTACGAGCTATGTGAGTTATAGATTAGCTACCCATTTTCTTGTAGTGGGATGACTTAGATGTGGACTCTCTATATCCAAGAGATTGTTTTAGTGCTGGTACAAACTTTGTTTGTTGGCCTTGTCTATGGTCATTTGTACATCACTATATTTCTTTGAGATAGGATAATGGATATACAAAGACTTGATTGTAGATTTAGAGTTGATATTATCATGGCATGAATTTTTATCTATGTTGGTATACCTTGTTTTAAGGTATGGTTAGCTTGGATGAATTACAATTTTATGTGGTTTCTATTTCAAGTGGTATAAGTAAGGATACTTAGAGCCTTTATTATCATTTGAATTTAATTCTTATATATCTCACCTTAGCATGTTCCTTTTATTCCATATGTGGCATGTTGGAGGATGTGAGGAGTTTTTTTCTTGATGGTGGTTATCATGGTTTCTTCTGTAGGTGTCTTATTTGAGCATGAGAGCATGGTGAAGATTAAGATGCTACTATTGCCAATTTTACCCTTCTGGTTAAAATTTCTTATAATGAAATGATTGGCATTTAGATTAAGTATTGAGGGAGTGTTTAAATTTGTTGTTGAAGGGAATTTACTTAAGAAGCCTTTGAATGTATTTAAGCAAGTAAAGTAAAAATAATATTTTTTGTTATTTATTATCAAATACCTTTTCAAAGAGAAGGCCACATGGTCGATAAAAGAGAAAGACTTCAATCTAATAGTTGGAGAAAAGAATTAGGATTTTTGAAGTCAAAAACCTAAAACATGCCCATGAAGGAATTTTACAACAGTTATGAGAATTTAAGCACCATTGCATGAAGAAGATAGCACAAGCCATTTCAGAGTAGCAGATCTAAAGGAGTTGGCCCCATTTGCATTACGTATGAGAAAATATACGTTCTGGAGCAGCAGTTTTCTTTGAGATCAAGTGAAGGAACAAATCTCTTAGACAAGCTAATCAATGAGTTAATCAATGGATCCCACATCCCACGCACAAGAGTGCCAGTTTTTCTCAAAGAGTAATAAAGATGAAAGAGAGAAAAAGAATATCAAAGGAGTAGTTAACAATAGATTCACCATGTAGAGATAGCGGCCACCAACAAGGGAACACAACACAAACAATAATTTACATGCAGAGATGAATCAAGATTAGTTTGGTGAGACTTGGATCTAGTCTGGGCAACATCGGATAGAGAACTGCTCTTGACAAGTCATATTTGTATCTCACTAAACTTGTGTGTGTTAGGACCCGAAAGGCAACTGAGATGGGGGGGGGGGTGAATCAATTGTCTATGAATTTCAGCCCAAATAAAACTTAATCAAACTTGATACTTAATAATGGTAAACCAAACTTAATGTCGGTTAACAAATTAACAGTTAATATCAATACCAATGAAACTTAATGCATGAAACAAAAAGAGAAACAACATCCACAACACATAACACAAAGATTTTAACGTGGAAACCCTATAAGGGGAAAAACGATGGTGAGAAACCTTACCCACAATCAGATGATACTACTGCAGATAGTATGTGTATGCAAATGGAGTCACAATGACTACAGTATGATAGTTAAATCCTAGAATAATGCACTGCTCATAATAGCATCTCCAATGCTGGATTTAGTATCAGTTAAACTCTGATAATAACCTTCAAACCTTCCTTGAACCTTCTTTATGGTCTACTCATACGATCTTCAATATTCACACATATCATGTTACAATACCATAGCCTTACATACCATATATCATATCCTATATCTTATCAATTGAGATCTTACATAGATACAAAACCTAAGACCAAATGTGTAGGTTGGCTCACTAAGAATATTACAATAAAATCAATTACAAACAAGTTAAGATGCGATGCGTCATGTCGAATTAATACATTTACAACAATATCCAATCAATAAATCATCTCCATAATGTGTCGTGTTGATCTGGAATAGATAATGCATACCAGTCCATAACCTAGACCAATTTGCCGGTAACAACAAATATGTCAACCCGATTAGACCATTAACCAAAATACCAAAAACAAGTATCCAAACCATATCTTCGACATAATCAAGTGATCTCTAGATGATAGCAAGCCATCCTTAGTGCCGGTGAACAATATAACCTGTCGGTGAACAACATAACCGGTGATTGTGCATAAGTCATAACACATTATGCCGGTTCAACATAACTATAGATCTCCAGAAGGATAAGTGTTGACATCAATGACAAAACTAATGCAACACATCCGTAATAACAACAATCTCTCCCTTTGGCATTGATGGCAACACAAGATGGAAAAACATCTAAGTGCCAAAACAGAATGCCAAAAACCAAAAACCAACAATCTCCAGAATAGATCGATACCAGGAATCAAAATTCAAATGCAGAGAGTATATATCTCTCCCTCAATGAATAATCTCTCTTACAAGGATAATGTTTCCTAAATACAAATTTTTTCCATAGATATCTATCCCTCTTTGACATCAAATGCCAAAGCAAATAAAAATACCAGAACATACAACCAACTAATACAACCAATTAATATAGCCAACTACTCCCCCTGTGAAGTAGCTCTCCTCCATCAAAGCTGGAAAAAGAATTTCTCTATTAAGTTCTGTCGGTTTGATGCCAATCTTCGACTGTTTAAGTTTCTACCAGTGAGGGTATTACTTCAAGCTTCTCTCTGAGATATTCAAAAGTTTCCTTAGGCAAAGGCTTAGTAAAGATATTTGCAATTTGCTCTTTAGTATTCACATAAACCAATCTTACTTCTTTTGCTTCAACATTCTCTTTCAGAAAATTGTATTTGATAGAAACATGTTTAGTCTTAGAGTGAAATACCAGATTCTTTGATATATCAATTGGTGCTGAATTATCACAATAAATGATTATAGGTTCTTTGCATTTGACCTTTATGTCCTTCAACACTTTCTTAATCCATAATACCTGAGTACAATTAGTTGTTGCTGCAACATATTCTGATTCTGCTATTGATAATGATGTACAACTCTGCTTCTTGCTCAACCATGAAATCAATCTGCTACCAAGAAAGAATGCTCCACCAGTGGTGCTCTTTCTGTCATCTACATCTCCTGCCCAATTTGCATTGGTGTATGCACATAAATCAAAATTTTTATCTTTAGGATACCATAAACCAAGATTTGTTGTGCCTTGTAGATACCGGAAAATCCTTTTTACTGCTGATTCATGATTTTCTTTAGGATTACTCTGAAATCTTGAAACAATACATATTGCATTCATTATATCAGGTCTTGTTTGTGTCAAATATAGTAAACCTCCAATCATAGATTTGTATCTTGTCGGATTAATAGGAGCTTAATCATCCTTCAATGTCAATTTATCAGTTGTATTCATAGGAGTACTTGCTAGTTTAGAGTTTTCCATACCAAATTTCTTCAATAGTTCCTTCAAGTATTTTGTTTGACATATGAATATAACTTTGTCAATTTGTGAAATCTGCAATCCTAAAAATAATTTTTTCTCCCCAATCATAGACATTTCAAATTCTTCCTGCATTTTGTTAGCAAAGTCTTTACACAATCCATCTTCTCCTCCAAAAATGATATCATCAACAAAAACTTCAATAACCAAGATGTCATCATTAGTCACTTTGAAATATAAGTTGTTGTCAGCATTACCTTTAGTGTAGCCAAGCTTCAAAAGATATTTATCCAATCTAGCATACCAAGCTCTAGGAGCTTACTTCAATCCTTAAAAAGATTTCCTTAATCTAAAAACCATATCTTTATCATTTGTCAATAGAAATCCATCAGGCTGTTCAATGTAAACTTCCTCTTCAATATCTCCATTCAGAAATGCACATTTTACATCCATTTGATATACTTTGTAGTTCTTATGAGCTGTAAATGCAAGAAATAATCTGACTGCCTCAATTCTAGCTACCGATGTAAAGGTTTCATTATAATCAATTCCTTCTTTCCATGAATATCCTTTACACACTAATCTTTCTTTGTTCCTGATTACCTTACCATCTTCATTAAGTTTATTTCTGAATACCCATTTAGTTCCAATTACATTTTTGTCTTTAGGTTGGGGAACTAATGTCCATGTATTGTTCTTTTCAATTTGTTCTAGTTCATCTTCCATAGATTTTATCCCAAATTTATCTTCACATGCCTCAATAACAGATGTTGGTTCAATTTGAGAAATTAAGCATACCTCTTCATTTCCCAGTCTTCCTCTTGTCATAACACCTTGATAGTTATTCCCAATTATCTGATTTTCAAAGTGATTTAGTCTTACATACCTGGGTTTATTCACATGTTGTTGTTCTTCAGTCACTATGGAGTTCTTTGATGATGTTGTTGTGACTGGATCCACACTCTATACTGGTGCACTCTGATAGGTTCATTTATGATCATCTCAACTGCTGGTTCAGAATCTATAGACCTTGAATTTCCTCTAAATTGTTCATCTATCTTCACATTAGCACTCTCAATGATTTTCTACAATCTTTTATTAAAACATCTATATGCCTTGCTCTTAGATGAATAACCAAGAAATATTCCTTCATCACTTCTAGGATCAAATTTACCAATATACCCATCTCTCCTAATATAACATTTGCTTCCAAAAATTCTAAAGTATTTAAGAGTAGGAGTATTACCAAACCATAGTTCATAAGGGGTCTTACCGGTTTCACCTTTGATGTGAACTCTGTTGAAAGTGTAAACCGTTGTATTCACTGCTTCTCTCCAATACACATGAGGTAGATTTTCTTCCAATTCCATGCTTCTAGGTGCTTCTAAAATATTTATGTTCTTCCTTTCTATAATTCCATTTTGCTAAGGTGTCCGGGGTGCTAAGGTGTTTGGGGTGCTGATAGTTGTCTTCTGATTCCATTTACTTCACAGGATGTATTAAATTCCTTAGATGTAAATTCACCTCCTTGATCAAATCTCAAACATTTGATTTTCTTACCAGTTTCATTCTCTACCATTGCCTTGAATAGTTTGAATTTTCCAAAAGCTTCTAATTTCTCCCTGAGAAAAGTAACCCAACATATTCTAGAATAATCATCAATAATTAGCATAAAGTATCTATCTCCTTGTAGACTTCTTGTTCTTGCCAGACCACACAAGTCAGTATGGATTATATCAAGAACATTATTGGATTTCTCAGAAATACTCTTAAAAGTTGTTCTAACTTGCTTTCCCATTTGACATTCCTTACATACCGAATTATGAGGTTTCACAATCTTAGTTAAATCCCTTACTGCATTAGTTGAACTGATCTTTACAACGCAATCAAAATATACATGACAAAGTCTCTTATGCCATAACCAGCTTTCATCAATATGTGCAATCAAGCATGTCTTATCATTGTTGTTCAAATGAAAGATATTACCTTTAGTCTAATTACCGGTTACAATCTCCAATCTAGTTTTTTTCATGATTTTGCATTTACCATTCTTGAATTGTAACTGAAATCCCTTTTCAACTAATTGACCAACACTCAAAAGATTATGCTTCAAACCTTCAACATAATAAACATTCTCAATATTGTGCTTACCATCCAAAGATATAGTGCCTTTTCCTTTGATCAAACAAAATTTATCATCACCAAATCTTACTAGACATCCACTATATTCCTGAAAAGATAGGAATTTACTTTTATCACCAGTCATATGATGTGAACATCTAGAATCTATGATCCATTCATCCTTTTCTTCAATTTTAGCTACCAACGCTTGCTCTACTGGTGGAACAGTAGGTGCTGGTTGATCTTCTTTTATTGTAACAAAAGCCCATCCATTATCTACTAGTTCTTCATTAGAATCATCAGTAACTCCTTCATCAACATAGTAACAAGTTTTATCTCTATTCTTCTTAAATCTGTATCTATGATATTCAGGGTTAGGCTTATATGTTTTTTTAGCTTCCTCTCTCAATCTTGCATGTTTGTCAGTACATCTAGATGCCATATGACCAGCTTTATTGCAATTAAAACATCTAAAAGATGATTTACCTTCATACTTACTTCCAGTTGGACCTTTAGGCATTTTCCTTGCAAATAGTGCTTCAAGTTCTTCTAGTTCTTCATTTTCCCTTCTAATATATTCAAGTTCTCTTGCATAAAGTGCTTTCCAATCTGATTTGTCAGATGATGATGATGATGTTATAGATGATGATGCTCTGAAGGCTAAATCTGTCTTAATTGTAGCAACAGGACCAAATTCCTCAAGCTCAAATGCTGAAAGTTTTCCAACCAAGGTATCTCTAGATACTGATGTATTAGGCATTGTTCTCAACTCATTAATAGCAGTTATTTTCATTTTGTATGTCGGTGGCAATGCTCTTAAAACTTTAGAGACAATTTCATCTTCACTTAAGGATTCTCCACAACATTGTATACCAAAAATAATTTCATTAACTCTTTCCGTTAAAGCATAAATTCTTTCATCTTCTTCCATTTTTAAATTTTTATACCTGACCCAGAAACATTCCAATTTTGCAATTTTGATAGTGGTATCTCCTTCATTCAGTGTCTCCAATTTATCCCAAATAGCTTTAGCAGTAGATCGGTCTGATAATCCCATGATTTGTTGATCTAATAATGCGCTCAAAAGTGCTTCTCTTGCTTTGCAATCATTTTCTTGATCTTTACCCAATGTTGGTGGATTAGGTTGATTCGGTGTAGGACCAATATAGACATTCTTTGCAACATCCCATATGTCTCTTCCAATGCAATTCAGACGGGTCTCCATTCTGATCTTCCATATACCATAGTTAGTTCCATCAAGTTTTAGACTGTCCTTCCTGAAAATGTTTGTTTCCATAAGATCTCCTCAAGCTGTTAGGCTTCTGCAAAAAGAGGACTAGGCTCTGATACCAATTGTTAGGACCCAGAAGGAAACTGAGAGGGGGGGCGGGTGAATCAATTGTCTATGAATTTCAGCCCAAATACAACTTAATCAAACTTGATACTTAATATCGATAAACCAAACTTAATGTCGGTTAATAGATTAACAGTTAATATCAATACCGCTGAAACTTAATGCATAAAACAGAAAGAGAAACAACATCCACAACACATAACACATAGATTTTAACGTGGAAACCCTGTAAGGGGAAAAACCATGGTGGGAAACCTTACCCACAATCAAATGATACTACTACAGATAGTATGTGTATACAAATGGGGTCTGCACATGCAGAAAGGCCAACTGCTTAGAGTACACTGCTCAAATGGGAGTCACGATGACTACATTAGGATAGTTAAATCCTAGAATAATGTACTGCTCAAAATAGCATCTCCAATGCTAGATTCAGTACCAGTTAAGCTCTGATAATCACCTTCAAACCTTCCTTAAACCTTCTCTATGGTCTTCTCATATGATATTCAATATTCGCACATACAATGTTACAATACCATAACCTTACATACTATATATCATATCCTATATCTCATCAATTGAGATCTTACATATATACAAAACCTAAGACCAAATGTGTAGGTCGGCTCACTAAGAATATTACAATAAAATCAATTACAAACAAGTTAAGGTGTGATGCATCATGTCAGCTTAATACATTTACAACAATATCCAATCAATAAATCACTCCATAACGTGTCATGCTGATCTGGAATAAATAATGCATACCGGTACATAACCTAGACCAATTTGCCGGTAACAACAAATATGTCAACCCAATTAGACCATTAACCAAAATACCAAAACCAAGTATCCAAACCATGTCTTCGACATAATCAAGTGATCTCTAGATGATAACAAGTCATCCTTAGTGCCGGTGAACAATGTAACCGGTGACTGTGCATAAGTCACTGAACTTGCCGGTGAACACATTGTGTCGGTTCAACATAATCATAGATCTCCAGAAGGATAAGTGTTGACATCAATGACAAAACTAATGCAACACATCCATAATACCTTTAACGCATCATAATGATAAGGCTTTGGTTTTGGTGATACTGTTGTATTGTCATGGCGACAAGCAATAGTTTTTACTATGACTTTAATGTTCACTAAGATCTTCCAAGGAGCTAGTTGAAGGCATCTTTTATGCCAATAAAGATAGTTTTTCCTATGACTTTAGTGTTTTCTAAGAACTTCCAAGGAGCCAGCCACATGCATCTTTTATGCCGATAAAAATAGTTTTCATTGTGACTTCAGTGTTCACCAAGACTTATCAAGGAGATAGAAGAAGGCTTAAATCTTGTCGATGAAGACCATGGGCTGAGTGGGGACCATGTTTGACTATGCTGAGATGTTTGATTGAACTGGAGCTTCATTGCAAAATTCTCTCCATGAAAGAAAATACGGTCTCCACATATAGTCTAAGTGTAGAGCACAATAAATTGAATAAAGCCTTCATCATCTAAAAAATAGTGAGTAGTGTTCACTACCTAGAGACAGTCACAGAAGACTTATGGATAGTAACCAATCAAACCATTTAGAGTAGTTGCAAATTATTGCTCAAAACATAGTAAAAGATCAAAAGGGGGTGCATAGATCAGTCTAAAGATAGAGCCCTAGCTAGAACATCGATGGAGGAGTTTGTGACAAACAACCAAAGGGAATTATTTAATGATAGTCAAAGAGTGTACAGTAACAATAATATCAAAGAATTTAGGAATATTTTCTTCATAAGAATAATATTAGTGCCAAAGACTTGACCAACATCTCAGAGTAGTTAAGTAAACACAATAAAAATACACTAATCAATAATCAATGCCATGGTCAAGTCAGTGAATGTATCAGCAAGTACACAATCACAATACACAATGAGTAGATCTGTAGAATAAGAGTAGGGAATATAATGAGTTATTGTCTTTTCTCAAGGTATATCACAAGATCAATAATTAGGAAAAGGTTCGTGAAGGCAAACAAAAGGGTAGCATCTTAGTGTTTTCTTAGAGATAGTAATGACACTCTTCTGAGGAGTTCAAAAGACTAATGGAAGACTTAGTCCCACAAAGAGCACATCAAAATACAAATAAGCTCTAAGAGTTATGCATTCATTGAAAGAATATGTGATTAATGAATTCATAATGCAAATTATTAGTTTGAGATAAGACCAAAGTCAAAAGAGGACCTTCTAATGGATTAACAACAATTCATGAGCTGTAAAGAACCCTACATGGGTTAGCTATCAGTAAAGACTACTTTCTAGCAACACATCTTTAGTTTGAACTAAATTTGAGCCTTATTTTGCATACCTTTTTACCAATTTTGACCAGTCGGGAAAAATCATGCAAAAATAAAGATTAAAAGAAGGATTTTGAGCAAATATAGCAATTCCACATAAGTTTGAGACTCCACATGAATTCATCATTACTCAAGAGACTTTTTGAGGCCACCTACACTCAGTTTTCACTAGTTTTGCTTGCCTTTATGCATGCTTTCTCTTCAAATTTGACCAAAAAGACTCTTCATGCAGATTTAAAGAGATAAAGATAGAATAAAGATAGAATAAAGATAAAGAAAGGAGATCACTTCAATTCTAAAAAAGGCACAACTCAACACAACTCCTTGTTTTTCTCAATACTTTTCCTATAAGTCTTATTCTTCCTTCTTTTCTTAGGTAGTTATATTTCTTCTCTGCATATACATAATAGAAGATTAATATAACTCACATACTTTCAGATTCAAACATTGTAGCAACAGATTTTTATGAGTTATCAATAAATATTATTGATTCCTTCTCAACATATTCTTGTTTCTGTTCATTATCATAAATTATGATTTGATCAAAATATTGTGATTTACTTCCAAATCCTCTATTTTTGTCCCATTGATTCTTTGTAGAAAAAGGAAATCTCATTGTTAATTCAGGTTGTGGGCTATGTTTATTAGATTTTCAACAAGTTGTAGGTTGTGAAAATTCTTTTCCTTCAAACAACATTGGAAATTCTAAAACCTTCTCATGAAATATTTATGAATTGCGTGGTCTTAGTTAAGTTGTGAATCAAATTTCAAGTCTTTTGAAGCTAGTAAAGGTTTAGGACACTAAATGATATCATATCCATATTGGTGTATCACATCCTATTAGCAATATAATTTGATTTCCAACAAACTTTCTCCCCCTTTTCTTAGTCAAAATTAGTTTTTCTAGGAGATTTCATCAGAGAACCAACTCACTTTGGAGGTTGATTTCCACCATAGGCAACCCACAGGCTTGAAAATCTTCCAATGTTTCACAAGATTACTGAGCATTCAGCTTAAGCATCATAGGTGCAATCTTGGTGATAACAACTACATGGATGAATAAGGGATGGTTTTTCTATTGGATACAACAATGAAAGAAAACTGAGAGGGGGGGGTGAATCAATTTTCACTAGATTAAATAATTTAAGAACAATCTTAGATCTAATCAATAATAATAAGAATAGAATTGAACACAATAACAACAACACACATAACACCAATATTTTGATGTGGAAAACCTGATTAAGAAAAAAACCATGGTGGGAAGCTACCCACAATAAGATGATACTCTGTAGTAGCATGTGTAAATATTACGATGGGGAATACACGTGCATTTAGGCACACTGTCTAGAGCTTACTACTCAAAATATGATGACCCAAAAGGATCCAAACCTCAAAGAAGGTTCACTACCTTACAATAACATTCAAAATACAATCCGGTTTAGATGAACTAAAAGATTAGCATATTTTAATGCTTGATGACAATTTTAGTTAAGCACATTTGTCTGCTCTGCAACACTCTCTATTCAACACTTCACACCGAAAGATGAATTCACTTGATCGCACATATACCACTCTCTAATAATATAGACACAATCACTAACAACCATCGATCCCCAAATTACATGAATATAGCACCTATTTATACAGATCATCAACCTTGACTACAAGGTCGACTCAACCCTTAACACCTAATTACAAAATTACATCCCACGATACATAAATCAATCACCGGACCAATACAATGTTATAGACAACATAGCATGGACCCAAATAAAATCCTCTAACATGCAACACCACACTAATTCTTGCTAAGATCAACTGCAACACACTACACCATCGAAAATGCTGCATAACATGAAGAACATCACCGAACCCATAAGATCTTAAATAGCATGCATAGTGATCAATGCAGACCACCAAAACAAATTGGACATGATTAGGAAACACCAAAAAGAACATTAAAACCATCTAAAATAGCTGCACCAACACCACTTAATGAAATCTTCATCGATCAACATGCTAACACTCAAGAACATTCAACAACAACAACTGGGACAAGAAAGATAAATTGCGGAGCACCAAATCATGAACCATCTGAGTTGAAGATACACACGAATATCCCAAACAGTATCCCAAACCCACAACCAAAGATATGATCATATTGGAGCTCAATAGATCAAATACTAGAACACTGCAACACAGGCAACTCAACTCTTTGCAATCACCAGAGCACCAAAACACAAGAATATGTTGACATCAATGACAACAACATATCCTAGAAGAAGCAATATCCAACAATCTCCCCCTTTGGCATTGATGGTAACATATGAATCTGAAAAGAAATCAATGAAAAGGAATAAATCAACACCAACAATCTCTAAAAAACCCCCCCTAAGATCATGCACATAAAGTTTCAAAGATAAGGCAGTTTTTCACATGCTTCTCTCCCCCTTTGATAGCAATGCCAAAGATCAAAATATAAATGATTATCCTCTCCCCATTTACCACAAAATCTCTCCCCCTTAGAATAAAATCACAAAACTAAACTTTTGAACCATACACTGACTACTTTGGTTGAGTAGCAACACCAACTCACCAATTTGGACAAGAAGATAAGACTATGAAGTTCATCAGATTGATGCATCTCCATGCATCTAGTTCTCATTAGGAGGGGCAAAGACCCCTAACTTGACTCTCAAATATACAAATGTATCTGCAAGCAAAGGTTTAGTGAAGATATCTGCAATTTGATCCTTTGTAGATATATACTCCAATTTGACTTCTTCATCACTGACTTTCTCCCTTAAGAAATGATACTTAATTGATATATGCTTTATTTTAGAATGCAGTACCAGATTCTTGGAAATATTAATATCACTTGAATTGTTACAATATATAATAGTAGGCTCATCATACATAACTCTAATGTCCTTCAACATTTTCTTCATCCAAACTACCTGAGTACAGTTGCTAGCAGCAACAATGTATTCAACTTATGTAGTAGATAGAGATATACCATCTTGTTTCTTAGTAGACCATGAAACCAAATTCTTCCCCAAAAAGAAATCTCCACTAGTAGTTCTCTTACGATCATCAATATCACCAGTCCAATCAGCATCAATATAAGTAGATACCATGAAATCATCATTCCTTGGATACCATAAACCATAGTCAATTTTCTTCTTCAAGAATCTGGAGATGCTCTTCACAACAGTAACATGACTCTCTTGAGGATCAACTTTAAATCTTGCACAAAGACAAACAACATGCATAATATCTGGTGTAGTCTAAGTCATCAGTCCACCAACCATAGATCTATACAAGGTCTAATTAACTTTCTGAGATTCATGATGCTTAGACAACTTGCATCTAGTCACCATAGGAGTTCCAACAGGTTTAGAATCAACTAACCAAACTTCTTCAATAATTCCTTCAGATATTTAGATTGAGAAATGAAAATGCCTTTATCAGTTTGTGTAATCTGTAGTCCTAAGAATAATTTCATCTCACCTATCATAGACATCTCAAACTCCTTTTGTATATCATCAGAAAATTTCATACTCAAATCATCATCTCCTCCAAAAATAATGTCATCAACAAAAACTTCAATAATCAAAATGTTATCATTATCAACCTTAAAGTATAAATTACTATCAACAACACCTTTACAGAATCCCAACTTCATCAAATATTTTTCCAATCTAGCATACCAAGCTCTAAGGGCTTGTTTCATTCCATACATTGCTTTCTTTAATTTGCATACCATGTCTCCTTCATCTAATAAAAAAAATCCATTTGGTTTCTCAATGTAGACTTCCTCTTCCAAATCACCATTCAAAAAGGCTAACTTAACATCCATCTGATATACCTTGAAATTATTATAAGCAACATATGCAAGAAGTAATCTAACAACTTCAATTCTAGCTACTGAAGAAAAAGTCTCCACATAAAAAAATTCTTCCATTTGAGAACATCCCTTACATACCAATCTTGCTTTGTTTCTAACCACTTCATTGACTTCATTCGATTTATTTTGGAACACCCATTTAGTACCAATCACATTCTCATCTTTAGGTCTTGAAACAAGTTCCCATGTGTTATTCTTCTCAATCTGATTCAACTCTTCTTCCATAGCTTTATTCTCATCTTTACATGCTCCTGCAAAATCTTTAGGTTCAATCTTTGAAATCAAACATATCTTTTCAGCAAAAATCCTTCTCCTAGTCATCCCACCTTTATTTTTATCACCAATAATCTAATTTTCTGAATGATTCAATTTCACATACCTCGAAGTCTTTTGATTGTTCTGATTCTCAGGTTCATGAACTTCTTCACCGACAACAACTATACCCAGATTAACTATCTCTACTGAAGCATTCTACTTAAGGATCTCAGTCTGCATAGGCTTTGAAACAACATCTTGATCATCAAACTCATATCCACATTCTCTAATTTGCTTTCCATGACATTCATCAACCTTCACATTTGCACTTTCCACTATCTTCTTCAACCTCTTATTGTAACACCGGTAGGCCTTTCTCTTGGTAGAATAACCCAAGAAGATTGATTCATCACATCTTGCATCAAACTTTCCTATATCCTCATCTCTTTTGATATAACATTTGCTTCCAAAAATTATGAAATATCTAACTATAGGAACATGACCAAACCATAGCTCATAAGGAGTCTTACCAGAATCACCTTTTATATGTACCTGATTGAATGTGTAAACAAAAGTGCTAACATCTTCTCTCCAAAGGTCTATGCAATATTTCCTTCAATAAACATAGTCCTAGCAACATCCAAAATAGTTTTGTTCTTCCTTTCAACAACTCCATTCTGCTAAGGGGTTCTAGGAGCTGTCATGCCCAAACTTTTGGGCAAAAACAGAACGACAATTTTTTTTAAAACAACAAAAAAATACTAAATACTCTATGTTTTAAAATGAAATAAATAAGTTTTTTCTTAACTAAAGGCTAACTCAAGATTAAATAGTATGGTTTCCTAAAGTTGATTTAATTAGCTCCATCATTATAGCATCAACATTTAAGGTAGACTAATTGTTCCCCAAGAGGGTCGTCACAACTTAATTAATTAGTTCAACTAAATTAGTTAATTTTCCCTAATTAAAATACTCCAATAATAAATCAAGAGATATTAATTATCTCAATAGTATTTATATACTCAAGGGCTAAATAAAATAACGTTAACTCATATTAAAAATAATTAATTGAGCAAACGTGAATACACTTTTAAATTAGACTAATTAAGTTAACCAAATCGAAATAATATTTGCCTAATAAAATTCATTTCTTTTTAAAGTCGAATTTATTTCCCCTTAGATATTTCAAATATCAACTATTAAATATTTGGCCAACATTGACCTTATAGGTTAAAATTTTACATTATACTTTTAATAAATTCCATTAATAAAATTCTCAAAGGAATTTTAACCCAAACAACCATATTTATATAAATATATGTATATTAGCATATATATATATACAAATATACTTATATATATGGGTGTGTATACTTACACATATTTTCCTAAATAAAGTCTATATTAAGAACAATTTTCCCCTAGTCAATAATATAAGTTAATTATTTCTATCATATTGACTATGAACAATGGGGGGGTAATTCTTTTCAAATTTTAAAAAGAATTCCCCCTCATTTCATTTATATTATTATTTTAATGAACCCTAACTAGGGTTGTTTATTCTTTTATACTAACCCTCTTTTCTTTTTTATCTTTTTTTTCTATCAAGCTAACCCTAACCCAAAATTGGGTTAGGGCTACTTGTTCTTCATTTTTTTTTGTTTGTGGGTGTGTGTAGTTGCGGCTGAGCCAAGGCATATGGTAGAGGGCTGAAGGGTCTCGTGGAGGGACGAAAGAAAGGGTGGCATTTGAAGGGAATTCGTGGGGGTTTGAAGGGGAGGCAACTACTATGGGCTCCCCATAAGATGGTTGTGGCCATGCCTGTGGGTCGTGGCCCACAGCGCGGTTGCAGGCACCCTGTGGGTCGCGGCCCATAGTGGTGGTCGAGCCACCCCTGTGGGTCATGGCCCACAGTGTCATCGGCACCGGGACTGCCCTCGACCCCAAAGGAAATATGCAGGGGTTTCAACAATGTGTAATTTATATATATATATATATATATATTTATAAGCATAGAATAAATAAACATTTCCTTTATTTCCAGATTTCTCATAGTTTATTAAATCTGTGTATTTTAACTTTAATGCAGAAAATGGGTTATTCATTTTGTTTTAGGATAAAAACAACAGTTTAGATGTAGGTTTTAAAACATTAGGCATTTTCATTACAATCAATATATATATATATATATATATATATATATATATATATATATATATATATATTTCTTGTTTTAAATCTGTTTCTTTTCAAGTTTAACAGTAGGATCTTCTTAAATAACAAAATAGAATAGCTTTTGTTTTCTTTTAATAACATATAGTTTCTTTTTTTTGCTTTAAGTTAACTATAACTAGATTTACAATATTTCCTAACTTTTTCTCTACACGCATTTCCAGAATAAGAAAAAATATGACAGTGATATTTTTATTAATAACTGCAACTAAATATTTAAAAAAAATCTATTTAATCCATAAACAACAAGATTTGATGCAATATTTATATTTACTCTAAATATCTATTTATTTTTCCTTTGTGTTTTGAACTTAAGCAAATATATCCTTTTTATTTACAAGTGACTACTCTACTAACATTTAGATTTGCATTTCTTTTTCAATAGCAATAAGAACAAACTATAAATTTCATGCTTAATCTTTTTCTAGAAACATATCATTAAAGAAATAACATCAACAATGCATTCTTCACTTTGCAAGAATATACACTTCAAATAAAAATACATCTTTATTACATGGTAAAACTAATCCAATAGTTACATTTAAAACACCATAGTTTCTTTTACTAAAAATAGGAAATAACTAAATGAAGCCTCTCATTTATACTAAATGAGGGCTTATCAAATATATTATGTTTGTTTTTTGCAACTAAATACAATAATAAATAGGATCATTTCAAGCTTCCTTTCCAATCTCTTCCCAAGCAAACTTGCAAATAAAAGTTGTAGGTTGTGACCATGGAGGCTCACCTCCCAACCTAGGCTTACAAGAAGCCACCCCCGAGCTAGGACAATCAAGGCTAAACGGGTGACACTCAAGCATAAACACACAAGAAAAGGAAAACACAACACAAACACTCCAAACCCAAGGATGAAAAAAGTCACTTAGTGACTATAACTTGAGGGGTGAAGGTGGACCAAATACCTAGAGGAGAATTCTGTAAGTAGGAGAACATAATGCCATAGCAAGGCTACCAAGTAGAACAACCACAAGTTCCAAACTTGTCCCAACAAATCCTTATGTCCCCCAAGGAATACAAGCCATCAAACTCCCCTTATGACCCCCATTGCATAAATAAACACTATGCATCAAGGGTCCCATAATACCGTGTTTATCACTCTCTTCCAAAGAGAGCCTCTACACTCTTAGGCTGTCAAACAACCCTTCACCCCAAGGCCACTCTACCCTCCCAAGGGTGAGTGTGGCCTTGAACACCCAAAACAATATCATAAAACCTCAATAACACAAAAACATAGGGAAGAACTCAACATCTTCCTAAACATACTAAGAAATAAACAATGGAAAAAAAACTACAACAAACAATCTTTTCAAATACAAAGCAACATACATGAGATAGTAAACCAACCAACCTTAAATCTGCCAAAAGGATGAAAAGAAGTTATAGGAGAGCCGCCCAATCCACTAACTTTTTCTTCACAAGACTTAGCCAAAACTCCCCAAATCCAAAAACCAATCTCAAGAAAATCTATGTCTCCAAAAATGGAGAGTGGGTGATCAAACTTCTCCCTCCCAAACCATTCCCTAAGAAGACACTCCTCACTCTTTCCAATCCTCTTGGGAAGGGTGAGGGATGTTCATTGGTTGGTCTTCCCAACACCTTACAAACTCTCTAGCCAAGGCACCTCCAAAAGGTAAAAGGAATGGGGAAGAACAATGTCACTCATGAGGAGGGTTGTCTAACCTAGGTAGGATCCTCAAAAGTTGAAATTGGGCCAACTTGGAAAACTCAACTTTTGGGGTGACTAAATAGACCCTAGGGAGTGGGAACATGGCTAAATTTGGCCTTCATCCATAGGTACATCATATGGCCCACTAAAAATGCCCCTAACTTGACCCTAGGAGTTAGTTTAACCCTTTAGAAACTCACCCAAAGTTTACCTATGGGTCAACCCTGAGTTGACCTTTTCTAATGGCTCCCTATCCAAGACTTTCTTGGGACCATACTAGGATAATTGAAAAATGCATTGGTAAAAAAAATTCCTTCCAAGGGACATGTCATTGCCAACTCACTTTACAACACATGTGTCAAGTGACACCACAAAAATTACACATCACTAAATACACATGACAATGTCCCTTTTTGGAATTAATAAATTAAACAATTTTCAAAATTAAACACACATCCAAGCATTAACATTTACAAATTAAAACACATTTACAAACGAGGTGTTGTCTCTCCAAATTGACAACCCTTGGCTTCACAAATACACATAGGTTTATGCTTGATTCTCCGAATAGTTTCCATGGTCACATGGAATAATTTTCCTGCACATCTCACTTTGCACATTAGTAATTCCAAAAATCACATATAATATTTTCATATGAAAAGATTACAATTCAGACATTGCATACAATTTCAATTATAATAATCAAGTTTCCAATTATCTAATAACATCCACATAAAATAATCCACTAAATGGCATCATAATAATCACCATGGAATTAAATCATTTATAGAACATGCATCCATAATTTCTAGCATCAAAACAAAGTACTGCAAATCAAAGTAAATGACATAATCATATCAATGTTATCCAAACACTGGATCATATAAAATCTATGTCCATAATGCATCAAAATATAGTATCAGTGGTATCAGTAGTAGGTCTAACATGAAAATAACTGAAGTGCTATGACGGCTTGGGGTAGGGCTTCACAGGAGCAGACAACTGTCTTCTAATTCCGTTCCTCACAAAATTAATCAAATTCATCGGATGTGAATTTGCCTCCTCTATCAGATCTCAGACACTTCAGCTTCAACCTTGTCTCAGTCTCCACCTTAGCTTTGAATATCTTGAATTTCTCCAGTGCTTCTGATTTCTCCCTTAGAAAAGTAACCCACATAATTCTAGAGTAGTCATCAATCAACAACATAAAATATCTACCACCCTGGATGCTTCTTACTCTTGTAGGACCACACAAGTAAGTATGCACAAGATCCAATAAACCTTTAGATGTATACAACTTACTTTTGAATGAAATTCTTGTTTTCTTTCCCAATTAATATTCTTTGCATATCGAATTTGAAGGCTTCACAATTTTAGGCAGATCTCTAACAACTTTAGAAATTATCTTAATCATGCAGTCAAAATTAACATGACACATCATTCTATGTCACAACCAACTTTCATATATCTGAGAAATCAAACAACTTTTCTCACTAACATTCAAGTGAAAGGCATTACCTTTAGTCTTTGTTCCTGATGCAATCTCTATACTAGAGGCATTTAGAATCTTGCATTTACCATTCTTTAATTGCAAACCATATCCCTTGTCAACCATCTATCCAACACTCAAAAGATTATGCTTTAATCCTTCAACATATAAGACATCATCAGTATTATGCTTACCATCAAAAGAAATAGAACCTCTACCACGAATCACACAAGCTTTATCATCTCCAAATCTCACTATACCACCATCATACTTTTCCATATTCAAAAATTTGATTTTATCACCTATCATATGATGTGAACAACTACTGTCAATTACCCATTCATCTTCCTCTTCAATCTTAGAAGCCAAAGCTTTCTCCTCAACAATGCAGCTTGTAGAATTCACTGGTACTGGATCATCTTCCTTGATAACAATAAATAAAAATTCATCTTTTGAATTCCCATTCTTAGACTCTTCATCTATCACACCTTCATCAGCAACATAATAACATCTCTTTTGATATTTGTACTTTCAGTTAGACTTATAGGGCTTATCATGCCTCTCATATTGTTTATCATACCTTGACATTCTTTCAGGAAGCCTAGATGAAAAATGTCTTATCTTATTACAAGAGAAACATTTCAAAGGTAACTTTCCATCATACTTACTGGCTCTCTTTGGCAATCTTCGAGCAATAAGTGCTTCAAGATCATCCAACTCTCTTTGATGTTCTTCTATCTCTCTCATCTCTCTTTTGTTGGAAATATGCTAGATTTAGTTAAGTGTTGTCATTGATTTCAACACTGCATCCCGGTTGGAGACTATCCTAGTTGGATCTATCCTAGTTAGTCTTGGTGATCTTCTTGGTTTCAGCTATGATTCTGATCTAGTATGATCAGATCTTTGGAATCTGTAATGCCTCACCAGGAAACCCCGAAGGGATTAAGCCATAACACAAGAATAGAGTGCAATAATTTTATTTTTAAAAGTTACACCACATTAAGATACAACAAGTTATCAAAGATTCAAATTACATAGCGGAAGACATCAACTAACACCTAAAGAGTTTCCCAACGAGATTACTTAAATTTTACAATTCACTTAACTCACCCAATTAATCCAATAAGCTAATTATCGTAACAATGAAATAATTCTTAATCAGGATAATTTCTTTCAAAAGATGGAAATATAAATCACAAACAAGGATTCATCCATTAAGATCTATTCATAAACTTCATTCAAGCTTTTCATTTAAAATTACAAGCCATACATCTAATATTCTAACACACTAGAATTTCATCATAAACATAAGGGATCTTTCAAGCACACTTAATTTCCCTAACAACAACTGAATATATATTCCATTTCTCTAAGTTACATTCTTTCACATTCCAATTTATAGCATTAGAAAAGACGATTGCATACATGCATCTACGATAAATTTCATCTAAACCACTTATGCATTCGATCAACATGGCATTCAAGAAAGGACTGAATATAAACATTTAAAGTTAATTCCATTCATCCACTTATCCATTCTAACATAAGCTATTCATACATGATAAAGCTGAATAAGAGAAACATAAGAGAATACATCACATAACACCATAATGATCTCGGAGTTCACCCCTAAAGGGCTACATCTCCGGGTCTGCTCAACTGCAAGACCCCTCTGATAAATAATAAAGTTAAGAGTACAAGAGGTTACACCATTACAATCCTGCCATCAAGGTGAAACATAAACAATATACAATGACCGCATCGGTCAATACTACATAAACGATCCCTGAAAAGAACAGGATCCAGCTGAACATAATCAAAGCTAATACAAAGGTCCAGAAGAGCATCCATAGAACTGAGCCATCACCACCCAAGGTCTAACATGAAACCGATACTCACAAGGGCAGAGACAAAAGGACGACCCACAAAGGTACTCCTAACAGGACAAAATGACAACACACTAGCGAACGTAGGGACAAGTGTCATCACACAACCTGGTATGGATACCATGGCAAGTCTTCATAGGTCCCGGCCCCATACACTGGGTTACCCTGGCAACCTAATCCGAGCCTCCGGCCCATCCAAGCCTCATGTGGACCCACACATCCTCTCGTGAAGACAAGGATGGTGGTTTGCCATTTCAGGCCTTCTCACAACATGTTGAGTCTAAGTTAGCACTCGTCCCATGTGTGAGGCACAATTATCTTACTTAGAAATTACATTCTAATCTACTTAAAGGTTATCACTTATTAGACTCACTTTCAACGGGTTACCCAGCAGCCACTTTGGGCGCGGCCCCCAATCGAAAGCCACTTTCCCATACGACACTAGACTATACTCAGGCGAACTCAAAACTAGGGAATAGGCATGGTCAGACGAACGGAGTTCAAGAAGGAAGAAACAACCATCTGGTCAAACACGACTCAAAAGATGAACACTTACTGACGGTACTCTAACTAGAGACCTGACAAACTAAGGTCAACCACGAATCATCATTCGATTCACACAAAGAGGATATGACCAAAAACGACACTACCACAATACAACAGTCAACTCGGAACTGAGGACTGAAACAGGTACCCCAAATCATTCCATACGACAGGGTCCTATCAAGACAAGCACGACTTGCCATTTCATAATTAAAAGCGAATACAGAAATTAAACTCACAAAGGCAATAATCAGAAAAGACAATATTTTCTCAAATGGATTTAAGCATAACAGTTGATCCAATTCTCTGATTGATCTAAGTTTTCAAAATGCATTGACGGGAGATCACCGTTACCAGGTGAGTACAATACCCCAATTTACAATAGTACCATTATCTATTTCTCAACAAAGGGAAAATATACTTTAACCATTCATTTTACTAAATGAGAATATCAGTAACTAAACAATTTCCCAAATGATACTAAATTAAGTTCCCAAAAGCACATCGTTTAAATTCAAATATCCAACGATAAAATATTTCACTTACTTCTCAATTACTCAAATGATATGTTCTTGAATAATATTTCACATCATCAATTGGTAATTACATCATATTTCAACAATTTTCCAATAACATAATATTCTATTTTATTTTTAAACAATACTACCTCAATTAGCCAACTACCCTAATCAGCTAGAAGGTAAGATATAAATTTATTAATCCAAGATCAATCGGAATATAATCGGTAATATTCAATTGCGAAATTAACAGTTTTAGAACTTAATTAGAAGGAGTGCATAAGTCATGTAATGAAATTGAATAATAATTAACCTATAAACTCCATTATAAAATTAATCAATATCAAATTAACATTTATCATGATTATGCCACCTTAATCATAATTAAGAAACTAATTAAAACTTAACATTAAAATAATATTTAAAAATATTATATGCATTTTTTTTGAATAATAAAAAAAATACATAAAAAAAAACATTTTTTAAAAACTAATTTAAGAAAAAACGCATTTAAAAAAGGGGTGAGGGCGGGGCCCACCTCCCAACAGGGATGGCTGGGCACCCAAACCCTAGCTGTAGGGTAAACCCGCATGGGCGGCGCCACTGTGGTGCCCGCAGGTCCCGCGGCGCCCTGCGGCCACTGCGGCCCCTGCGGCCACCGCAGTGTAGCTGCGACCGCCACGGGCAACACACAAACGCAGAGAACCAAGGGAACGGGGGAGGAGGAGTAAGGGGGACGAGCGGGGGAGGGGAGGAGGAGCGGGTGGAGCTCCGCTCCCCGCCCTCCAAACCCCAACTAAGCAAAAATTTATTTAAAAAATCGCACAATCCGGTATTAAAACAACAAAAAACCCCAACTCAAATTTGTTTATATAAATTTCGATTTAATAAGTTCGGTTAAAATGAACTGTGTTCTGGTATCAAGATATTTTTGATGATTTTCATCCTTCCCAAATACAAAGGGGTTTCAAACACCCAAACAACAATGAGGAATAACACACCTCAATTAAATTTATTGATTTTTATTTAACAAAACAAACCAGACATGGCAAGGAGAACCATTTTAACACAATGATACAACCATGAATTTTCTTGAAGAACACAAGCTAACAGCATAGATCTAAACCCATAAATCCAAATTTAAATCTGATAACAATATTTAAAAAGATTGGATTTTGACAACAATCAATTTCATTCACCCAACAAACCATTTCCATAACCACAAGGAAGAACAGTTAAGGTAATTCCTACCTTCATACGCATTCCTGGAATAGCTGAAGGAGAGCCCACCTGCCAGATCCAGCATAATTCCTTCCTCCCAAAACCCCCAATTTCAACCCAAAAAAATTTCTTTCCAACCAAAAATTCTCCTAAAATGTCCATCCTCCAAAATTTCCCCCAAATTTTAGGTTATATGGAAGAGTTGACCAAAAATTCCATTTTTGGGAATTAAAATTTTTATTTAAAATTAATTCTCAAAAATAATTCTTTTTCCAACTATATCAACAAAATAAATTGCTTTACAATTAAAAAAAATCGATTTCCTCATTTAATTCAATTTACCCTTTCTAATCAAAAGCCAACAGAATACAATTTAATCTATTGCAATTAAATACAGAACTTTCTTTTTCGATAGCATATACAAAATGCATTTAATATTTAAATTAACTATTTAATTGAACTTGCTCCCAAATTAAAACAAGCAATCCAATATCAACAAAAATCGCATAACGAAATCCCGATTAATCAAGTCCATTAATCTCTAATGCACAAATACATATTTAATCAAAATAATTACTAAGGACTAATTAATCAATTTAACCAAACGCACCAAGCACGCAAACCGAGAAGGTCAACCAAACAGATGACTTGCAAACCCAAATGAAAAGGGATACCGACCATGACTGGCGATGCTCACTTGAGCACGACTAAGGTCAACTAGGGTCTTACGACCACCTAATCCAACTCTAAGGATAAAAGAGGTACACTCAAACTTGCACATCCAGGTGAAGACGAACCTCGCACTCATGCGGCGTTGTACCTGAAATCTCCTGCAACCAAGAGTCATACATGCATACATATATAAACTTAATGAAAGTGTTAGCCCGATATTAATACCACGAAATAGGAACACTAAACAACTTGCATACAACTAGTGTGGGAACCCACATCCACAGCTATGCGTTAAATCAAACATCTGACTATAACATTATATTAAGATAAACTAACCAAAATTAAACTGAGATTAGAGATTGATTAGGGCAGGGGTACTATAGAATCAGTCTTGGATGCTTATGCTAGATGGTAACATGCTTACTATATTCTATTGGTTTATTATTTGGTGCTTTGGTTGTTATCTCTTTCGATATTTTCCTTAACTGACTTGCCTCTAGCTATCCCAGTTAGCTTTACTGGTATGTTATATTTGGTGACTTGGTTGGTGGATTTTGGGTCTGGCTTATGGAATCAATTTCTTTCATGCTGAAGATGTTTCTTGATCATGTCCTCAACTTTTGGTGACTTTGCATTGGATGGCATGTTGTTATGATGGTCCTATTTGGTTCCGGTTAAACTTTTTTTAATTTCACTAAGGGTTTCTACTGGTTGGTGAAGATTTTGGTCTTAGTGGAATTTTCAATGAATATAATTGTTTGGATATTTAATCTATGTCCATTCTATGTAATGTAAATCATAATATTAGTCTAGTGGTATCGTGTGATGTATTTTTTGTAATTATTGGTTTATGGGTTTAGGGTTTAGGGTTTAGCCGACCTTGTCAATAAGGTTCTTGATCTGTATTTATAGGTGACTTATTCATGTAATTTGGAATCGATGGTGATGGGTGGTTATGTTTGCATTATCAGAGAGAATTATGTGTGAATAGAGTCATATCATGTTCCAGTGAAGGTTGGTAAGGTTTTGTATTGCAGAGAAAACATCAGTGCTTAACTAGAACTGTATTAGGCATTTGTAGATGCTACTTTCACAGTTCATTTCTTTCCAGATTTTAATCCGATGTTTATGTAAGTTAGTCAAAATTCCCTTTGTGATGAGAAGTGTGCTCTAGGATGCTATCCTTTCTGCAAGTGCAGACCCCATTGTAATTATTCATAATACTACTGCAAAGTATTCATCTGATTATGGGTAGGGTTTACCATTGTGGTTTTTCCCTTTCTGGGTTTTCCACATCAAAACATTGATGTTATGTGTGTTGTGCATTCATGTCATATCTTTCATTGTGTACTAATTCACTCCCCCTCTTAGTTTACTATCGGTATCAATGCATTCCAACATCTTTCATATCTAGAAACCCTAGATGAATTATCTCTTGGATCATACTTATGCTTCCCAGATATAGAGGATTTTAAATGTAGTCTCAAATTTTCCACGTGATTCTCCAAATTCACTCAACTCAAAAGCATAAAGTTTTCCAACCAACATGTCTCTTGTCACAGTGCTCACAATCTAGATCTCATCAATAGAAGCAACTTTAGATTTGTAAGCAGGAGGCAAAGATCTCAACACTTTAGCAACAATCTCATCTTCCTTAAGAGTTCCATCGGCACATCTGATGTTTATAACAAGTTCATTCACCTTAGCTATAAAGGATGATATGTTCTCATCTTCACCCATATTCATCATCTCATACTTTCCTTTCATACTCTGCAGTCCCATCACATTAGTCATCTCTGAATTGGTCAAGGCACTTAGCAATGATTCTTTAGCTCTTATGTTGTGTTCAACATCCTTGATCTCGGCTGTAGTAACTAGACCATTTTGAGGAACATTGTAGGTATTCTTTATAATCTTCCAATAATCATCTCCAAGGCACTTCAAATGACACTCCATCCAGTCCTTCCATATAGTGTAATTTTTTCCATCAAATCTTGGATTCTTTTTCTTGAAAACATAAGTTGCCATCTTGAATCTCTTCAAGTGGTCAAGATTCTTTTGGAGGATCTAGCTCTCATACCAATTGTTGGCAACAACAATGAAAGAAAACCAAGAGGGGGGTGAATTAGTTTTCACCAGATGAAATAATTTAATCACAATATCAGATCTGATCAACAGTAATAAGAACATAATTGAACACAGTAACAACAACACACATAACACCAAGATTTTGACTTGGAAAACCTGGTTAAGGGAAAAACCACGGTGGGAACCTACCCACAATAAGATGATACTCTGCAGTAGTATGTGTAAATATTACAATGGGGAATGCACATGCATTCAGGCACACTACCTAGAGCTCACTGCTCAAAATATAATGACCCAGAAGGCTCCAACCCTTAGGGAAGGTTCACTACCTTAGAATAACATTGAGACTACAATCTAGTTTAGATGAACTGGAAGATTAGCGTCTTTTAATTCCTAATGATGGTTTTGCTTAAGCACATTTGTCTACTCTACAATACTCTCTGCTCAATATTTCACACCAAAAGATGCACTTATTTGCACATATACCACTCTCTGATAATGTAGACACAACCACTAACAATGACTGATCCCCAAATTACATGAATATAGCACCTATTTATATAGATCATCAACCTTGACTACAAGGTCGGCTCAACCCTTAACACTGAAATTACATCCGACAATATATAAATCAATCACCGAACCAATACAATGTTATAGACGACATAGCATGGACCCAAATAAAATCCTCGAACATGAAATACCACCAGAAATGTTGCCAAGATCAACCGCAACACACTACACCACTAAAAATGTTGCAGAACTCGAAGAACATCACCAGACCCATAAGATCTTCAATAACGCACATAGTGATCAATGCGAACCACCAAAACAAATTGGAAATGATTAGTAAACACCAACAAGCATGTTAAACCATCTGCAATAGCTGCACCAACACCACTTAATCAAATCTTCATCGATCAACACGCTAACACTCAAGAACATTCAACAACAACAACAACAACTTGGACAAGAAAGCTAAATTGTGGAGCACCAAATCATGAACCATCTTAATTGGAGATACACTCAAACATCCCAAAAACTCTCCCAAATATGAAACCAAAGATATTATCATACTAGAGCTTAACAAATCAAATACCAGAACATTGCAACACAACCAACTCAACTCTTTGCAATCATCGGAGCACCAAAACACAAGAATATGTTAACATCAATGACAACAACATATCCTAGCAGCAACAATATCCAATATTTTCCTTGTTTGTGATTCCTATGGGTATATTTACAATGTATGATATCAAATGAGAGAATGTTAGGACTAAGGTGCCATCTACCTTGTGAATCCTATTACATGGTTCTAACATATTTTTTGTAATACATTCATAAGGGGTGAGGGTTTCACTAGCAACGATAAAAGTGGGTTGTGAACATAATTATTTAATATTATTCTCCCCACTTATGGATGTCTAGAATAAAAAATGTAATGACTTAGGAAGCAGAAATATGAGTGACCTTTGGGCTTCTTCAAGTGGAAGATTGGAAGAGGAAACACGTCTCTTAGTATTCTATTATTTATTGCATTTAATAAAATATTTATATTGCAAGAATGGGTGCCTAAGTTGTAGGGAAATTATTGGAGCCAAAATTTGTGTCTTTTTAAGTTTCATGAAGGAATTCAAAGGGTTGTGTCCATGAGGAATGAAGAGGCTTCTTTGTACATATTTATTGGTGGTTTTAGAGCTCTTTCCATTCTATTTTAGCCTTTAAGGTGTAGATTTTGGGTGAGATAGTTGAATATAGTTTTCTTCGTAGGAACATAGGACAAGTGGGAAGCATAAGAGGTTTTTTCACATGTACATAGGTGCTAATTTGGTGTGGGAAAAGAGGGGAATGAAAGTGATTGTATTGTAAGGACATTTATTGTTAGTAATGCAAGCTTGGCCTCTCTTCTTGGTGGAGTTTTTTCTACAAGGGTTTCTCAAATTAAATATTGTGTTATGTGTTGATCTTATGTTGCTAATTTACACCTTATTTTTGCTATCTATGCTACTGTTAATCATTATTTATTATTTTTATAATCTCACATAAGATAGGTTTATTAAGCATGATATACAATTTGATTTTTTGGCATCACTAAGAAGAAGGATCCAATCTTAGATTTCCACAATAAGGAAACTTAATATTTATATTTTCATATGAGTTTCAAATTTTCATGTTGAAGTTATCAAATCGTTGTATCACATACTTTGATTAGTTTATTGGATAGAGATTGGTCTTCACAATCTTAGGTATTGAACTTGTTTATTTCCCATCATATGACACAAAAATCTTCTTTTCATAAATGACACTCTATATTTTGGAGTCAATTTTTTTTTGATAATTTTTTACATGGGTTTGAAAATCTATGAAAAATATCCTTACAACTATACAAAATCCATATGGTATGGATTTTAACAGTCTATACATGTTTTTACCATATATATCAATTGTTATCAAGCTTGCATAGTTTGAATTATCATCAACACATCTTGTAGAGAATATTCTTTGCATAATATTTACATCAATCCTCAATTAGTGTTATTGAAACAATAGGTATGGTGGATTTAATTATTTTGAATAATTATAAATTTGATTGGTTAAATTGACATAGTTTTTTAAGTGCCTAAAAACCTAAGTGCCAATAGGGGCGACTCTCGGGAATTAATATCTTGGAGCCACATATAGAAGCCACCACAACTCTATTCTAGATAATCACCAAATTTTTTTTGCCACTCCATTGATTTATCCCTATCATAACTATTCTTATTGTAGTAAATAATTTATTTCCCTTATGAGTGTTCCAATCGACCATCGCTACTTATGTTGACATCATTGTTGAAAAGATGCTATGGGGGTACAAGGCCCACTTTTGTGTCCTTAAAGGTAGTTGTTTTAGGAGCCATAAATTTTCACCCAGGGATCAAATTTTTGACTTCCTATAGTAATTGGAAAGCTAGTTACAATAAATTTGTTATGGTGTGGGCTATTTTTCCATATTTTATTATAGGTACCTAATTTTGTCGATTGAAGCCCATCTTCTAAATTTTGAATTTTGAGCTCATAATTTTTTGTTTTTTTATCCCATTTTAATGATTATTATAGTGTTGGAAAGGTATTGAGAATCTCTTGAAATGTAGCCATTCTAGATACAATTTATATATATTTTATTTATTTTGTGTATTTTAATTCTCTGATTGATAACTTGTACATATTAAAAACTAGAAATTAACTATCTTTTATGTGGGGCTTCATTTTAGTATTGATCATATTTGGAGATTCTAATTTCTAGTAAAGGTTCTATATCTATGTAATTTAGAGAGCTATCATAGTCCATTATGATTTTTCTAATTCATCCTTCTCTAATCATATTGAAAAATGGAAACTATACACAATGGAGAGATTCCATCTCGAAACATCTTTGTTGGCTTCATCTTTTACCACATTTGTATGGTCTTCTTCTCGCACTAGGTAATTTTCATAGAAAATTTATTTGGAAAATTAAAAAATGAACATATTATAGGATTGATTAGTTTACATGCTAATGATGACACTTGGAGTGCCACTGCATACATTGATTATCCTCATGCTCTTTGGAGCAAACCTTGGGAGATATGTGGAGATCATGATACACAACCATACCCAAATGATCTTATTTTAGATTGTCATGTACCTTTTGATGATTTAGATGATATATCATATGAGTATGATACTATTCAAGAGTTTTCCTCTTTGGATAATTTTTCAACTTTAAAAGATGAGGATCTTAAGGTTTCTTTAGATTATCCTCCTACATTTATAATTGTTGAGTCTTCACATTTATTGATTCCTTTTGTACAATAATTTATTGAGACTCCCCTAATTTGTGCTTGTTAGAAAGGAAATGGGGAACATAAACTAAAGTTTTGAGCCCCAAGTAATTTCTATATGTTTTATTTATACCTTAGACTCATTTATACAAAGGGGGAAAGGAGTTAATCTAGGCAAATTATGACTAGCTAATTGAACATATAATCATATAACATAGCATAGCATATATGGAATTTTTGTATATCTTTATTATCAAGATCAATCAACTACATTTATTTCATATGTATACCTCCTATTACGTCATATACATGTATCCCTTATATGTTTTTATATATTCTCATTTATTTTCCTACTTATACATATATACACATTGTTACATATATCATTCAGTATACATATATCTAGCAGATGGGACATGACCCATCTATTCTATCCATATTCTATATGATGTATTTTAAATCTCAATATTTGTAACCTCTTTGCAATAGAGTGCAATAGGTTTTCCTTTTATTATGTTTGTACATCCTCCTTTCCTACCAACATTATCCCCTATTTTAAAACTTGTCCTCAAGTCAACTCTAAGTAGGATTGGTATGATAATATTTAAGTTAGATTATTCGCATAATATTATAAAATTATTCCATCTAATGTTCTCAGTCTGAATGGTCTAGACTTCAAAATTCCATTGATTTGGTAAGGGCCTAACCATATGACCTTTAATTTTATGTCATATATTATTACCATATCATTGACCTGGTATTATTTGGATCTAACATTTGAGTCATGCTGATAGGCCAAAGTTAGGGTAGATAATGAAAAAGATAAATGTTTAATAACTAAATTTAGTTTGGTCTAAGAGTCAAACCAGGGGTGTAAAATTGTGAAAGGTGTTGTGGTTATATGCACAAGGGCTACAAGTAGCGAGGCAAGTGTAGATGAGATGCAACTATAAACTAAAAACACTCATTTAAATTGCTACAAAATTTTTTCACTATTGTAAAAATTGCTTCAAGACTACAAACTGTGAGGGGAACTCTATGCTAAAAATATCTACAAAAGCCTACTATAGGAACTATATATATTTCTACAACTGTGAAATAAAGAATTTAAAACCAAGATAAAATCACGCAAATGAAAAGAACTCAATCATTAACAATTTGAAAACCACACATTTTAGTAAATAAAGAAAACTACAATATTTAAAATAAAATACACAACACAAAAATTAACATCACCACCATTTCAAAAGAGTGGGCACTCCTCTTGATCCTTGGGGTGGTATAAATAATATACTGCAAACTCCTTACTATTTCAAAATAGCTACTTCTATCATTTCTTGTCTGAAAAATAATACATCGCCTCATAGCTCCTCTACTTATTATGTTCTATGCTATTACATTTCTTTTATAAAATGAATAGGTGTGCAACAAATTCTAAACTATTCCCTATTCTCATGCATAATATATTGTTGCATTATTTTTCTAATGTTTTTATCCACCCTTTATTACATTTCTATTCCCTTATTTTATATCATTTCTCCTATTCTCGTGGCATTATTTATGGCTTTTGGGTTGGAATAAAACTAGCTACAAAAATAGGAGTTTGTTGTGCCACAAAATAACTATTTTTTGGCCTACAATCATCATAAATTTATTATTCACAACAATAAATAATATATACTAATTCATGTCATGTGAGTATAAAAATAAATTATTTGTTGTTACAACAAGACAATTAATATTTTTTAGAACAAATAGTCACTTAAAAGTAGATTAATAGTTGAAATTATTTGTTGCCAAGTGTATTCATGGGCTCTCCACCTCTAATAGCATGTTGCAAATTATTTTCCAAAGCTAAAATGATAATACTTATTATTAAATACAATCTCATATATACTTTTCATATTTTATCCCATTTTTATATTATATATCACTTATTTATATTTTACCATGTAGCCCAGGATCGTTGATTTATTCGACCAACTTCAGGGTGCCAAAGTATTTTCCAAAATTGATTTGAAGTTAGGTTACCATCAGTTGAGAATAGTGGAAAGTGATATCCACAAGACCGCATTTTGCACTAGATATGGCCACTATGAGTTCACTGTGGTTTCATTCGGTCTTATGAATGCTCCAGCTGTTTTCATGAGCCTCATGAATGGGGTATTCCGCACATTTCTTGACCATTTTGTGATTGTGTTCCTCGATGACATATTGATATATTCTCGGAATGAGAAGGAGCATGAGGAGCACCTGAGACAGGTTTTGTAGTGTTTGAGGGACAATCAGTTGTATGGCAATTTGTCAAGGTGTGCTTTCTTTCGTTCAGAGGTCAAGTACCTTGGGCACGTTATTTCTGGTGATGGGATCTCAGTTGACCCATCAAAGATCAGAGCTATTATGGATTGGCCAACGCCAACCAGTGTGATAGAGGTCAGGAGCTTCATGGGCTTAGCAGGTTATTACCGATGCTTTGTTGAGGGATTCTCTAGAGTCGCACATCCCATTAATTCTCTTCAGCGTAAAGGGAAGAGATTTGAGTGGACAGAGAAGTGCGAGAGGGCCTTTCAGGAACTCAAAAAGGCACTTACTAGCACACCTATCCTTGTAGTACCAGATCCCTCAGTTGACTTCATAGTTTGCACACATGCTTCCCTAGAGGGTTTAGGAGTAGTCCTTATGCAGGATGGTAGGGCTATAGCTTTTGAGTCTAGGAAACTTAAGACTCACGAGCTTAACTACCCCACTCATGACCTTGAAATTGCAGCAGTAGTGCATGCACTTGTGAGGTGGAGACACTTCCTTTTGGGTCATCATTTTGAGCTTCATTCAGACCATCAGAGTCTTCAATACATATTCACTTAGCCAAACCTTAATGTACGTCAAAGGAGATGGATGGAGTTCTTATGCGAGCATGATTTTGACGTTCACTACATCAAAGGGAAAGAAAACGTAGTTGCAGATGCTTTGAGTAGGAGACGTCATGAGGTATACACCATATCTATGGGCATGGATCTGAGAGATCGTATATTGCAGCAGTTGCCAGAGGATGGATGGTATTTAGAGGTTTGTCAGGTGATACGATCTCAGGAAACTCTAGAAGGGAAATACGTGGATTATTCCTTAGAGTCTGATGGGCTATTATGCCATAGAGGGCACATCTATGTACCTTCTTCTAGGGGATTGCGAGAGTTCATTGTCACGGAGGCTCATAGAGCTCCTTATACAGCACATCCCAAAGTTAAGAAAATGCATGCTGACTTGAGACAGTTATATCATTGGCCAGGAATGCGGCAACTCATTGCTGAGTTAGTAGCCCGATGCCTTGAGTGTCAGAGAGTCAAGGCGGAGCACTGCCATCCAGGTGGGTTGCTCCAATCTCATACTATACCAGAGTGAAAGTGGGATACTATATCCATGGATTTCATCATTGGTCTCCCTATGTCTTCTCATCGCCATGATGCCATCTTGGTGACAGTTGACAAGTTGACCAAAGTGACCCACTTTTCACCAGTTTGAACTGCCTTCACAACACCAGCAGTAGCATAGGTGTTCTTGCGAGACATTGTTAGACTTCATGGCGTTCCATGCAAGATTATTTCTGACAGGATGTTCCTCTTCACTTCTTCCTTTTAGAAGGCATTACAGGCAGCTATGGGCACCAAGCTCAATTTTAGTACAACCTATCATCTAGAAATAGATGGTTAGATAGAGAGGTTTAACCGGGTGTTAGAGGATATGCTTCGCATGTACGTCATGGATCATTAGACTAGATGGGAAGAGTACCTTCCCTTAGTGGAGTTTGCCTATAACAATGAGCATCACACTACGTTGGGAATGCCAACCTATCAGACATTATATGACAGGCCTTGTAGGACACCATTGAGTTGGGACCGCATAGAGGATAGAGTTGCTATTGGTCCTGAGATAGTTCAAGATATGGAGCAATAGGTGGATTTGATTAGGCAGCGTCTTAGAGAGGCACATGATAGATAGAAGAAGTATGCAGATGAGAAGAGGATAGATCGTAGTTACTTGGTTGGAGACAGAGTCTTCTTGAGAGTGCGGCTACATAAGAGTCCAATCCGTTACAGAAAGGGTTCTAAGCTCGCACCTCGCTTTGTAGGACCATTTGAGATCCTTGAGAGGATAGGACCAGTTGCCTACCATTTAGCATTGCCACCTAGCCTATCACGCATCCACGATGTGTTTCATGTATCAGTTTTGAGGAAGTATATCTATGATGAGTCTCATATCTTAGATTGGGATGCCTTGTAGGTGGAGTTGGACGAGTAGATAGCTTTGGAGCCCATTCACATTTTGGCACGCTAGACGCTAGCCCTTCGAGGTCGAGAGTTAGACAAGGTTAGTGTCCAATGGGATTGCTATGATGAGGTTATAGCTTCATGGGAGGACGCAACACATATGAGATCACAGTACCCCCATCTTTTTGATGAACTCCAGGGGGAAGTTCATGCCTAGAGGGGGAGGGTGTGAGGCCCTACCCCAACTCATCCTAGCATTTCAGTGATTTTCATGTTGAGACTATTATGGATGCTTTATTTTTATGCATTATGGATTTAGAACTTATATGATTCCATGATTTGGATAACATTGATATATATTGATGCTTCATTTCTATGCATTATAGATATAGAACTCTATATGATTCTAGAATAGGATAACTTTGTGATGATGTATGTCAATATTGGATTTGCAGGACTTTAATATGATGATAGAAATAGGGTGCATGTCTTATGTATGGATCAAAATTATGAGGATTATGATAATTACTTATGTGGATTTATTTTGATACAAGATATATTGATTTTGTTTAATGTCAATTGTATGCAGAGTGTTTGACGTGTATTCTTATTCATGTTTTTAAATATTATATGAGGTTATTTGGAAGTACTAATGTGTAATTGAGATGCGCAGGAAAATTATCCATGTGACCATGGAAATATTATGGAGAACCAAACCTAGACCTATGTACGTTCGTAAAACCAGGGGTTGTCTATTTGGAGAGACAACACTATCATGCCCAAAATTTAGGACAAAAATGAAATGATTTTTTTTTTAAATATCAACTAATTAACAACAAGTTCGCTAACACGACATGCACTAATGTATTTTGCCCAAACTATATTCGAGCTAATTTTGTTAATAAATCAAGTAACGAAATTAATTCAAAATTTATTTGCGAAATACTAGATGATTTAAATTTATTTTCACAAGATACCTAGTCAATAGATTAATTATGTCCCCATAGACAACCAAAGTTACAATCGAGCTAAACTCCTAACTTTTAATTTCAAGTTCTCAAATATAGTTAATTTAGAAATATTTAATTTTATTTTAAAACTTCTCAAGCTAATAAAGTTAAAATAATTATTTACTTCTCCAATATTTAATTTAAATCATTTCGTACTATTTGAAAATCAAACAATAATCCCATACAATTTAACTTAAAACATTTCTACCTATTTACATTTATATAAAACATTATTATATAATGACAACCTTATATATATATATATATATATATATATATATATATATATATATATATATATATATAACACTACCTAGGGTTTTGCCCATGCAAACCCTATCTAATCAAATACCTATCTCATAAACCCCTTTCTTTTCTTTTCTTTTTTTTTTATTTATAAAAATAAAACTTCCGTTAGGATATTTTATTATTTTACACTAATCATATTTTGTTTGCCCTAACCCCAAGTTTTGGGTTAGGGCATTCCATTTAATATATATATATTTTGTGTACCTTTCATTTTATTTTTGGTTCGGACTGTGCAGGGCCGAAACCCATCGAGCGGCGGCCATGGTGAAGCCACGGCCGACACTGTGTGTCCACATAGTGGCCCACATTGTGTGACCACACAGTGGAAGCCGCGGCCCACACTGTGTGTTCACACAGTGGAAGCTGCGAGGCCGACCATTGTGTGTACACACAGTGGGGTCCGCGGCCGATCCACTGTGTGTCCACACAGTGGCTTCGGCCCTTCGGTAATACTAAAAAAAAACCCCCTTTTTTTTTAAGTTATAAATATTTTTATTTTTATGTATTTTTTTTTTTAAATATATATACTTTTATATATATATATATATATTGATATACATTCCTTTTTTTTAATATATTTATATATATATATATATATATATATTCAATGCATTTTATTTTCTTTTCTTTTAAGCATATTTATAATGACAATCATGCAAACTGCTTGCCAATAATATATTTGTATGAATTTATAAATCCCATGAGACATCCCATTAAACTAAATAGGCTCTAGTATTTTGATTTAGATGAAGAGGATATATATGGGTTAATAATTTTCAAACTTCATTCTACTATATTGCTTTTATAGGAAATAAAAATAAATAATTTATTTTCGATATACAATATGCATGCAAATCTAACTTATGCCTCCTCTGTTTTATTTTATCTTAAATGCTTAAGAATGGAAAAATTTACTCCAAATCAATTTATCATAAACACATGAGAAATACGATTTTATTTTGACTTTGGGGATACTAATCTAGGAATACTTATTTCATTCTAAAATAAATAAATTACTGAATTCTGCAAATATTACAGCAACTAATTAGATACTATATTTCCTTTTTTTTTTTTTTTTTTAAATTTAAAATCTATCAACAACTACAACTCATAATTTCTGCAATTAAAATGAAGACAAAATCGTAGATAAAAAGAAAACACGGAATTAAATAAAAATGATTTCCATATTTCAATGACTATTGCATGCAATTCACAAGTATTTCTTTTCCAAGATAAAGATGGATATATCTAGCTTTTTACAATCCTAAAGATATTCTACAAAATTTACTTGATGTTTCTTTATTTAAATACAATAACTAATCTCATGTCTTTATTTCAAATTTACATTTAGCCTCTCATTCCAACGAATGAGGGTATATTTCTCTTTTTAAAACTACTAAATACAACTGCATTTAAATTTCTACAACAATAATCTCCTGCAACTTCCTAGTTGACCTATTCTTTTCTCCTGACAATCCTGCATAATAAATCACAAATATGACCATGGAGTTCTCACCTCCCAGCCTAGGCTAACTGGTAGCCACCCCCGAGCTTGGAGAACCAAGACCTAGATAGGAAACAAACATGAAAACACATAGAAGACAGAATACACACAGATTTCGAACACACTCCCATCCCGGCTACACTACACCACACTTTGGTGATGACCTTTTTAAGGGTGGTAGTGGACCAATACCCTGAGGAGAACTGCAAGTATGCAAAACATGTAGCCACCTCATGGCACAACAAATACATCAAAAAATTCAACCCCTTATTCCTTATGCCCCCCAAGGCATTCTAGCCTTATATCCCTCCTTATGACCCCCATTGCACAAACAGCCCATGCAGCAAGGGTCACACAAAAATCCCTTGTGATTGCTCTCAAAATGAGAGTCTCTCACTCGAGGGTTGTCACTGCTACCACCCACAAGATCCTCCTCTCTCCCAAGAGTAAGAGGTCTTGAAAAACTCCCAAAAACACATACAAAACATAATACAAAATACCAAATGAAATTCCCAAAAAGGACATACAAGAAAACAAATTTCTTACACTAACATACCTTCAAAACACATGCAAAAAGAAGTCATTTAAAGAAGAATGTAACCAACCTTAATCTTCCCAAAGGTAGGATAGTATTTGAGGAAGAGCTGCCCAATTCCATGGATCTTCTCCTTCTACCCTTAGCCAAATTTTTACTATTCCAATCTATTCTATTTTTTTTTTTTTTCCAAATTTCTCTTATCTCCAAAAATGGAGAGTGGGTGATTACCCTCAAATTTTCAAATTCTTGCTTAAGAAGCTCATTCTCTGAGTTCTTACAAGTTTCTAAAAAACTAAGGAGGAAGGTAAGACAGAATGGGAAAGAGAACTCTCATTCGAAAAGGAAAGTTTACAATTAGGTTCAATCTTCTAATTTCAATTTTCGCACAACTCAGAAAAGTCAAATTTTAGAGTGTCTAAAAGGTCACTTAGGAGTAGAAACTTGCCTAAAATTACCCCTAACCCTTAGGTATACCTTATGGGCTTTAGGAAACACTATTAAACTACCCCTAGGTGTTCATTTAACCCATTTTATACCCCTCTGAAGTTTATTTTCGGGTCAAACCTATGTTGACCACCCCAAAGATTCTTTACCCAAGGTATTTATGACATCACATTATATTAATTGAAAAAAAACTATAGTTGAACACTTTCCCACCAAGAGACAAAAATAAAATTTAAACTTAAATTTACACGTGTCAAGTGACACAAAGAAAACACTTTTACAATTTAAAACATGAAATCGTCTCTTGTGGATTTTACACAAGTAAATTAAATACACTTAACACACATGCAACATATACTATTACGAATAAAATACAACACAAACGGGGTGTTGTCTCTTCAAATAGACAACCCCTGGCTTATGAACATACATAAGTCTAGGTTTGGTTCTCCATAAATTTTCTATGGTCACATGGATAACTTCCTGCGCATCTCAATTTACACATTAGTACTTTCAAATATCCACATATAATATAATTCAAAGGAATAATAATACACATCATCACTTGCATACAATTTACATCTGAACAAATTAAATACATCTTTTATCCAAGCAATTTCACCTAAGCAATTCATCCTAATTCACAAAACTTAAACATACATCATAGTTCTATTATCATAGTAAAGTCCTGCAAATTCAATATCGACATATATCACCGCAATTTCATCTTATTCAAAAATAATGTAGTGTTCTATCTCATAAAGCATATAAATAAATCATCAATATATAGCAATGTTATACAAATCCTAAAATCATATAAGTTCTAGATTCCAAAATGCATCAAAATAAAGTATCCATAATAGTCTTAATATAAAATCCACTAAAATGTCAGACTGAGTCGAGGTGAGGCCTCACAAACACCCCATATGTATCGTATTTTATTTGTGAAAGTAAATGTTGCATGTGTGTTAAATTGAATTATTAATTTGTGTAAATCCAACAAGAGACAAATTTCATGTGTAATTTTGTAAAGTATTTTATTGTGTCACTTGACACGTGTTGATTTATGTCTTGATTTTTGACTTGTCTCTTGGAGGGAGTTGTTCAACTATAGCTTTTTCAAACATTGGAATGTGGTTCTAAAATTTTCCTTGGGTGAAGAGTCTTTAGAGTGGTCAACATAGGTTTGACCCGAAATTTAACTTCAGATGGGTTTATAAGGGGTCAAATGGACTCCTAGGGGTAGTTTAAAGGTGTTTCCTAAAGTCCATAAGGTATACCTATGGGTTAGGAGTGTTTTTAGGCATGTGTCTACTCCCATGTGACTGTTTAGTCACCTCAAAAAGTGGGTTTCCTAAGGTGAGAGAAAATTGAAATTAGAAGGTGCCATCTAGGTTAGATAACCTTCCTTTTTGATGAGAGATCCTTTTTCCACTTTTTCTTACTTTTTCCTTTTTTAGTTTTAGAAACCTGTGAGAACTCTCATTGAGGTCTTCTTAGGCAAGGATGAGAGATTTTGCGGGTAATCACCCACTCTCCATTTTTGGAGATGACACAATTTTGAAAAAATACAGTTTTGGGATAGAATTTTGGCTAAGTGTAGAAGGAAGTTTTATGGATTTGGGCTGCTCATCCTCAAACTAGTTCTAGCACACCATTGAATTGATCTATATTGAGGTTTGTAGGGACTGATGCCTCTTGGAGAGCTTGATCCAAAATTGTTTTATGGGATGGAGATAGGCGCAATAGCTCTAAGATAGATATTAGTGCGGGCGTTTTGTTTAATTGGTCCACAATGTTATACTTCTTTGGGATAGATGGGGTGCCTTGTGGAGCTTCTTTTATGGTAATCTTGTTGTGACGTGTAACAACATTGCAAGTGGAGCTAGGTTTTTTGATGGTAATAGTTGCAATTTGTTCACTGGCATCATATAGGTGATTCACAATGTAATTATACACGGCTTGCATATAATCAGTGGTATCTGTGTTTCTCCCTAAAGTGGAAGGACCCCTTTGATCTTGTGATGGAAGTGGATTTTTAAACATGAGATGATCCTTGTTTGTTGTCTTTGGGTCATGTCCTTCGATTTTGATTTCACCTCAGTCAATAAGATCCTAAATAAGATCTTTCAATCTATGACAATTGCTTGTCTTATGTCCTTTCCCTTGATGGAAGTCGCAATGCTCAGTATCCCTCCACCATGAAGGTTTGACTTGAGGTTCATAATTTGATGTTTTGGGTAAGGTCACCATATTTTGAGAAACCAGCTGACGTAACACCATTTCAATGGGTTCACCTAAGGGAGTGTATGTTCATTTTGGTTTAAAATTTTGTTGACGTTATCTGGGTTCCTCTTGAGATGTGTTTCGTCCTTGATTTGGAGGAGCAACTGTGTTATTCTTGGGTGGGGGGTTTTGTCCTGCAAATCGAACCACAGGTTGAGCACTTTTGATAGTTCTTGCATCCACAACCCTATCGTTGACGATGTTTTTGTTTTTGTTCCAGAAGTTAGGCTTGTCGCTATTGAAGCGCGAGCGAGGGCCATCCTTTGGCTCATTATATATCTTGATAAGCCCTTTTTTGATGAGAGCCTGCTCACAGTTTAAGCCTTTGGTGATCATGCCATTGAAAGAGTCTGTGTCTTTTACGTCTAGGTGAAATTCTATTTCGTCATTTAAGTTGGAAATAAATATTTCCACTAGTTCTTGTTCAAGTAACTGAAGAGAACATCTGCTAGACATTTGACGCCATCATTGTAGAAAGACTAAAAATAGCTCACCTGGTTTTTGTTTAATGTTACATAGATCAGCCATTGTGATATCATGTTCAATGTTGTGTGAGTAATGTGCCAGGAATTTCTGGATGAGTTCTTCAAATGTCCTAATGCCACTTGGTAATCGGGAAAACCATGATGTGGTTGTTCCTCCCAAGCTTTGGGGAAAAAGTCACATTAGGTATGTATCCTCGTATGCCACTTCAAGGCAAGCTGAATGGAATTCTCTAACATGATCACGAGGATCTCCTTTTCCTCGGTACTTTTCAAACTTGGGTGTTTCAAACCCTCATGGAAAAGGTGGCATATGAAGATTCCTATCAAATGGATAGGGACAAATGTCATTAAGTGAAAACTGATTAGTTTTCACATCACTATGAAGTTGTTGGGCAAGATTCTCAACTTGTTGCCGCAACATTTCTATTTCATTTGGAGGAGGAGGAGGTGGGGGATTACCTTGATGAAGGTTGTATCTGATATGTTCTCGACCTCTTTCATCCTCATTACGACTTTGGCGTTCTGATGCTTGTCTTAGTTGTGCAACATCAAAGTCAAAGGGTAGTTTAGCCCCCTCTTGAGCAAGTCTTAAAAAGTGAGCATCAGCATTGCTCTTGAGTATTTCGTCAAAAAGTCTATTAAAGAGAGGGTTGTGTTGTGCCCTTTCTATTGTTGCAGGAGTATGAGTACTTGGATTTTCATCATTTGTGTTTCCTCTAAGGGATTCTTGGAATTCATTAAGATTTTCCTCCTCTTCCTCTTCAATTTCTTGTTGTCTAGACCTGGATCTGGTATGAGCCATTTTGTTTACAAGTTTTTGTTGAAGTTTGATGAAAATGATGATGAGTGGGTGATGAAATGAAAGATTGATGTTTGGTGAAGTGCTTCACATACAGATTCCTAGCACTAAAGGTAAATGTTACCAAAGTCCTTTCCTTGAATTTCTTGTTGTATTTTGATTGACAAAGTTTGATGTGATAAGGTTTAGAGAGATCTGAGATGTGTTACAGACCCGACTACCTAGTAATGAGAGGATGCACTCATAGACTAGTTTTAACCTGTGTAGAAATGCCTTTTAGGATGAGTTTATCCTAGATGTAGAGACACTCTAAAAAGTGATGTGTTTGTGTTTGATTCAAGAAATATTTTCAAATAGAACTTAGGACAAAAACCTTTTGATGTTTTGAGAGTTGGAAGTGGATTTGATGAGATATGGATATGATAATGGATGAAATGTGAACTTCAATAAAAGCTTTGTGTCATATATGGGACAAATTCTTCCTCTTCTCTTTCGGGAGTTGGTGGTTCTTCCCGAACTATGTTATATGTGATGCAAATGTTGGGAAAGAAGCTAGGATTGATTTTACCTCCTTTGTTCTTGTGATAACTCAAAGCTCGATATTGCATAAAAGCTCTTTGGTTTAATGACTCTTGATCAAATTCATTTGATTTCCCTTGAAGATATAGATGCATGCGATGTAGGAAGGTTCTATGAGAGACAAAGATTTGTCTATTAAGATAGAAGAATTTCCTCTTTTTGATAAGAGCCTTTGAGCTCAATGGTATTTTCTTCAAGTTGACGTTTTTATGAAGATTCTTCTTTCTCAAGATGTGAAGAATGGTCATATAGTTTGATACTTTTTGATGTTGCTCTTTGTTTTTGATCTTTTGTGTTTTGAAAATGTGTGTTGGATGAATACTTGTGTTGGATTTTGGATTTTTATGATGTTTCTTTGACAAGAAAACAAAGCAAGCCCACAAACACAAGAATGTTGCCTCAAAAGGCACAAGTAAGTATGGGTCTAGATCAACCCATTCTTTGGACTTTTTATGACCCTTTCCTGACCAACTTAATGAAAAACACGTTTTGCATGAAGTAAAGATGTTTTTGCAAAATTGAGACAAGTTGATTGTTCTTTTTACTTGCACAATAAGTTGAAGTGTTGATTGTGAATTTTTAGTTTGATGCAAGAAATAAATTTTGCTTTGTTTATTTTAAGCACCAAAAGAAAAATGAAGCCTAACTTGCAAGAAATAAAGTTTGATTGTAAGTTTTAGAGCACCAGAAATGAAGTGAACCTAACTTGCAAAGAAATAAAATTTGATTGTAAGTTTTAGAGCACCAAAATGAAGTGAACCTAACTTGCAAAGAAATAAAATTTGATTGTAAGTTTTAGAGCACCAAAATGAAGTGTTTTTGATTTTTAAGCCAAAAAAAAGAGTTAGTTTAAAATCTGCACATGAAGCAAATAGTTAGTAAAATTCGACCATATGGTGGGCTTCCACAAGCCTAAAAAAATTATTTTATCAATTACAAGGCCTTTTTTACAACGTTCTGTTATAATAGCGCTACTTTGTGTGAAAACAGAAGCGCTACTTAACACAAACGCGCTACAATAAAGACAAAAGCGCTAAAGGAAACAATTTTTACAACAATATAAAAGCGCTAAGAAAGAAACACAAGCACTAACTGATGAACAAAAGTGCCATACTACTAGCAAAAGCGCTAATTCTTGGACAATCATGCTATTGTAAGAACAAAAGCACTATAATACCAAAAACAATAGCGCTAAAGCGTGAAAAAAGTGCCAAAGCGCGACCTGTGTGTCAAGCTAAACAGTCAAAAAGTTAGTTTTGTAAACAAAAAATGTTGTTGGGTGCTTGATTCACGTCGGGTTCAGCAAATGATTCTTTGCAAAATGGTGCAAAGTTTAGACAAAAGCTTGTGGTCTTATAACACACAAAAACATAAGAAACCGTTAGTGTTAATCAACCAAAAACTATTCTAAGTAGGCATATCAAAAGAGACACTTAAAACATGATAAGATATTTAACTATGGAAGCAAATACAACAAGGCATCTCCAAATGCCTTCTGCCATGCTCTTAGCTCCTTCTACCTTGTTCCTCTCCTCTCCAAGTTCCAAATTAGTGTAGCTCTCAGTAGCTTTTTGCACTATGGATGTGATGCAGAGGGTTCAGGGGTCAAATTGATCTAAGCCAATGTGTTTGTTTCAATGCTTCCAACTTCTTGAATTCACCTAGTGTTTCAAAGGCTTCTTAATGGATAAAGAAAGGCTTTTCTCACTCTAACACCCTACAATGGTTCCAAATGGTTTCAAACACCTATTCACACCTATTTCAACAATAATCAATAGGTTACAAAGTTCCAGCCCACCAATAAACACTCAAACCCTTCTAAGCCTCAATTAGGCTACTAGCCCTTACTAGGCCACCTGAGACTGAAAAAATTAGTTTTCTCTAGATTTTCCCAAAGAACTCACCAAAAAAATTATATTTTCAAACACCCATTTTGGAGTATTATAACATATATCAAAATCAGATAGGGTTGTTTTGGACCATGCCTCTACTGTCCCAAGACTGAGACTATTTTTCCTATGCAAGAACCCCACTTTTACAAAGCAAGTATAAGAAGTACTTATCTTCAAACCCTACAACTTTCAACAGTAGTTTTTTTTGACTCCAAACCAAGGAAAATCCAATTGTTTGGGTTCTATGATCTTGTTTTATGTGCAAACCCCAAACCCCTCACCATCTTGCTCCAAAATCAAGGGCCTTTTTGTTTAGGCACTTCCCTTCACTTCCAGACCTCAACCAAAGGTCATATAGCATGTATACAACCTTATATTTGACTGTTTTTCATAAAAAGTATGCCTCCTTTGGGTAGATCTTCTGCTGCTACAAGTTAGTCACCACTTTCCCCTTCTCAACCTGCACTTTCCAATGGTGTACACCCAATTTTTGTTAACTTTCCTGCATGGAACTTGTTAGTTTCATATGGTACATGTTAGATAGAGCCTCATCTATGAGAAATAGGACCTTACATCCATAGAAGGGCTCCAAATTGCATTTTGGGCCTTCAATGCCAATGACACAACCCAGAAATTTAACTACAGTCAGCAATAAATGGAAAAAATCTGATCAAAAACCTCTAAAAAAGCATTCAAAAATACTTATTACAATGCTCAATGATTTCCCAAGGCTTATACCATGAAAGATCAATCACTTTCAAGCAACAAAACACAAGAAATTGCAAGAAAATGAAAGTTTTTTCCACTTTTTCTGTTAAATCCGTACAACATCTGTACTGTAGCATCCAACCACACCAAAATGGAATTAAAATATTTTATAATACCTTCCCCCAACTCCCCAAACCGAAATCAATCAGTTATTTATCATTATAGACTTGTTTACACTCTAAAATCCATTTTCCCACCTAAAAACAACTAACCGTTAGAATTCAAAAATTTGAATTTCTAACTTACAATTTATTGAATAATTTAAAGTCTAACCTATCAAACTTAATGTTTTATTACTCCTAGGATCCAAAAAAACTTATCTAACCATCCAAATCCTATTTAGGCACTATTGGCCTCCCTTACATAATTTTGGTCCTAAAGCCCTTATTAAGACCTTCAAGACATTTATCTTTAAAATCATATTGATCATTACAAATTGACATTATTGGCTTCAAAACACTCCAATTCACTTGTCTTGATTCATAACTCTTCATGGTCTTGATAGCGTGCTTGGGTGCACCTGCACCAGGATGCTTATGAAGATTCAAGATTGTAGATGATTATGAAAAGTATGCAAATGCAAGCTTAATAACCAAATAAGGATGATTTATCTAAATGCTATTTGTTAATTTTAACCCAAAAGATTGAATATGAGTAAAATATGCTAAATGATCTCTAAAATTCTCTATAACTTAGATGCATACAAGTTTTCAGGATCTAGATTATGAAGAAATGGGCTCTATTTATAGGACAAATGGAGCAATGGATGGTTGAGATTGAGTAATCTCAATAAGGGTCAGGATTGAATGATATCAAATCCATGTGAAGGCTTTCAACCCAATCCCAGGATGATAAGTGTCAATGTGAGATAGGTTGAGAGGAGAGGGAATAAGCATTAAATGCTTGACATGACTTGAAGGTTAACTTGGGAGTTAAGGTCAAGGTTGGGTTGAGTGAATAAATTCTTTATTCAAAGAATAAAGCTTTTATCCAATGGATAAACTCTTGTGCAAAGGTTAAAGGGATAACCATGGTCAAAGCAATAAATGCTTGAAGAGACACATGAGTCACATGAGGGTTGAGTTAGGGGTTAACCATAAATAGTCATGTAAGAGCCATAAGTGGTTTGGAAGACTTTAGAGGTTAAATTGTTGAACACACCAAGCATTTACTGCTTTTCAAAGACTTTGAAGTCTTTGAGAAGTGCCTCCAAGTTGCTTAGGAATGTGACAATAATTAGGGGATGGATTAGGCTAATTAGGAAGGGGTTAGAAGAATCTAAAAGGGGGTTTTAGGAGTGCAAGTGGATTTGGTGGGTGAGGGAAAATAGGATTTTAATTAAAATAAAATTAATTTATTTCAACTTGTGGTTGCAACTTGCATTTGTAGGAAAATGCAAGTGGGGGGGAATAATGATTTAAATAAATGTTTTATTTAATTTATTTAAAAGAGGAAAGAGGATTAAATTGAATAAATAGTATTTATTCATTTAATTGAGTGTGAATTTGGTTGAATGAATGAATTAAAATAAATTGAATAATTTATTTAATTAATAGGAGAATGTTTGAAAATGAATTAATTAAATATTAATTTAATTAACTGATGGCTAGTGGATTTTTAATCAAATAAATACGAAATATTCATTTAATTAAAATGGACAAATTTATGTGACTACAAGGACAATGTTGGCCGAATATTAAATATTTGGTATTTAGTATTTAAAGGGGATAAAATTTTCACATTAATGTGGAGTGAATTATTAGGAAATTATTATACTTATCTTGGTTAACTTTATTAGTCAAATTTAAAAGCATTATTTGCACTTGCTCAGTTAATTATTCTATAATCATTAAAATATGAGTTAACATGATTTTTATTTAGTCCTTGAGCATTTAAATACTATTTGAGTTAATTAATATCTCTTGGTTAATTGTTGGAGAATTTAAATAGGGGAAGTTAATTAAGTTAATTAAATTAATAAATTAAGTTTTGATGACCCATTGGGGTATAATTAGTCTAGATTAAAATGTAACGTTATAATTGCGAAGTTGACTAAGTTAACTCTAGAAACCCATTTTATTATGAATTAAGATTTCGTTTGAAACAACTTGTTAAGTTGTCACATCTAATTAAACATAGGTCGCAAGTAATTAAGAGTTTAAAAAAATAATAATTTGTTGTTGTGTTTTTGCCCAAAATTTTGGGCATGACATTTTGGTATCAGAGCTCTAGGCTCATACACTGGTGAACATGGGCTACATTCATAATTTAGTTGAACTGAACCATGACTTCGGAGTATAACACCTAGGTGGAAACTTGGGAAAACATAAGTTAAAAAAAATAAAAAAAATTCTTTTTAAAACCAAAGGATCAACATATATCAATTCAAGGGGTTCCAAGGGCCACCAAAAGCCCTAAAATTCAAAACTTATTAGTCATAATGGTTATGGCATAATGAGACCCCTTAGGCTACGAAAAATTCAAAAAAATAAAAATAAAAATAAAATTTATATATATATATATATATATGTGAAAATATTTTTGATGTTTAATAACAAAATTTAGATCATTAGTACATATGAGGTTGCCATTCAATTGGAACCTAAATGCAACAATTGCCTCAATCAAATCAAGTATGAGGAGTTAATTCTTCAATAGAATACCTCTAATGGTAACTAAGACAATACCATCTGTCGGGGTATGTTATTGACAAGGCAAGTCAAGCAAGCTAGTTAGACATGAGATGAAGTCGCAATAAACAAGATAATCGAGATAGAGACAACTCAAGTTAACTTTTTAAGATATACGAAATTATGGTGGTTCGAGAACCAAGACCGCCATTTGAGGCACCAATGAAGAAGAGTGGTGTAGGAGCACCTAAGGGTTGAAATACCCTTAACCAATTTTGACTTTTGAGACCCTACTGTGGTCATGTAGATATTTGTTGGGTTGTTTTCTTTGCAGTTTTTGAGTTTTTATGCTATCTTATGGATCCGATAGGAAAGTGCTAGTCGATAACAAGTGAGCAAGTCTTGCGACTTCCAAAAGGATCGAACGATTATCGCTAGATCGCGATGGGAAAATGATCGACAATTACCTACCGTGACTTGGCAACCATGGTGGGACCCAGCGAAAAAGAAGAGCATTCTAGGCGGTTAGAGAGGTCATGTTGAGATGTCAGGGTAGAGCCCCCAAAACCAATCAATGAATGCCACGTGGCGAAGCACAAAAGAGAGATTAAGCAGATCGGACGATCAGATTGAACATTCTGGGCAGCTAGAGAGGCCATTCTAAGATGTCAGGGTAGAGCCCCTATAACCAATCAGTGAATGCCATGTGGCAAAGAACAAAAGAGAGATCGAGCAGATCAGATGATCAAATTATCATTTCGGTTATCTTTCCAAAGACCGATAGAAACGCTCAACAAGTAGAGAAAGGCATCAACTATTGAATGAAGGGATTTCTTGCTATCGCGACGCCCGATGAAGAAAGTGCAAAAGGTGAACATTGTCATCAGTCATCAAAAGTCATGTTTTGAAGACTTCCCGATGACTCGATAGGAAGTACGGAGTGCAAAAAGTTGACATTGGTAGTTGGAAGCCAGGTTCTGTGGCTACGCCGATGGACCATTTTGTAACTGTTTTTCAGATTGAAACCGTTTGTGTTTCATGACGGATGGAATGTTTAAAAGAGCCAATGGGCATTTGTAAAGGGTTGGATGTTGGTTTTTGAAATGTTAAAGCACTAAAATAAATACATACAATCTATTTTTTGGTTTTCTATCGTTGTACTATTTATTTTGATTAAGTTTTTCATTACAGTTCTGCAATTAAAGTTCCTTTTTGTTGTTCATTTCTGTTTTGATCTCACTATGTAAATATGGCTTTGTCTTGAACCTGTACTGTGGGATCCACGTGGCTATTGGAGTTCTTTAGGAAGAGCCAAAAATGTACAGTAGAAGTAGAGTAGTAGTAGGAGGAAGCTAGGAAATGGCAATCACCATTTCTGCATACTGAACCTAGGTGAGCTTGATCATAGTCTGGCTAGGTATCTGTAATTGATTGAGATAACTTGGAGGGGAAGGAAATTGCTGAGAACTGGAAGAAGATCCAAAAGGCTACAAGCTTGAGATTGAAATATTGAGTAATCAAGAGGAAAGTTTGCTAAACCAAAGAAGATGGGTGGTTTTGCAAAGAGTCAAGAATGAGTGTATCCTTCACCCCTGCAAGGATATAGTGAGCGAGCTTACTTTGTGATCTTGAGGTTGGTGTTAAGCAAACAAATGGTAGGGAAGCACCTAGAGGTCTAGAAGAGTAGACTTGGAACCCGAGAAGGGATAGAAACAAACCGTCAAGAAATTTAATTGATGGTTAAATAGGTAGCCTCCCCATCATATTGGTATCAGAGTGAGTTTAGACTTGGGAAGAAAGTAGTTGATGACTAATACTGAATTAGTAGGAGACAATAGTCACAAAATGGTGACTAATGCATAGTTAGCCAAGAAGGTAGAAGATCAAGAGGAAGACAATAGACTCCTGAGAGAAAGATTAGCACAATTGGAGAGTAAACTAGATGCAGTTGAGGATAAAAATGAGAAATTAACAATTGAGGTCAATGAAAGGAAGGGTAAAGAACTAGTAGAAGAGGATAGGATACCAGAACCAGACCCTGTTCTACCTGAAGAACCTTTCTTGAAAGTAATTAAAGCTTTAGGAGGAAAATCTTTAGAATGAGTGCCACTTTTTCATGGGAAAATGGAGCCTGAAGTAGTTATTGAATGGATTGAAGGAATGGAGAATCACTTTGAGTGTGATAGAATTAGTGAATCCCAAAAGGTGAAGGTATCTAAGTCTAGATTGAGAGGAGAAGACTTAACTTGTTGGAAATTTGTCCAAGAAGAGAGGCAAAAAGAGGGTAAGAACCCCATTGCTACCTGGAAGGGCATGTTAGCCAAGGTGAGGGAAACCTATATCCCTAAAGATTATGAGATCCAGTTGCACAAGAGGAGACAAAACTTGAGGGAAATAGACTTGAATGTGAGTAGCTACACTGAGGAATTTCAGAAGTTGTGTCTGAGATCCAAGGTGGTAGAGAATGAAAGCATCAAGGTAGCCAGATACTTGAATGGCTTGAGATGGAATATTCAAGAGGATTTGAGTTTGTTAAATCCTACACTATGCATAAGTGCTATTAGTTGGCACTAAGGTGGAGGAAAAGAGCAAAAAGAAGCAAGAACAAAGCAACAGAGGAAGAGGCAGAGGAAAATATGGTAGAGGCCAAAGAGGCAGTTTTGGTGGAAGAGGAATAGATCAAAGGTCCTAAGGAGAGTCCAAACTTATAGAGCAAAGTGAGGACTCACATAGGAAGAGAAGCTATAGAGGAAGGGGATCATCTAGCAACCCAGGAAGAGGTAGATCTAGTGGACCGGGAAGAGGGTCCTACTTCTCCACCATGAAGTGTTACAATTGCCAAAAGTTGGGTCACCCTGCCTAGAGATGTATAGAGAAATCCTCTTCATCTCAAGAAAGTAAAAGAAGAGTGACAAATGCACAAGAAGATGCAGAAAACAACAAGACACAAGATGTGAGCTTAGCTCCTGAAGATGGAGAAAATTTAATGATGAGAAGAGCCTTGATTGAGGAGCCAATCAAAGAAGAACTAGCTCAAGGAAGAGCTTTGTTTAGAATCAAATGCAAGGTCCTTGGTAAGGTTTGTAGAGTGGTGATAGACTCAGGGTCTACTAACAACATTGTGTTAGAGGAAGCAGTAAGTAAACTGAAGTTGAAAATAATTCCACATAGTAATCCATATAGGGTCACTTGGCTCAACAAGGAGCAGCATGTGGTAGTGAATGAACAAACATGGGTTGAGTTCAACATAGGTAGTTATAAGGATAAAATCTTGTGTGACATCCTACCTATGGATTCTTTCCATCTACTTGTTGGTAGACCATGGTAGTTTGACAGAAAGGCCATTCACAATGGAGAGGAGAACTCTTATTCTTTTCAAAAGAATGGGGTTATATACCACATTCAATCCCTAATTGATGAAGGAGAGAGCAACAAAACTAAAGGCCCAAATGTGTCATTAGTGAGTGAAAAAGAGTTCATTAACACTCTCAAGGAAGGAGAAGGAGTGGGATTTTCTCTTATAGTAAAACCAAAGGAAGCAAAGCAAGAAAAGAAGGTTCAAATACCTCATGAAGTAAAAAAGATTCTAGACAACTTCAAAACAATCATAAGTGATGGAGCACCAACAACCCTACCTCCCATTAGAGTCATCAGCCATCACATTGATTTTATTCCTGGAGCATCATTACCCAACACAATAGCCTATAAGATGACTCCCAAACAGAACAAGGAAGTTGCTAGACAAGTCCAAGAATTGTTGGACCAAGGATTGATAAAGAAGAGTACAAGTCCTTATGTCGTACCTTCAATGTTAGCACCCAAGAAAGGAGGAACGTGGAGGCTATGCATAGATTCAAGAGCCATAAATAGAATCACTATCAGGTACAAATTTCCTATCGCAAGAATTGAAGACTTGATGGATTGCTTGGGAGGTGCAAAGTATTTCACTAAGATTGATCTCAAGAGTGGATACCACCATATCAGAATAAAAGAAGGTGATGTATGGAAAATAACCTTCAAAACCAATGAAGGACTTTATGAGTGGCTTGTTATGCCATTCGGTCTTAGTAATGCTCCCAGTACATTCATGAGATTCATGAATGAAGTGCTTAAAGATTTTATTGGTAAATTTGTTGTTGTATACTTAGATGACATCTTGATTTTTAGTAGAATTAAAGAGGAACATCTAGAACATCTTAGTATTGTATTGCAAAAATTGTATGATGAGCAACTAACAATACACTTGGAGAAGTGTGAGTTTATGAAGCAGGAACTTGTCTATCTTGGATTTGTAGTTTCAGGAGGAGATTTGAAGATGGACACATCAAAGGTGGAAGCCATCACAAATTGGCCAACACCAAAGATAGCGAGTGCAGTAAGAAGTTTTCATAGTTGGGTACAGTTCTACAGGAAGTTTATCAGAGGGTTCAGTGAGATTTGTACACCATGCTGGATACCATCAAAGGAGGAGTTAAGACTAAGTTTCAGTGGACCAATGTAGCTAAGAAAGGGTTTGAACTTTTGAAACAAAAGGTAGCTACATAACCAATACTCATTCTTCCTAGGTTTGATAAGTTGTTCACAATTGAATGTGATGCCAGAAATATAGCAGTTGGTGTTGTTTTGAGTCAAGAGAATAGACCTGTAGCTTTCTTTAGTGAGAAGCTCAATGATGCCAAGAAGAAGTATTCATCCTATGATCTCGAGCTGTATGCTCTTGTTCAATCTCTTAGGAAGTGGAGGCACTACTTGTTACCTAAATATTTTGTTGTTTACACAAATAATGAAGCTTTAAGTTTTCTGAATTCACAAGATAAGTTGAGTCATAGGCATATTAAATGGGCTGAGTATCTATAGTGATATACTTTTTCTATTAAGCATAAGAAAGGACAGTGTAATAAAGTAGCAGATTCTTTGAGTAGAAGGCTACTAACAGTGCAAGAAGTGCAGATTCAGAGTATTGGAGTTGATTACTTTAAGGATTTGTACCCCAATGATGAAGATTTTGCAGCTATTTACAAGGTTTGTCAAGAATTTCAGAATCATTTTCATAGTGAATATGCTAACTTTACTTTGTAGAATGGTTTGTTGTTTAAAGGTGGATAGTTGTGTGTTCCCAAAGGATCAATGAGGGAAAATATGATCCAAGAAAAGCACAATGGATTTTTGAGTGGTCATTTTGGCCTTAATAAGATATTGGAACTTGTTCAAAGGTTCTACTGTTGGCCCAAAATGCAGAGGGATATCAGAAGTTATGTTGAGAAGTGTATGGTTTGTCAGAAATCTAAAGGCATGACTACTAATGTTGGTATTTATCAGCCATTGCCTATTCCTACAAGGCCATGGGAATGTTTGAGTATGGATTTTGTGGTTGGATTACCCCCAAAAAAGCTTGGCTGTGATAGCATTTTTTTTGTTGTTGACAGATTCAGTAAAATGGCACATTTTATTCCTTGTAAAACTACTCATGATGCTAGTCACATTGCACACTTGTTTTTCAAGGAGGTTATTAGAATCCATAGTTTTCCGGTTAGTATTGTTTCAGATAGAGATGTCAAATTCCTTGGACATTTTTGGAAAACTCTTTGGAAAAGACTGGGAACTAATTTGTCTTTTGGTTCAGCCTATCATCCCCTAGCATATGGTCAAATAGAGGTGGTCAATAGGACACTTGGAAACCTTTTAAGGTGTTTTACCAAAGAGTATGGACAAATTTGGGATCGGGTTCTTCACCAGGCAGAGTTTTCATACAATGACAGTGTTAACAGGTCTATTGGGAAGAGTCCTTTTGAGATAGTGTATGGTATGCACCCATGAGTTTTTATGGAATTACAAGACCTTGGTAATCTGTCACACAGAAGTGGTCAAGCTGATGATGTCACTCAATCTATGAAGGAGGTTCATGACCAAGTCAGACGAACTCTCCAAGATTCTTCACAGAAAGTTAAAGCCAGAGTTGATGCCACACAACGAGATGTATAATTTTCAGTTGGAGATTTGGTGATGGTACATTTGAACAAGGCTTGACTTCAGAAAGGGATTCCCAGCAAGCTACAAATGAGGAGAATAGGCCCATGTAAAGTTTTAGCCAAGTATGGCTCTAATGCCTATAAGATTGATTTGCCATCTGATATTGCTTTGTCTCCCATTTTCAATATTGCATATTTGGTTGTCTATAAGGGACAACTTCCCATGAAGGATGCACGAGTTTCAAATGTTCAACAATCACTTTCCAATCTGCCATTACTTTCTTCTTTCATCCCTCAAGCTAAGAAAGTGTTAGATTCCCATGTTCTCAAGAAGACTAGACAACATGTCTACATGGAACATTTGGTGAAATGGATGCAAAAACCTGATTCTGAAGTGACTTGGGTCCCTGAATCAGACTTTGTGAAGTCAGGAATTGATCTTTCCTTGTTGTTGATCACAATCACTTGAATTCTTTGTTTTTGGGGGAGTATGGTGCAGGAGCACCTAAGGGTTGAAATGCCCTTGACCAATTTTGACTTTTGAGACCCTCCCGTGGTCATGTAGATATTTGTTTGGTTGTTTTCTTTGTAGTTTTTGAGTTTTTATGCTATCGCACAAACCTGATAGGAAAGTGCTAGCCGATAACAAGTACCATGGTGGGAGCCAACAAAAAATAAGAGCATTCAGGGCAATTAGAGAGGTCGACGTGCATAATACCTGTAAACCAAACTTAATGTCGGTAGACAGTTTAACAGTTAATAATAGTACCAGTAAAGCTTAATGCATGAAATAGAAAGACAAATAATATCTACAACACATAACACAGTTACTTGTATGTGAAAACCCTGTAAGGGGAAAAACCACGGTGGGAAACCTTACCCACAATCAGATGATACTAGTGCACATAGTATGTGTGTACAAATGGGGTCTGCACATGCAGAAAGGCCAACTGCCTAGAGCTCACTGCTCAATCACAAAATGGGAGTCACACTGACTACAATTGGATGGTTAAATCCAATGATAATGTATTGCTCAAAATAACATCTTCATATGCTGGATTCAGTACTGGTTAAGCTCTAATTGTCTCCTTCATACCTTCCTTGAATCTTCAAATGATGTTTGTGTGTATAGCTCTGCTTATATTTATATATGCCTTATTACACTCCTTGTCCACTTCCTCTACATAATCTCACAAATGAGATCTTACATATATACCAAAACCTAAGACCAAATGTGTAGGTCGGCTCACTAAGAATATTACAATTAAATCAATTACAAATGAATCAATATGCAATGCATGATGTCAGCTCAATGCATTTACAATAATAACCAATCAATAAATCATCTCTATAATGTGCCATGCTAATCTAGAATAGATAACGCTTGCTGATCCATAACCTAGACCTATTTGCCAGTAACAACAAATATGCAAACTCGATTTAGACCACTAACCAAACAATGTCTTTGACATAACCAAGTAATCTCCAGATGATAATAGATCATCCTCAGTGCCAGTGAACAATATAACCTTCTGGTGAACCAGATACCGGTGACTGTGCATAAGTCACGGAACATGTCAGTGAACATAAACAAAGATCTCCATAAGGATAAGTGTTGATAAGTGTTGACATCAATGAAAAAACCAATGCAACACATCCATAATACCAACAGTGCTAAGATGTCAGGGTAGAGCCCCCAGAACCAATCCGTGAATGCCATGCGGCGAAGCACAAAAGAGAGATCGAGTAGATCGGATGATCGGATTAGCTTTTCGGTTATCTTCCCGAAGACCGATAGAAACACCCAACAAGTGGAGAAAGGCATCGACTATTGGACGAAGGGATTTCTTGCTATCCCGATGCTTGATGGAGAAAGTGTGAAAGGTGAACATTGTCATCAGTCATCGGAAGTAATGTTTTGAAGACTTCCCGATGACCCGATAGGAAGTGCGGAGCACAAAAAATCGACATTGGCAGTTGGAAGCCAGGTTCTGTGGCTACGCCGATGGACCGTTTTGTAACTATTTTTTAGTTTGAAACTATCTGTGTTTCAAAATGGATGGAATGTTTAAAAGACCCAATGGGAATTTGTAAAGGGTTGGATGTTGGTTGTTGAAAGGTTGAACCACTAAAAGAAATACATACAATTTGTTTTTTGGTTTTCTATCGTTGTACTATTTATTTTGACCAAGTTTTTCATTATAGTTCTGTAATTAAAGTTCCTTTTTGTTGTTCATTTCTATTTTGATCTCATTGTTAAATATGGCTCTATCTTGAACCTCCACTGTGGGTTCCATGTGGCTATTGGAGTTCTTCAGGAAGAGCCAAAAATGTACAGTAGAAGTAGAGTAGTAGTAGGAGGAAGCCAGGAAATGGAAATCGCCATTTCTGCATATTGAACCTAGGCGAGCTTGATGGTAGTCTGGCCAGGTATCAATAATTGATTGAGATAACTTGCAGGGGAAGGAAATTGCTGAGAACTGGAAGAAGATCCAGAAGGCTACAAGCTTGAGATTGAAACATTGAGTAATCAAGAGGAAAGTTTGCTAAACCAAACAAGATGGGTGGTTTTGCAAAGAGTCAAGAATGAGTGTGTCCTTCACCCTTGCAAGGATATAGTGAGAGAGATTACTTTGTGAGCTTGAGGTTGGTGTTAAGTAAACAAATGGTAGGGAAGCACCTAGAAGTCTAGAAGAGTAGACTTGGAACCCGAGAAGGGATATAAACAAACTGTCAAGAAATTTAATTGATGATTAAATAGGTAGCCTCCCCATCAAAGAGTTAAGAGGTACTCTTGCAAATCTTAGAAAGAAGCATTAACCTATCCTAATGAAGAGGTACCTTAAGCATGTGGTCATGCTAGGTTCCTTATTAAGAACATTTGTTAGAGAATTCTCGTATCAATGCAAGAAGCTAGTGTTGGATAACCTTGAAGATAAGGACTGAAATGGTGAATGACAATCTCCTTGATAAGTGAACCCTAGTAATACTATAGATGAATTGAGATAAGAAGAAAGGAGACATGAACCTGTAAGTTAGATAATTGGGGAAACAAGCAAAGTATAGTCACAACTAGTTCCTTTATGGGAAGATAATTTTGAGAGGACTAAGTAAATGGCGAAAAGGGTAGAGATGATTTGGGAACCATGCAAAATCCCTATTAAAGTACAAAGAGTGTAGAATAATCATGATCTAATAATCAAGGAGTGATTAACTTATATCCATTCATAACCTAAGGAGAAAAGTGCAACCCAATCATGACTAGTAGCTAGATACAAGATAGTATGGAACACAATTTAACTACTTGGCACAACCAAAGTAGGTTTGTAAAAATTATGGCACTCAAGTGCGAAAGTATGCGAAACATTAAGTTTGGATGAGACAACATGCAATTGGATAAGGCTTATGGAAGGATAGTACAACAGTATTATAATACAAAGTTTTAATGAGAAAGAGTTGGCAGTAGAAAATATTTTATGAGAACAATGATAATGATCCAAATTATGTGGTTAGATAAGGGAGAACTTGGAAATTATGGGAGTCTTAAGACATTGGTAATTATTAGACACCTTTATGTTATGCCATAATTGGGCAACTTGATATTACGATGATAAGGTGGTTTATTTGGATTGAAGGTGTAGACGTATAAAAATGACCATATTCCTAAATGAATATTTTATGTTCATTTCTCTATTTGATTAAATCCAATTTAATTAAATTATCCACATTCTTCTATTTTATTAAATAAATTACTCAATTTATTTAAATAAAATTCACTATATCCATTTAATGAATAAATCATTTTATTCAATTAACTCCCCCCTATCCACTTTTAATTAAATCCAAATTTAATTAAATAGTTATCCCAAATTGAATAAATCAAATTTATTTAATTACAACCAAATTGAATGAAAATCATTTAATTCAATTAAATCCTATTATCCCTCTATCCACTTACAAAATCCCCAAACCCCTTCCTAATCCCTTCTAGAATCTTCTAATCGCTTCTAATTAACCTAACCCTCCCCTAAACTTTGTCACATCCCTAAGCAAAGGGAAGTCACTTCTCAAAAACCCTTAAAGTCTTTGAAAACCATTAAAGGCTTCCAACCTTCAACCACTTAATCCCTAAAGTCTCCAATAACCATTAATGGTTAATTCAAACCTTCCCACATAGTTAAAACATTTGTTTTGACTCAACCTCTATCCAACCCAAGGGTCTCATCAGGCCTTTAATGCTTTGACCATGATTATCTCTTAATCATTTGCACAAAGGTTTATCCTTGGATTAACTCTTAATCCAGTGGGTAAGCCTAACTTAGACTTGACCCTTAGCCTTTAGATAACCATGAGGTCTTCTCAGGCCTTTAATGCCTCCAACCTCTTCTCTCAACCCAATCCTATGTTGACACTTGTCACCATTTCATTGGTACAAATTGTGCACATGGATCCCCAACTTTCAAACCTGGCCCTTGATTAAACCTTTCAATCCTGACCATCCATTGCCCTGTTTTTGCTATAAATAGAGCTCTCATTCCTCCATTCTTAACAATCATCTTTCAAATTTGAAGCATTATACTTATGCTCAAATACTTTCAAGCTTTTTCATCATCTTTATGCTCTTCATTTAGCCTCTTTTAGATCATAAATTAGACTAATATGCATGCTTAGATTAATTTCTTTATCATTTTAGTTCAATCATAGACTAAATATAGTATGCTAGGATAGTATCCATACTAATCTTGTCATCTTATCATTTAGATTATTGCATTTTAGCATCATACATAGCTTACAACGCATCTCATACTAAAATCAATTAAAAGCATCTCTCGTTCTCATATTTGCCATCCCTAAACCATTTTGCTCAGTGATCTGAGAGCAAAAACGTTGGTTTGAGGGACATTGTGAGATAGAGAACCATGGGACCCTCCTTGGGAAGCTGAGTAACACTACGTTACTCCATAGCTTGCATCAAAAAGTCCTGTGTGTGTGTGTGGACTAGTATTATAACATAATTTTTACATATTTAGTTTTACTTAACCACTTTTCTCGCATACATTTCTGGCGCCCACCGTGGGGCTTTACCCCAAATAACAAATCATTTTTTCAAATTGATCACTTTTGCAGGTCTGCCGGAAACAGGAATCAGCGCGTCGAAAACATACAGTAGCGCATCTGCCTAACAGTCTAGCACTTCTAGCCTACTGTTTAGCGCGTGGGCTCTCTGTTTTAGCGCGTGAAGTCCATCTCTTAGCGCATGAGTCTGTTTAACAAATTTTTCCTGTAGGTCTCGACGTGGGCAAAACACAGAGTAGCGCATCGAGCTGACAGATTAGTGCATCCAAACTCCATTTTAGCGCTTGTAATACATAATCCAGCGCTTTGAACTCAAACATTAGCGCATCAGATTTAAAATTTCCTTGCAGAACTGTTCGCAGAAAAAAAGACAAACACAGAGTAGCGCTTCCATCACCAGATCAGTGCATCTAGAGAACAGAGTAGCGCGTCTACCATAAAGTTTAGTGCATCGCACATATATTGTAGCGCGTACAGTTTGTTCTGTAGCGCATCAAAAACAAAAAAAAAACAAAAAAACAAAAATTATTGTAACCGAATTAAAATTTTAGACTTGTAGAAGTCCTCCAGAATCACCTGACATTTTATCTTTTTGTTTGTTTGCAGGGTTCTAACGGTTTCTTGCAGGTAGAGCGAGGAATTTTATTTTTACAAACAACAAAAAAAAAATGATTTCTTTTGTTGACCTCCAAAACGAAAAATTTGCTTTGTTGACCATTTCCATTTTTCTAGATCAGCAAATCTTTCTTTAAGATTAAAAAGAACATTATGTTTTTGTGGAGCAACATCTCTACATAGGTTAGCAAATCACTGAATTGGAGGTTTAAAAAGAACAATTGATTGCTCTGTCTCGAAAGTGGTAGGAATATGCTCTCCCCTTAACTGGGTGATCAAAAATCCAGACCACTCTTACTGCTTTCAGTTATTTCAAAGTATATACATCCTTTAGCAGGCCTGCCTTCCTGAGGAGTTGCAATCAACTCTTCAAGCCGTTTATGGCCGGTGTGAAGGGAACGACCTAAGTGGGGAACGAATTTGACGCCAAGAATTCCAACCCACTATAATCAAATGTGGAAAGTGATGAAAGTCCTTTTCAACGGTTGCGCGCAGTGATTAGCCTTCCCCTAGTATCCTCGAGATACGTAAAGCCTTTGTTCTAAAGGTTGGGAAGCCTCCTGAGGGAGTTTATCACTGACGGCCGAACGGGAAGCCTGATTACGAACCATAGAATTAGAAACTTTGAGCCGAGTCAGTAACCAAACATTGTAACATCATAGTGCAAGGGTGGGGAAGAATCCGCCCCCAAGATTACTCACCATATATCTCCCAAGATAACTACTCAATTGTGAAGCAATTCACTTTGGGTTAACTTCTGGCAAAAGGAAAAAAAAGGGCGCCCCCTAGGGGGTGACACGGCTGTTTGAGCTGACGGAGTATCGAGACTAGTGGGCTATGATGTTATTGATGACCCTTGAATAAAGAGTCTTTCTGAAGTGTCTTACTTGTATCCAAACTTGTTAAAACATTGGGGATTTGAACACATCCTCGCAAGAATATACACTTTCTATTAGATTAAGCAAAATGATTGTACTTTGTGTGCCGTGCTTACATTTGTTATTTCAGAAAATCATCCATCACACTTGAAAATTTCTCAACAAAATTCAAAATCCACAAAACAATCTCCTAAACGGAAAAATCAGGGCAGTCTAGCACATAAGAGCAACATCTTAGCGAGTGGAACACATCTATTAGCGCATCCAAACATCAAATTAGCGCGTGCAGTTAAAACAGTATCATTTCAATCCTGAGGTAAACCAGTCTACAATCATTTAGCGCATGCACAACACAGTCTAGCGCGTCTCAGCGACCTCTTAGCGCGTGGGAATCAAAGATTACCGCATAAAACAAAATAGTTAGCGCGTCGCAAACCCAGTGTAGCGCGTAATTTTTCAAAAATTTGCAAATAGCAATTTTCAACAGTCTTATTTTAGCACGTGACCGCCACATCCTAGCGCGTAGCATACATACATTAGCGCATCTACTCAAACAACTAGCGCGTGTCAGGCCCAGTGTAGCGCGTAACTTTTTCAAAAAATTCAACAGCAACTTTCAACAGACCTAACGTTAGCGCGTGAAAGAAACAGCTTAGCACTTAGAAATCATATTATAGCGCATATTCTCCAACAGTTAGCGCATTTAAAGCCCAGTCTAGCGCGTATATTTTTCACAGTCAAAACAAAAATTTTCCAAAATCTAAATTTTAGTGCGTATCTCAGGGCAGATTAGCGCGTGTGCTCTTTCCTTTAGCGCATCAAAGCAATTAAGTAGCGCACCTAATCTCTGTTGTAGCTCGTGATTAAAAGCTGAAAAACAGAAAGTTGAAACTGAGAATTTTTGAAAATTTCAAAAACATTTTAAAAGACTTTTTCATCAAAAATTCATCTTTTTTCAAACCAGAGTGACAAAAACAAACCTTTAAAAACTTTTCTCAAGTTAAATTTGTGTCAAACAAAGTTGTCAGAATCTGAAACGAATCGCACAATAGAGGACGTCTCTCCTATCATAATCCGGAAAATTTTCATCATCAGTCTCAATCAAATCCTTTAACATCTTACGGATTTTTATCTCACAAACACTTGTCTAGAAATTCTCCAATCGTCAAATCTAGTTTCCAGATCGGGAAGCTTTTATCCATATCATTTGACACACTTTATCGTGAAGGGGCAGCCTTCATTCTGATAAAGTAAGATTTGAAATCTCCAAAACAAGAATCAACTGAATCCAAACCAATCCAAGGAAATCATTGATCACTCTTGCATGACTAATCCCCTTATTCTGAGAAGAAAGAACCTTTATCGTAACATCACGTTGAAGAAACAACAACCTAGCTTTTCCAAATTCATCAAGCGAAATAAGTTTTTATACATCAATCGTCAACTCTTCAAATCTCATCGGGTATTTCTTCATCACGTCAAACGTTATATCCAAAACAAATCTAGCGAATTTGACAAAGAACCCCTGAAAACAAGAGCATACTGTCAAAAGTCTGCTTTTAATCAAAAGATAAACCAAGGTGGGAAAATCAATCCAGCATTCTTACCCGACGAGTGCATCACATATAACACATCTCGACCAGAACCACCAACGCCCGAATGACACATCGAAGAGGCTTTTGTTCCTTTCATCACTGAAAGCTTCTACTAAAATGCCTGTTACTCACTCTCAACGAGACAAACAAAGCGAGGCACACGCAGAATCAAGTATGAATCGAAGATTATCAAATCCTTTTTAAGTTCCACCCATAGAAGAACCTGAAATTACCGAAACCCTTCTTAGAGAATGTCAAGTAAATCCTGCCTTCCAAAAACTTGTCGAAAAGCTCATAGAAAATGACAAGGAAAAATATTTGTTGATGCTCACAAGCAAGGGCGTTAAACTTCTGGAAGATTTCGACCCAAATCTTTTTCAAACCGAATCCCGACAATATGCATCTCAAGAACAAAACCGAGAAGAAGAAACTCACATACCTGAACAACATAACTTTGAACAACACATTCCAGAACAATGCATACCAGAAATGCGTATACCTGAACTAGAAACACCAGAGCAACATATACCATTTACCACTCCCTTTCAGCTGAGAACCAATACAAGGCAAGAACTTTTTCCTCAGCAAGACAATGCACCCTTGATTTCTCTTACTCAACAAATGCAAATGTTACAAAGGCAAATACAGGATATGCAACAAGGGACAACAGTGCGGTACTCTTTAAATGAAATCTGTCCTTATCCATTTGATAGAAGCTTGAACATGGTGCCTTTTCCTCCAAACTCAGACGTTCCCAAATTTGATAAATATGATGGGAAAGGTGATCCTCAGGATCATGTTTGAGAATTTTGCACCATGAGTCTTGAATTTTCTCATGATGACACTTATCTAATGAGGTTGTTCCCAAGAAGCCTGGGAGGACAAACAATGGAATGGTTATCCAAGATTACACCACCTGTCAGATCATTTGACGAATTGGTTAACAAATTCATCACCCACTATTCTTACAACATCCAACATGCCATAACCATGCTAGATGTTTGCAACACCAAACAAAAGAACAATGAAACATTCATGTTGTTCCTTCAGCGTTGGCAACGCATGGTATCCAGATATCCTCGCGATATTCATGAAAAGGAGAAAATGGAAATCTTCATTGATAACTTAAATGGCGAGATGAGTTACAGACTCAAACTTCAATGCATACCATCCTTTGCCAAATTGATTGAAAATGGCATTCAAGTAGAGGAAGCTTGTGTCAAAAAGGGAACACTCAAATTCTACAAGGAAGGAACAAATTCATCAAACTACAATAACCAAAACAACACCAACTTTGACAAATCTAGATTTTGGACTCGAAACAAAAACGAAAGCAACAATGAACCACATGATCCTAAATCGAAACAACCAGTGCTTGCATTATCTAGAAATCCTCAGAACATGAAAAATGCTAAAAATGCTACTCCCAGTGCTAATCCGTATGCGCAAAACACTAATCAAGGACAAATCAACACCAACAACACCAACGATAATCGAGGCAAAACATGAATCCAGGACCTAACAACAATCCACACAACAATACAAACAATTTTCAAAAGCGTATCTTCACACCACTGGGACAATCACTAGAATCCGCATTCAGAGAACTTTTGGCAAACAAGGTTCTTTCTTTACCACCACTCAACAATTATGAACCCCCAGTCAAACCACCTTGGTGGAATGATTCACACTATTGTGATTTCCATCGCAACAAGGGTCATAGAACAAACGAGTGCATGAGATTGAAACACATAATCCAGGACATGATTGATTGAGGCGACTTAACGGTAGATGGTCTCAAAACAAATAATGATCACAAAGCCTTCAAAAATCCTCTCCCAAATTACAACAAAGATGGAGCATCAACTTCAAATGATACACGCGGAGTTCGTATTAATCACATTTACGATAACACTATCAATCATATATCAGCTGAAGATCATCAAGTAAATGTCATCACCATCCGAGATCAGCGTGATCATGAATCTGTCAATGTAACAACCCGCACTCAGAAATATGTCTTGAAGGGACATACTGCACCTGCAACTACCACACCTAAAATCCAATATGACTTGGTTAACCAACTACGTAAGACTCCAGCTCAGATATCTATCCTGGAATTATTAAAACTATCACCCAAGCACAAAGACATATTGGAGCAAGCATTATTGGAAACAAATGTACCTCAAAATCTGGATACAGACAGATTTCAAGCCATGGTCGCCCATATGATAGAATCTCATAACCTCACCTTCTCAGAGCATGACAATACCTCATTGAGTCATCCGCATAATACCCCTCTCCATATTGAAGTCATTGTTTGCAAACACCGAGTCAAGAGAGTCCTAATAGATGGAGGAGCCGGCCTTAATATCTGTACTTTAAAGCTTATCCGTGCATTAGGCTTCTCAGAAGAATCTATTGATCCTTGCAAAAAGATTACCATAAAAGCATATGATGATGAGGAAAGGTCCTCTAAAGGCACAGTCATATTACCTATTCAAGTAGGCCCAGTACAAAAGGATACTATTTGTCAAGTCTTAGATATTGATCTAACCTACAATATTTTGTTAGGACGACCCTGGATACATGAAATGCAAACAGTCCCTTCTACATATCACCAGTGTGTCAAGTTTCCTTATGATGGACAAGAAATCTCCATATCTGCTGATCATAATCCATTTCAACATTGCAATGCAATGGGGGCAGCCCAGGATAGTTTGGTTCCTCATAATAGAGAAAAGCAGCAATCTTCAACATCAGATCCATATACAGCAAAATCCAACTCCTTATGGGGAGACTTCAAGTAGAAAATGCAAATTAAAGACCAAGGCATGGGAGAATACTCTTTGGAGCCTTTATGTTTGGCAAAATTGCCCACCTCACCTAGATCGCATGGTTTGCCTACTACATCAACACAACTGGCTACTCAGCCCATCACTAAATTTGATGGTACTTTCATCCAATTGGGTACTCTAGCATATGAATCAGAAGACAAAGATATTCTTAGCTGGTTATACAAAGATGAAGAAGAAAATCATAGAGCAGCTGCTCTGGACATTGTTCTACCAACACACATGTATGGAAAAGGCTACTTAATCATGAAGCAAATGGGATATGACGGTAAAGGACCCATTGGAAAACACAAAGAGGGAGTCACTGAACCTATAGATCTTCCTTCACAACCTAGCAGAAACAAAGCAGGATTGGGTTCTAAACTCACGTTCCTATTAAAGCGGCCGCCTCACCTACCTATCAAACCTCAATGGAAGGAAAAGAAGAAGTACAAAGAAGAATCTTGGCAGGAAGCACTTTTTGAATCAGTAGAAACAATCCGCAAGGCACGGGAACGTCAAGATCAGAAGTTACATCAGGAAAAACTTCTAAGTCATAAGAAGGCCCTATCTGCAGCAGTAGCTCATATTCAAACACCAATATCTCAAGAACAAATCAGGACATCTTCAAATACCATTATTCCTCCCTGAAGAAGCACAGTCTATGAACAAATACAGCAAGTAGAAGATGGATCTGATACAGAATCAACACAAAATATCAAAATAGTATCTATCATCAAAGATTTGTTTTCACTGTACAACACACCTATTTACAGCACAGATAGAATCTGGGATGATGCCTATGAAACAGATTCCAATGAATATGAATGGGGTACCTGCTCCGATGCTACTACTGATATCCTGGATGATACTGATTCTATATCCCTTTCTCCAGAAGAACATAACGCAGAGGATAGACCTCTTGAATTTGGACCACAACATATCTATGACACTCCGGAAAGTGAACAGAAACATTATGAACAAATCTATGTAGAAGATGATACCATCGAGGACCTCGACGCAATCCTAAATTTATTTAAACCAAAAACCCAGCACGATGCAAATTCTATCCTAACACTAACGGTAGCCGAACTTGATCCACCCAACGATTCCTTACCACTTGTCTTTCCTGACCTCATCGACTGGGACGAACCTGAAACAAGTGATATACCTATTTTCCCAGATGATGCATCTATTGTCCATTACCTATGTACCGTAAATCTGGAAACAGGCTCTACCAGTGAATGAAATAATGATATCTATCAATCAGGGAGTGCCAAGTCTCTCAGTCGCAAAAATGCATCAAATAATGAATCTAATGCTGAAAACCAGTCAATGGCAGCTCTAGATCATAAAAAAGTAAAAATAAAGGATGCATCGGAGGGTGAAAACCTTTTTAAGGCACCTAATGATGGGAGACTTGACACCCTTCCTGAGCACTTTCATGAGCGATCGCCCATATTGATTGAGCCTACTCAATCAATCAACATTGGTACCACAGAAGGAGCCAGAAATATACATCTTGCAGAATCTCTGACAGAGGTAGAAAGATCGACATTCATCATCTTCTTTAAAGAACAGCAAATCAACTTTGCTTGGTCATATGCTGATATGCCTGGAGTAGATCCACACTTAATCATGCATCACTTCTCCATATCTACCGGAGTTAAGCCAGTCAAGCAAAAGCTACGAAAGATGAATCCACAGGTGGCACTCATGGTCAAAACTGAACTAAAAAAATTATTAGATGTCGGATTCATCCGACCCATTGACTATGTAGAGTGGATATCCAATATCGTTCCAGTATCAAAACCGGATGGTAGTATCAGAATATGCACTGACTTCAGAGACGTCAACAAAGCTTGTCCCAAAGATGACTTTCCTCTGCCAAGTATCGACATAATTGTAGATCTCACAGCAGGCCATGCAATGCTCTCACTAATGGATGGTTTCTCAAGCTATAACCAAATCAAGATAGCTCCTGAAGATCAAGATAAAATAGCATTCACCTGTCCTTGGGGGATGTACTGTTGGAATGTCATGCCTTTTGGCTTAAAAAATGCGGGAGCCACTTATCAAAGAGCAATGACAACCATATTCCATGATATGATGCACACATTTATGGAAGACTATGTGGATGATTTACTAGTAAAATCCTTCACCCGAGCTTAACATCTCGGCATCCTAACAAAGATCTTTGATCGATTGCAAAAATTCCAAGTCCGACTCAACCCTAAGAAGTGTGTCTTTGGGGTTACATCAGGCAAGTTACTAGGCTACATAGTATCAGCTAAAGGTATTGAAGTTGATCTAGCAAAGGTACAAGCCATCATGGACATGCCACCACCAAAGAATATCAGTCAACTTAGATCTCTACAAGGACGACTTCAATCAATCAGGCGATTCATCGCTCAACTAGCAGATAAAAGTCTGCCATTTAACCACTTGCTACACAAAAATGTACCGTTCAGATGGGAGACTTAGTGTGCAGAATCTTTTTACCAAATTAAACAGTACCTGATGAATCCACCGGTTCTAGTACCACCAGTTGCCGGAAAGCCTCTTATACTATATATCTCAACAACAGATATTTCATTGGGGGCACTATTGGCACAAGAAGATCAACAGGGAAAGGAACGTGCCATATACTACATCAGTAGAACATTGAATGACTATGAGCTCAACTATACATTCATTGAAAAAGCTTGCCTAACAGTAGTCTTTGCATCTCAGAAATTCTTACATTACATGCTAGCACACACCATAAAGCTAGTGGCAAAAATTGATCCTCTCAAATATCTACTCAGCAAAGCTTCTCTTACAGGCCGATTGACTAAATGGGTCATGATTCTCAGTGAATTCGACATCCAATACACAGAAAGACGAGCTATCAAAGGACAAGCAATTGTAGATCAGTTGGCCGAAGCACCGCTACCAGGCAAACAAACCATGGAGGTTGAATTTCTAGACAGGGATGTACTCGCTCTTTCTACTAAACAATGGACCCTATACTTTGACGGATCCTATACTCAACATGGTTCAGGTGCTGCCATTCTGTTCATCACTCCTGAAGGACACACTATGCCAAAATCATACAGACTTATGTTTCCATGCACAAATAATGTGGCTGAATATGAAGCACTAGTCATAGGCATCAAAATGGCCGTAGAATGGAAAATCACAGAGTTAAAAGTCTATGGAGACTCACAACTGGTCATTAATCAAATCAATAACAACTATTAGACAAAGGACGACAAGCTACTACCTTATAAACGAATGGTGGATGACTTCAAACAGTATTTTGTGCACATGACCTTCAAGCAAATACCAAGGTTGAACAACAAAGCAGCCGATGCAATGGCTACAATCGCTTCACTACTACAAATTCCTGAACAACAGAGTCGTTATGAATTCCTGGTAGAGCAACTGTTCTCCCCCGCCTATGACCACTCTAAATCCCATGTTATCTATGCCTTGACTGGTTCCGTTTCTCTGCTATATGGACCGATATACGACTACCTCAAGCATAATATCTTACCCATTGACCAATCCCGTAACCAAAAACGTAACTTTATTCGACAAGCTGCCCGTTACACCCTTACCGCTAATACTCTATATCGTCGAGGTCTCGATGGTACTCTTCTTCATTGTCTTGATCGTAATGATTCCGATTTGGCTTTACACGAGCTTCATGAAGGTATTTGTGGCACACATTCAAGTGGCACTACTCTTGCTAAAAAGCTTCTAAGGATGGGATACTACTGGCCTACAATGGAGAAAGATTCATATCACTTTGCCAAGAAATGTCCTAAATGCCAAATCCATGGTAATCTAATACATGCACCAGCATAGGAACTGCAGCCCTTTACAACATCATGGCCCTTTTGTCAGTGGGGACTGGACCTAGTTGGCAAAATTCATCCGTCCTCTTCAAATGGACACAAGTTCATTATAACAGCAATAGAATACTTTACAAAATGGATCGAAGCAATTCCCATGACCACAGTGACTGGGAAACAAATTGCCTCTTTTATCCTAAATTATCTAATCTGCAGATATGGTATTCCAAGTTCAATCGTCACAGATAATGGACGACCTTTCAAAAACCAAGATGTACAGGAACTATGTGAAACATTCAAAATCCAACATCGGTTTTCTACACCATACTACCCACAGGGAAATGGTCAAGCAGAAGCATCTAATAAGACAATCCTAAAAATCCTCAAGAAAATAGTGAATGATGTAGGCAAAGATTGGCATGTACAACTCAATCCAGCACTTTGGGCATACAGGACCAGCATTCGCACACCTACAGGAGCAACACCATATTCATTGGTATATGGATCAGAGGCTATTTTACCCTTAGAGGTAGAAATTTCATCTCTTAGAGTCTCTTTGAAAGGTTTAATCCCTGATGAAGAGTATCGAGTTAACCGACTGCAAGAACTGGAACTATTAGATGAAAGATGCCAATATGCTTATACTCATCTCAAAGCATATCAGCAACGCATGTCCAGGAGCTACAATCACAAGGTCATTCCTCGCAACTTCAAGGTTGGTGATCTAGTCCTCAAAGAAAATCCAAGAAATCAGCAAGATCGAGAAAAGAAAGGGAAATTTGAACCTAACTGGTTAGGGCCCTATGTCATCATATCAGTCTATGGATCAGGTGCCTATCAGCTAACAAATTCTGAAGGAGATGTGCTTGATGATCCAATTAACAACATTCATCTGAAGAAGTACTATACTTAAGGTAGCCTAGTGCACGGAAAAAGTCAAAAACAAACAAAAAAATAAAAAAATCCAGAAAAAGCAAAAATACAAAGTACAATAAAAACAAACGGTGAAAACCTGGTAAACAGGCGCCCTTGTGAAAGACTGGCTTCTCTATCTATATCCATGCCATTTTATCCATCAAAACACTATCGGCCATCGCCCGACACTTAGCATATCTCCATTCAGGACATACTTAGCGTAGTCACTATCCTGGGTTATCCATCTGTATCTATTCTCTTATCGCATACCACCATGACTTGGAATCACTATATGTATTCACAATCAAGAGGCACACTCAGCTAGGGGCATGTAAATCGTATCAATCTTGTAAACATTCAAAGACATCAAGACTAGATGCAAAACTCGACAGCATGACATCCAACAAGCACAACTACGCTTCATCACAACAACCAAAACACAAACAATACACAAGAATCTCAAAGATGGATGATTTTCTGAAGTACTAAATGTTGCATTATAGCATCAATGTCTTGATTATTTTGCATTTTGAACTTTTTAAATTATTGGAATCTTCTCCTTATCTCATAAAAAGCTTCAAAGCTAGAGATCATGAGGAACTTCCAATATTTTCTTAGTCTTCTGTCTGGGAGGCGATCACTTGTACTGTGTGAATACATGCCTCGCGACGTGATCCATCGACTATCACTGAAGGCTTGATTCCACTTCACGCATACAAATGATCAAATCTTGTCTGTTTACGCAATACGCACTCAGGTCGTCCTGGTTCAATTATACCTTGATGCTTGTGCTATCTTGCAAAATCAAATATCATGTAAATTTTTCTCAGGTCATTATGGTTCAATTATACCATTATGCTTGTATAAATTTTCAACATATCCTAAACAAATCAATGCTCAATGATGATATCTACAAAGAAAGCAAACAAATGGCTATATCGGATGGCAAATGCAGGACGAGGATGCTCGAAAAAAAAAGAAAAAAAAAAAGAAAAGAAGTTGCATATCATTTTACAATTAGTTGCATATCATATCATACATCTCATTTTCAAAATATCATTCATCATTCATCATTGCATCCCTCGCATGCATATCTATCACATCATCATGGAATCTTTCTTCACTTTCATATCTTCTATCATTCTTCCAAACTATCTTCCATCATTCTTCTAAACTATCTTCTATCATTCTTCTAAACTATCTTCATCATTCTTCCAAACTATCTTCTATCATTCTTCCAAACTATCTTCATCATTCTTCTAAACTATCTTCATCATTCTTCCAAACTATCTTCTATCATTCTTCTAAACTATCTTCATCATTCTTCCAAACTATCTTCTATCATGTCTTATACAGGTGGTATCCTTCTTGAAACCAGATGCTTGATCATCCATATTTTATACAGGTGGTATCATTCTTGAAACCAGACGCTCGATCATCCATGTCTTATACAGGAGGTGTCATACCTGAAACAAGACTTGCTCTCATTCCAATCAATCTAATCAATCTTATCAAACCCATGCATGCCATCACTATCTACTCTTCTATCTTTCAAACATCATTCTTCTTCTTTCGAGAGATCATTCATGCTTTGTGTGCACAAACGATCTCCCGAGGGGGCATTATCATATCAAATCTCAAAACAAATCCAATATCAGTTTCCACATCAACACAAAGATATCAAAATCAAACTTACATCAGCAACATGAAACAAATTTGCTCATCTACATCAAGTTCAAAAACCTATCATTTCATATCAACTTGTAACACAACTCAAGTTCTCAAAAACCATATCAAAACTTGTAAAACAACTCAAGTACCAAAATCACATAAACTTGTAAAACAACTCAAGTTTCCCACCCATATCAGCTTGTAACACAACTCAAGTTTCCAACCCATATCGGCTTGTAATACACATCAGGCTTCCCACATCGAACTTGAAATAGAACACGCAAATAAATCATATTTTGATCAGAACAACACATTGATATCTACATAACTTGAAATATCTCACATCAAAACAAGTTATACCGACACTCATATTGGACAACTACATAAAATCATGACAGCACGACACAAATATCGAATCTGGGGCATCACACATCAAATCAAATTTGGGGCATCATGCATCACATCGAATCTGGGGCACGACTTGCAAATCAAAAGAGCGACACAACAAAAACTACATTTGATCATAAAATCACAAAAAAAAAAAAAACACATCATTTTCTTTGAAATAACATGTGCACACACGTCACTTCAAAGAGGGGCAAAATGTAGACGTATAAAAATGACCATATTCCTAAATGAATATTTTATGTTCATTTCTCTATTTGATTAAATCCAATTTAATTAAATTATCCACATTCTTCTATTTTATTAAATAAATTACTCAATTTATTTAAATAAAATTCACTATATCCATTTAATGAATAAATCATTTTACTCAATTAACTCCCCCCTATCCACTTTTAATTAAATCCAAATTTAATTAAATAGTTATCCCAAATTGAATAAATCAAATTTATTTAATTACAACCAAATTGAATGAAAATCATTTAATTCAATTAAATCCTATTATCCCTCTATCCACTTGCAAAATCCCCAAACCCCTTCCTAATCCCTTCTAGAATCTTCTAATCGCTTCTAATTAACCTAACCCTCCCCTAAACTTTGTCACATCCCTAAGCAAAGGGAAGTCACTTCTCAAAAACCCTTAAAGTCTTTGAAAACCATTAAAGGCTTCCAACCTTAAACCACTTAATCCCTAAAGTCTCCAATAACCATTAATGGTTAATTCAAACCTTCCCACATGGTTAAAACATTTGTTTTGACTCAACCTCTATCCAACCCAAGGGTCTCATCAAGCCTTTAATGCTTTGACCATGATTATCTCTTAATCATTTGCACAAAGGTTTATCCTTGGATTAACTCTTAATCCAGTGGGTAAGCCTAACTTAGACTTGACCCTTAGCCTTTAGATAACCATGAGGTCTTCTCAGGCCTTTAATGCCTCCAACCTCTTCTCTCAACCCAATCCTATGTTGACACTTGTCACCTTTTCATTGGTACAAATTGTGCACATGGATCCCCAACTTTCAAACCTGGCCCTTGATTAAACCTTTCAATCCTGACCATCCATTGCCCTGTTTTTGCTATAAATAGAGCTCTCATTCCTCCATTCTTAACAATCATCTTTCAAATTTGAAGCATTATACTTATGCTCAAATACTTTCAAGCTTTTTCATCATCTTTATGCTCTTCATTTAGCCTCTTTTAGATCATAAATTAGACTAATATGCATGCTTAGATTAATTTCTTTATCATTTTAGTTCAATCATAGACTAAATATAGTATGCTAGGATAGTATCCATACTAATCTTGTCATCTTATCATTTAGATTATTTCATTTTAGCATCATACATAGCTTACAACACATCTCATACTAAAATCAATTAAAAGCGTCTCTCGTTCTCATATTTACCATCCCTAAACCATTTTGCTCAGTGATCTGAGAGCAAAAACGTTGGTTTGAGGGACATTGTGAGATAGAGAACCATGGGACCCTCCTTGGGAAGCTGAGTAACACTACATTACTCCATAGCTTGCATCAAGAAGTCCTCTGTGTGTGTGTGGACTAGTATTATAACATAATTTTCACATATTTAGTTTTACTTAACCACTTTTCCCGCATACAGAAGGTAATCAAAAGTTGTGATATGCCGGAATCAGCTAGCAAGTAAATATAAAATAAGTAATATGGAAAGAGATAATTTCTTTTAAAATTTAAATAAAAAGGTGGGTGTTGGTTTCTGTTCTTGTCACTTCTCGGATGCGCACCCCTTTGTTTTCATAGTTATGTAAGTGGAGTAGGAGAGAATAAGTCAACTCTCCACATCATTTGAAAATAGTCTTAGTATGAGTGGAGTAGGAATTAGTTGTCAAGCATTATTGATTGTACTTGGCAATTATTCCACCCTTAATTGTTCTTAACCATAAGTGCTAGTAATTTGGCAACATGCTCCTACTTGATGGGAACAAATGGATGATTAGAGATGACAATATAAGGAGCTAGCCAAGGTGCTAAGAGAACAGATGAAGTCCCTAGAAAAATTCTATGATTGAATTATATGAATTCTAAGTGGTTTTAAGTATACAAGTATCTCTTTTGTACCCAACTATCAACCCCACTAGTAAGAGAGACATAAAAGTGTCGATGCATGAGTTACCACATATCATTGAACCAAGAATTAAAAAATTAAGATATTTAGTGGAAACCCAAGAAGAATTTATGAAAAGTGGTAGAGTTAGTGCAATCACCTGTTAGAATATAATTATGGTTGCTAATAACCCTAAGTGGATAGTGGATTATATCGGAAAGTGTTGCTTGTAATAGAAATCACCTGAAGGTTAAATGGAACATGATCTATAAAATGATTGCAATATCTTGTGTATAAGATATTTCATAATAATAAAGGAATATAAACAATCTAAAAACCTTAAGAGTATAATAATCACTTCCTAACACACTCAGGACGTGTGATCTTGGGTGATATGTTGTGGTTACTCCCTATAGTGTGGCTAAAATGGTCACCTTGTTTTGAGTTTTGATTCAACAGTGTTTTTGACTTCCTTTGAATAGTATATTGTGACCTTGGGGCTAGTACTTTCTTTTATATATATTTTTTTAATGATGGAAGGACCACTAAATTTATGTTTCTTTTCATTAGAGCTATGGCACTTGCTATGTTGCTAATTTTAATACTTTTCAATTGTCGGTATTTTTCTTCTTTTGATTGGATTTGGCAAATGTAACTTTTACTTTTATCTTTTAAAGTGTCAAGTGGTCATTTTAAATGTTGATATAGCTAGCCCTAGTAATGTGATTAGAGTAATGTCTATCATGTTCGTTGAACCATTGATAGTGTGTCAAGGGAGAATACCGTAAGGAGTGAAATTAGGCACAAGGAATAAATAAAAAGTATTATATCAAATTAAGATAATGGAAGGAATATCCTCTTAAATGAAAAGTATTTGCGATTAATCTAAGCAAGAAAATTAATAGCAAAAGTGTGAAGGAATTGTGGAAGTGTTGATAATTGTAGACTTGTTAATTTGGCATGTGTATGGAGATGACTGTGTGGATGATATCTAAATTAAGTATGATTATTTTTCATCACTCCCTTAGAATGGGATTATTATATACCTTAATATTTGGGTTTGCGATTAGTGTAACCTATTGTAACTTAACCTTGGTGCCTAGAAGTCTAAACATTGTAAGCCCTAGAGGTAGAAAACTACCCTATTTATGGGTGGATTTTTAAAAAAAAAGAAAAAAGAAAAAAAACCTAGACTTGATTACACCTTGTTGCCCTATGATGTGGAGAGAAATCATGAACCTAGGGTGGTTTAACAAATATGTAATTAACACCCTTATGAGGCATCTTGATGTAAAATAAGTAGATTCACTTTGGATAAAGTAAGTTATGATGTCAATTATATTTGGTAACATGCAATGGATGAAAATTGCAGGGGGATAAACATGTTTTAAACAAATCCTTAACAAAATATGACTCCTAGAAAATTTAATAAGTAAACTAATATGTGTAACCTAGATAATGGAAGATGATGTTGTGTTGTATTTATATGATTTGGATGGTGCATTAACTTAAAGTAATTACAGAATGTGTAAAATAGAACTTAGGGAAATGTAATAAAAATGTTAAGATTCGTACCTTATGAAGGTAGTAAGCTATTACATTAGTAAATTGGTTTTAGTATTGCATCTTTTTGGCAGGCAAGATAAGGTTTAGAGAAATTTAGTGAAATTATGGAAAATGTTATATTTTGTATCCTAATCATGTGACTTCTAGAAGCAAGTCGAACTCTAGAGGGAGAGGATGTAGAGCCCCTCCTTGATCAAGCTCTAGTTAACTTAGTTGACCATGGTTGACCGTATTAATAAATGCTATAATTCAATAGGGTGGGATATGTTTGATGGATATATTAGTGGAAAAATAATTGAACCAGGTTATGGAATCATTTTACTTTGCGGTGCACATTTTGATGTGTTATGGATTTAGATCCTATATGATCCACTGATTTGATAATCTTGATATGACGTATGCCATCTATCTCAGAATTTGCAGTACTTTATTATGATTTTAGAAAACATGGATGCATGCCATATTAGTGATTGAATTTCATAAGGATTATGATGATGCATTTTGAGTAAATTGCTTTATGTGGATTTTATTGGATAAATGATAAATTGATCGTTATGATTGAAATTGTATGCAAAGTGTTTGCATTGTATTCTTTTCATATGTTGATATTAAATGTTATTATTTGGGGTTACTAATGTGCAATGTGAGATGTGCAAGAAAAATATTCCATGTGACCATGGAAACTATTCGGAGAATCAAGCCTAGACCTATGTGCGTTTGTGAAGCCAAGGGTTGTCTATTTGGAGAGACAACTCCTGGTTTGTAAATGTGTTTTAATTTGTAAATGTTTATGCTTGGAAGTGTGTTTAAATTAAAAATTGTTTAATTTATTAATAAGAAAGAAAAGGGACATTGCCATGTGTATTTTAGTGATGTGTAATTCTTTTTGTGGTGTCACTTGACACATGTGTTGTAAAGTGAGTTGGAAATGACATGTCCCTTGGAAAGAATTGGTTTTACCAATGCATTTTTCAATTATCCTAGTATGGTCCCAAGAAAGTCTGGGATAGGGAGCCATTAGAAAGGTCAACTCAGGGTTGACCCATAGGTAAACTTTGTGTAAGTTTCTAGAGGGTTAAACTAACTCCTAGTGTCAAGTTAGAGGTATTTTTAGTGGGCCATATGATGTACCTATGGATGAAGGCCAAATTTAGCCATGTGTCCACTCCCTAGGGACTGTTTAGTCACCCCAAAAGTTGAGTTTTTCCAAGTTGACCGAATTTCAACTTTTGAGGATCCTACCTAGGTTAGACAACCCTCCTCATGAGTGACACTGCTCTTCCCCATTCCTTTTACCTTTTTGAGATGCCTTGGCTAGAGATCTTGTAAGGTGTTGGGAAGACCAACCAATGAACATCCCTCACCCTTGCTAAGAGGATTGGAAAGAGAGAGGAGTGTCTTCTTAGGGAATGGTTTGGGAGGGAGAAGTTTGATCACCCACTCTCCATTTTTGGAGACATAGATTTTCTTGAGTTTGGTTCTTGGATTAGGAAGTTTTTGGCTAAGTTTTGAGAGGAAAAAGATAGTGGATTTGGGCAGCTCTTCTACAACTTCTATTCATCCTTTTGGTAGATTTAAGGTTGGTTGGTTTACTATCTCATGCTGTTGCTTTGAGTTTTGAAAGGATTGTTTGTTGTGGTGGTTTTCCCATTGTTGAATTCTTAGTATGTTTAGGAAGATGTTGGGTTATTCCTTTTGTGTTTGTGATATTGTGGTTTTATGATATTATTTTGGGAGTTTTTCAAGGCCAAACTCACCCTTGGGAGGGTAGAGTGGCCTTGGGGTGAAGGGTTGTTTGACAGCCTATGAGTGTAGAGCCTCTCTTTGGAAGAGAGTGATTTACAAGGGATTATGTGACCCTTGATGCATAGTGTTTTGTTTATGCAATGGGGGTCATAAGGGGAGTTTGTAGGCTTGTATGACTTGGGGGACATAAGGAATTGTTTGGACAAGTTTGGAACTTGTGGATATTCTTTTTGGTAGCCTTGCAATGGCCTTATGTTCTCCTACTTGCAGAATTATCCTCTAGGTATTTGGTCCACCTTCACCCCACTTGAAGAGTCACATAAGTGATGTTGTCTATCCTTGGGTTGGGAGTGTGTATTTTGTGAGTTTTCTTGCTTGTATGTGTATTGTTTGTGTTTCTCCCATTTATCCTTGGTTCTCCTAGCTTGGGGGTGGCTTCTTGTAAGCTTAGGTTGGGAGGTGAGCTTCCATGGTCACAACCTACAAGTTTTTATTGCAGGTTTGCTTGGGAAAAGATTGGAAAGGAAGCTATGGTTGAATCTACTATTGTTATTTTTATTTAGTTGCAAAGGAAAAATAAATGTATTTGGCAAGCTCTCATATAGTAGAAATGAGAGTATAGATTAGAAAATAAATTTATTTCTATCTTATTAAGCTAATAAAAAAGAAATGAAGATAGTTAAAAGTTAGTAGTGTAGTTATGCAAAAGAAAATAAATAAATTAAATGTTAGTAGTGCAGTTATAATAAAGGAAAGAAAATTATTTATTTCTATCTATAGTCTAAAAAAAAAAAAAAAAGATTTATAGATATTTAGAGTTGGTTTTAATCTTGCATTTCATCTTGCTGAAATTGATTAAATGGGGTTGTTTTGTTTTAAAAAAAAAAAAACATTAAAAAAAAGAGTTAGTTGCAGCTGTAAATTAATTCACCACTGCTATATTTCACTATTCTGAAGAATGCATGTGAAGAGGAAGATAGTCTAATCTAGATATTGTTATTTTTTTAAATCAAAAGAAATCTATATGTTAATTAAAGGAAATAAAATTTAATCTATTCTATTTTTTATTGAAAATAACTTGCTTTAAGTTAATGGAAAATGCAGATTTAAGTACATATGTTCTCATATATATATATAATTGTAATAGTAATATCTATTGTATAAATCTAATCTAAGTTGTTGTTGCTTCTAGTTAAAAAAAAAAAAAGGAGAATTTCATTTGCATTTAAATCAGGATTTTACATTGCATACATTACTTTGAATAAAATGATAGATTGTTCAAGACTGTACAAAAATAATTATAACATTTAGTATACTGATAAAAATGATAGATTAATTAAATCTGAATAGATATCTTGGTAACATCTAATATTTACAAAAAAGGGGGTTATTTAAATCTGTGCAAGTATATGGTAATGTTTTATATTCTGCATTAAAAGAACGGATTACTTTAAAACAATATATATATATATATATATATATATATATATATATATATATATAATGTATTTTTCACCATGGCATTTTATTTAAAAGAAGCAAATTAAATAAAATTAAAAAAAAAAAATCATTAAAAAAAAAGAGTGAGGGTTTTGTCAGGTCACGACCACTGGGTGGTCCGCGACCCCCACAATGGGCCGCGCGACCATGTGGGCTATGGCCACCAAGGGAACCGCGACCCCCATAGTGGATCACGCCACTGTGTGGGCCTCGACCCACCTAGTGGGGCGACCCTCTAGTGGTGCCACGACCACCTACCTCGGCCCCCTCATTGAACCTCCGCCCCCGTGACCTGCTAAACTTGTCCTCGTCCTCTGCCATGGCCGCCTTCTTCGGCCTCCTGTGCCACCATGGATCCCTACATAAACACACCAAAAACAAAAAGAAATAAGGAACTATTAAACAAGAAACCCTAACACAATTTCGGGTTAGGGTTAGCAATTGGGAAAAGAAAGAATGATGTTCAAGTTATAGAATAAAAAAAAACCCTAGTTAGGCTATTAAAGAAAATAATTATAAAATAATAAAGAGGGGGAAAGTGAGAGCTTTCTTTTAAAATTTGAAATGGGATATCCCCATTTGTGTAAGTTTTTATTTATTTATTTGGGTTGGTATTTGTATTAGGAATTAATTATTTATAGCTATATTATTTCAATATTTTGGGTAAATTTTATTGAAGAGTTTATTTAGGAAAATTTTAAATAGTATGATGATTAAGATTAAGATTAAGAAGTAATTTTAATGTCAAACATTGAATATATAATATTTATTGTGTTGGGGATTATTATCCTTAACAGAAATCTATATGATACACACACACACACACACACACACACATATGATAATAAGCATATATATATATATGTGTGTGTGTGTGTGTGTGTGTGTGTGTGTGTGTGTGTGTGTGTGTGTGTGTGTTCAAGTTAAATTTCTTTGTAAATTTTAATAATGGACTTTATGAAGAGTAAAATGTTTAATTTTAATCTATAGGGACAATGTTGGCCGAGTATTAAATATTTGGTATTTTAGTATTTAAAGGGGATAAAATTTTGACATTAATGTGGAGTGAATTATTAGGAAATTATTATACTTATTTTGGATAACTTTATTAGTCAAATTTAAAAGCATTATTTGCACTTGCTTAGTTAATTATTCTATAATCATTAAAATATGAGTTAACGTGATTTTTATTTAGTCCTTGAGCATTTAAATACTATTTGAGTTAATTAATATCTCTTGGTTAATTGTTGGAGAATTTAAATAGGGGAAGTTAATTAAGTTAATTAAATCAATAAATTTAGTTGTGATGACCCATTGGGGTATAATTAGTCTGGATTAAAATGTAACATTATAATTGCAAAGTTGATTAAGTTAACTCTAGAAACCCATTTTATTATTAATTAAGATTTTGTTTGGAACAACTTGTTAATTTGTCACATCTAATTAAACATGGGTCGCAGGTAATTAAGAGTTTCAAAAAAATAAAATTTGTTGTTGTGTTTTTGCCCAAAAGTTTGGGCATGAAGGAGGTGGACATGGACAAGGATGATAGGTGGACACCAGGTGGCGAGCACGCAGAGGTCGGTGAGGTATTCATCGACATAGTTGTTTGACAATAAGGTCAACATTAATGAAGAACCTGCAAATCATGGGACGATGGCAGAATGTTGTGGCTCGATGGAGACAAGGTGGCAAGGTTATTGAGTTGACCTTGCAGGACAATTTGATCTTTGTACTCATTGGCTGAAGGAAAAAATTGAGCCTTTAATGGTGATTGACAAAACAATGTTGAAAAGCATGTTGCAGTTATCCAAATATAGAAAACGCACATTAGAGGGTGAGGAGATGATGGTGCTAATTGATGACATGTAGAACATCATTCTAGAAAAGAAGATTTGATCATATTTCATATGGATTAAGTTGGTAGAGGAAAACCCTAGCACACCACCGTTTGAATGTTGCCTTTGGCAGGAACATTCTGTTATAAATATGTAAACTTGAGATTGAAGTGATTAGATGGCTGATGGGATTTGTGAGAGAAAAGAGAGCTTGAGAAAGAAGAAAGACTATCTATCTAAGAGTTCTTTTGCAAAGAGTTAGAGTGTGTGCTAGCAAGCTGAATCGGTGAGAGTTTCTAACTGGTAGAAGCAGAGTAACTGATGAACTATTATAGTCTTAACAATCAAGCATACTGGTAGGTATTAAAAGGTTAGGAAGGCATCCAAGTGTGATACTCTGTAGGGTGAGTTTCTTAGAAAGAGAAGAGAGGCAAAGAGAAATTGGTAAGAGATCAGAGAGACCAATCTGATAACCAGCAGAAGAAGGACTGGTGAAACAGAGGAAGTTGATAATTGACATACATCCATTGATCAGGTGTTGCAGAACTCATTTGCAACTAGGTTCTATCATTGCATTAAAATTGTATTTCATTATATCACACCAAGTTGGTGCTTGGTGCAGGGGTTGGTGCTCCTTGGGTTGGTGCCCTAAATAATTGTAATATGTTGTTTCATTGTGAGGCTAGATTAGAGCAGTAGACTCTAGCAACATTTCTCATCAAGGTTTTTCCCATATTGGGTTTTCCTCATACATCTGGTGTTGTGGGTTATGCATTTGTGTGTTTGCCTCTTTTGATATCCACTCTTATCTTACCAATTTGATTGTTTAGTGTTTAGGTGTTAGGAACCAGGAAGGACAACTGAGAGGGGGGGTGAATCAGTTGTGAACTAGTTATCAATAAATGGTAATCCAAATGCAAATTATTCCAATTTAAAATTAGTGCCGATAAAACAGATTAACAGTTATAGCAGTACCAATTTAACTTAATACATAAAATAGAAAGAGAAACAACATCCACAACACATGACACAAAGATTTTGGCATGGAAACCTGGTAAGGGAAAAACTACGGTGGGAAACCTTACCCACAATTAGCTGATACTACTGCAGATAGTAAGTGTATACAAATGGGGTCTGCACATGCAGAAAGGCCAACTACTTAGAGCTCACTGCTCAATCACAAAATAGGAGTCATACTGACTACAATTGGATGGTTAAATCCAATGACAATGTACTACTCAAGATAGCATCTGCAATGCTGGATTCAGTACGGGTTTAATCTCTGCACATGAGTGGCAAACACCTTCATAACCTTTCTTTCAACCTTCAATTAATGTCTGCATGATTCGCACAAGGATCTATTTATTTTCGCTCTTCAATATTCGCACACACTCATCATGATGATCTTCAATAAGATCTTACAGTCATTTATACAAAACCTAAGACCAAATGTATAGGTCGGCTCACTAAAGATATTACAATTGAAATCAATTACAAATAATTCTTGATACGATACAATATGTCGGCTCCATACATTTACCAAATTATCCAATCAATAAACCACATCCATAACGTGTCGTGCTGATCTGGAATAGATATCATGTACCAGTCCATAACCTAGACTTATCTACCGATAAAGGCAAATCTGTCAACCCAATTAGACCAATAAGAAAAGAACCAAATCCAAACTTCCAATCCATGTCTTCGACATAACCAGATGATCTCCAAGTTATCATTGATGTCGGTGAACCATATATCTTGTTGGTGAACATATACCGGTGACTGTGCATAAGCCAATATCCATGTTGGTGAACACAATATGCTAGTTTAACAATAAACCAATATAACCATAGTGCCAAACCAACAATGTAGACCTCCAAGAAGATAAGTGTTGACATCAATGACAAAACCAATGCAACACATGATGAAGTCATCCATAATACCAACATTAGGTTGTTAACCGGTACTCCAAGCTTGGTTTAAAAAGAAAAGTTTTTAGGAACCACTGATTCACCTCCCTCTTAGTGGCACATTGTGTTCAACAATTGGTATCAGAGCATAGGTTCCAGGTTGAGTAAAGCTTTCTCTAGCTTGGATAGATTCTGGTCAAAGAACACAATAGAAAGAAATGAGTCTGCCTCCTCAAAAGCTCCCATGTTTGATGGATCTAACAATGCCTTCTGGAGGAGAAGAATGGAGACCTATATTTCCTCTCTTGGTGTTGATGTGTGGATGTTTGTCAAGAATGGGTATACTATCCCTAGTGTTCCTCCCACGGATCTAGATTCTAAGAAGGAGTATGAGAATAATATAAAGGCTAAACATGCTATCTTAAGCGGGCTATCATATAATGAGTTTGTCAAGGTCATGCACTGTGCATCTGCCATGAAGACTTGGGATAAATTGCAAAGATTATTTGAAGGAGATGCCAAAGTCAAAGAGGCCAAGCTACAATCACTAAGAGGTCATGTTGAAGGCATCAAGATGAAAGATGATGAAAAGATTGCAGACTACCTTCACAGAGTAGATAAAACTGTGAACACCATCAGAGGACTTGGAGAGGAAATTGTTGATGAGATTATTTGCAGCAAGGTACTTAGATCTCTCACATCGAAGTATCATACTAAGGTTTCTAACTTTAAGAAAGCAAAGGATCTGAAAACCTTCACAATGGATGAGCTATTTAGCTCTCTAACTGCCTATGAAATGAGGACAACCGGTGAAGCATCTTCAAGGAAAGAGGCATCTTTCAACTCCATCAAAAAGGGCAAGGAAGAATTTCTCATAAAGGATCTAGTGAAGACTCGGATGTAGAGGTAGAAAAAATTGTTAGAAAGCTCAAGAGAGGATCCGGTAAGTATAAAGGAAAGTTACCACTCAAATACTTTAATTGTGGTAAAGTTGGACACTTTGCTGTAGAATGTCCTTATAATGAAACCGATGGAGATGAGCAAAGAAGTTTTGGCAGATTTGTCGATAAAGACAAAGAAAGGAATGTCTATCGGTAAGGAAGAATAAGCTACCAGAAGAAGAATAGCATATATACCATTGAGGATGATGCCATAGATGAAGTAAGTGCATCAGAAGATGACTGCCATGAGAATGAAAGAGAAGTTAATCTCTTTATTGCTCTAGATGAACCGATTGGTGAAGATGAGGAAGAAGAAGATATTCAAGCTGAAGTGGATCTAGAAGGTGAGCTCATAAGTGATCTTGAGGAGTTAAGTAAAATAAGAAGAGAACTCAGGAAGGTCAAGCTTACTATAGTAGAAGAACAAGGTCTCTTGAAGCAATCCCTGGATGAGTCCAATCAAGTTATCTTTGACTTAAAACTCTAGCTTGAAGAAGCCAAGAGGATATGTGAAGTTACATCCTCTGATTTGATGAAGAAGGAAAAGGAGTATCAAGACTTGGAAGAAGAAATAGTAAAGCTCAGAAATGAGCTTGAAAAGAGTAAAGATGAACTAAAAATGAGGGCAAATATGAGGGTAGCACAAAAGCCTTACACAAGATATTGAGAAAATAGAAGAAATCTAAAGATACTGGTGGCTTGGGATTTGAAGAGGGACAAAGCTCAAACATAAAAGATACATCTAGTAAGGAGATACAGTTCATATATTCAAGTGAAGGTGAAGAGAAGAAAACTTTTATAGTAAGCAAGGATACCAATAAGAAGGCTTATACAGAAGCTGTTAGAAACCACCACACAAACCGGTATACATAATCAATGAACCGGAGGCCACACTCAATGTACTAGAATGCAGATCTTAGGAGAAATGAATGGGTTGATCATGAAAGATTCACTAGAGTTAGTAGCATGAAAGGAATACCCCTGGTAAGATAGACATTTGTAGGACCAAGGCAACCTAACCGATATGTTCCAAACTTTCAAGGTTATTGTTATCGGTGTAACAAATTTGGACATAGGTTAGCTGACTATAGATTAACAAATAAGCCCACTGTGAGTTATGAAAGTAGAAATCCATTTAATATACTCTGGGATATGAATGTTGTCTGTTATCAATGGAATGGATTTGGTCATAGGAGTTTTGAATGTAGGAAGAGTAAACCGATGTCCTACAATAGTTTTAAAGATTCATCTTTCAATGTAAATGTGAAAAATGCTATAACTATCAAGAGTTTGGACATATTGCAAAGCTTTGTAAAATTGGGAAAATAAAGCAGAAGAGGACAACTCCTGATTAGGAACCAGTAGCCAAACCGGAGCATAAAATTGCAGCTGACAAGAAGAAGGAAACTCAACCAGTTTGGGTTGAGAAAGAAAAGGACAAAGCAGAATCAAGTCTGATAGTGTAGACTCCCCTACATGCTGAAAGAAGAAACTTGTGGGTTGTAGACAGTGGTTGTTCCAACCACATGACCGGTGATAAAAAGAAGTTTATCAAGCTTGAAGATTGGAATGGTGGCTTAGTGAGATTTGGAGACAACTCATCCATTAAAATAAAGGGAAAAGGCACTCTAAATATTGATGGAAAACTGAAAGAACATGATGTATATTATGTGGAAGACCTAAAACACAATTTGCTGAGTGTGAGTCAGATGTCTGACAAAGGTTATAAATTCACCTTTGATTCTGCCGATTTCCAGATAAAGGAGATTACCAACCATATTGTAGCTGAAGGTAAGAGGATGGTTGGTAATGTATACAATCTTAAAGAATGTTTTGAATCCCAATGCCTATTGGGAAAAGTGGATGAAAGTTGGTTGTGGCATAGAAGATTAGGGCACATAAATTTTGGAATCTAGTTGCAGTAAGAAAAAAGGGTCGTGTGAGAAATATACCACCCATCATCAAATCGGTAAGCACATTTTGTGATGAATGTGTGAAAGGAAAGCAGACCAAGGTGAGCTTCAGGACAAATGAACACAACACTTCAATACCACTTGAACTTGTGCATACAAATCTATGTGGTCTGACTAGGACAAGAGCTCTTGCTAGTGAAAGATATTTTATGCTCTTCATTGATGACTATTCAAGAATGACATGGGTCACTTTCCTACAAGATAAATCATAAGCATTTGACAGATTCAAGATCTTCCAGAAGATGGTAGAGAAGGAAAGTGGGTGCAAGCTGAAATACCTAAGATCAGACCATGGTGGAGAGTTCACATCAAATGAGTTTGAAGATTACTGTGAAAGACATAGAATTAGAAGGCAATACTTAGACCCCTTAACACCACAACAAAATGGTGTGGTAGAAAGGAAGAATATGATAGTAAAGGAGATGGCCATAACCATGTTAAATGAGGCAAGGTTGTCGGACATGTATTGGAAGGAAGTAGTTCATACTACTGCATATACTTTGAACTGGGTTCAACTAAGAACAAACAACAGAATGACACCTTATGAGTTGTGGTATGACCAAAAACCATTAGGCAAGTACTTCAAAGTATTTGGAAGAAAATGTTTTATCAAGAGAGACATGGATGGTTTAGGTAGTTTTGACTCCAGGAGTGATGAAGGGATATTCCTTGGTTACGCAACTAACAATAAGGCCTACAACTGCGACAACAAAAGACTTAGAAGAGTCATTGAAAGTGTGCATGTAAGAGTTGATGAGGATATGCATAAAGGAAGACAAGCATAGATGAACTGGTATGATGATTCTGGTGATGAAGGTGAAGAAGTTCAGTCAGACAATGAACTAGAAGAAGCATCCAATAAGGTCCCTAACTGGCATGTGCAAAAAAACCACCCGGAAGAGCAGATTTTAGGTAATAAGAGTGATGGTATGTAGACTAGAAGAAGAATTTCCCAAAATGATGAGCAAGTAAACTTCTGCCTCATGACTGAAGTGGAACCTAAGACATTCAATGAGGCTAGAAAAAGTTAGAAATGGATGGATGCCATGGAAGAAGAGCTATAGTAGATTGAGAAGAACAAGTCCTGGGAATTAGTCCCTAGACTAGAAGACAAGAACATCATTGGCACCAAATGGGTCTACCGGAACAAGGTGAATGAAGAAGGTAAAATTTTAGGCAAAAGCTAGACTTGTGTGCAAGGGTTACTCTCAAGTAGAGGGAATTGATTTTGAAGAAACATTTGCATCGGTAGCTAGACTAGAAGTAATTAGGATGTTTCTATATTTTTTGGCCTACAAGGGTTATAAGGTATATCAAATGAATGTAAAATCTAGCTTCCTCAATGGAAACTTGGAAGAAGAAGTATACATGGAGCATTAGGAAGGGTTTCTATTACATGATGATGAAACCTTTGTGTGTTAGTTGAAGAAAGCCCTGTATGGTTTAAAGCAGGCTCCTAGAGCATGGTATTCAAGGCTAGATCAGTACCTGAAGGAGAAAGGATTCAAAAAGGGGAGTGTTGACAACAATCTATACATCAAGGCAAATGGAAACAACATGATCATTGTGGTTGTTTATGTAGATGACATCATTTTTGGAGGCAACAAGGACACTCTTTGCAAATATTTTGCTGATAAGATGTAGTCAGAGTTTGAGATGTCAATGCTTGGAGAATTGACATACTTTCTTGGTTTGCAGATATCACTGCTAGATAAGGGAATCTTCATCTCACAAACCAAGTATGCAAAGAACATTCTAAAGAAGTTTCAAATGGAGGACTACAAACCAATGAGTACCCCCATGGTGAGCGGAAGCAAATTGAGAAAGAATGATGAGTCACTAATAGTGGATCAGACCTTGTATAGATCCATGATAGGTAGTTTATTGTATCTTACTACTCCTAGACTGGATATAGTGCACACAGTGTGTATGATGGCTAGATTTGAAGCAACACCTAAGCAGTCACACATGAATGTAGTTAGTAGAATATTTAGGTACCTGCATGGGACACTCAATTATGGATTATGGTACCCTAAACAAGGGGAATTTATCTTGGAAGCATATACTAATGCTGATTGGGTAGATTGATGACCAAAAGAGAACAAGTGGTAATGCATTCTTCCTAGGTGACCAGTTGGTCTCATGGCATAGAAAGAAGCAAGATTCAGTCTCCCTATCAACTGCTGAAGCAAAATACATTTTTTTGCCACATGATTCTCTCAGGTGCTTTGGATGAAGTAGACCCTCAAGGACATATAGGTGGACATCACTGATCTTATTCCCATCCGATGTGACAATTCAAGTGCCATCAACATATCAAAGATCCCGATGATGCATTCAAGGACAAATGATATAGCCATCAAGTATCATTTTCTCAGAGAGAAGGTTGAAGTATAGGAAGGGAAGATGGAATATGTCCCTATAGGAGAACAAGTGGTAGACATCTTCACCAAACCATTACCGGTAAGCACTTTTGAGTACTTAAGACACAAGTTGGAAGTTGTGTCACCTGCCTCATGCACTTAAGTTTGGAAGGAAAACTATGGTTCAGGAGGAGTTCATTGTAGATTCCCCCATCTCTTGGACCATTTGCTGGACATAGGAGGAGATCAATTATTTATGATGCAGTATCAGCATGCTTGAACTTTTGAGTGTACTGGAAGCACAAACTGCAGAAGAAGGAAATTATTGTAGGAATACCCAAGATAATTTCATGATTACGAGTATCTACTTTCTCACTTGGCAACACTCACAATACAATCACATTTTCTTCTTATATGCTATTGATTATGGTCAAAGGGAGAGAATGAATTAGATGGAAGGATGCCCCAACCCTTTGTCATTGTTGTCAAAGGGAGAGAATGGTCAAATGGGTTGGATTAAGGAACAACGGTATGAAGGAACAAAGTGTGTTGACATCAAAGTGTATTGACATCAATGTCAAAGGGAGAGATTCTTGTCATTATGTTGTCAATGATGTCAACTAGTATGGAATGGTTGTCGATGAGTAGGTAATGGTGACCGGTATGGGTGAAGTAAGTAATGAGGTCAATTGGTATGAAGAATGGAGTGTGTAGGTAGACAGTAAAGGTATGTTACTGGTACACATGAAGTGAAGCTTCTACCGCTAAAGTAGGACCACCGACAAGCAAGTAAAGAAGCAAAGAAGAATTGAGGGATGTGATCACCGATAGATAAAGAGAAGTATAATGCAATTGGTAAATGGATTTAGTGGATTGATCAACATGTTTGATGGAAGGCCAAGTTGATCCATCGACAGAGAAGAGGTCAGCAGGTATGAAGGTCCACTGATGAAGTTAGGTTATACCAGTAAGGTGTGTTGAATTGGTAGTGAGTCTTGGTCGATGAAGGATGTCAAACTGATTTTGTAGTCTCATCAGAGGTGGATGTCAACAAGGATGATAGGTAGACATCAGGTGGCGAGCATGTAGAGGTTGGTGAAGTATTCATCGACATAGTTGTCAAACAAGTAGGTCAGTATTAATGAAGAACCCACAAATCATGGGACGATGGAAGAATGTTGTGGCTCAAGGGAGAAAAGGTGGAAAGGTGATTGAAATGACCTTGGAGGATGATTTGATCTTTGTATTCATTGGCTGAAGGAAATAGCCAAGCCTTTAATGGTGATTGATAGAGCAACACCGAAAAGCATGTTGCATATATTTAAATATAGAAAATGCACATTGGAGGGTAGGGAGATGATGGTGCTGATTGATGACATACAAATCATCATTCCAGAAAAGAAGATCCGATCAGATTTCATACAGATTGAGTTGGTGGAGGAAAACCCTAACACACCACCGTTTGAATGTTTCCTTTGGTGGGAAAATTCAGTTATAAATATGTAAACTCGATATTGAAGTGATTGGATTCCTAATGCAATTTGTGAGAGAAAAGATAGCCTGAGCACTTGAAGAAAGACTATCTGTCTAAGAGTTCTTTCACAAAGAGTTAGAGTGTGTGTTAGCAGGCTGAACCGGTGAGAGGTTCTAACCGATAGAGATAGAGTAACCAGTGAACTATTATAGTCTTAACAATCAAGCATACTGAGAGGTATTAAAAGGTTAGGAAGGCATCCAAGTGTGATACTATTTAGGGTGAGGTTTTGAGAAAGAGAAGAGAGGCAAAGAGCAACCGGTAAGAGATCAAAGAGAAATTTGATAACTGACAGAAGAATGACTGGTGAAATAGAGGAAGTTGATAACCAACAAACATCCATTGATCAGGTGTTGTAGAACTCATTTGCAACTAGGTGCTATCATTGCGTTAAAATTGTATTTTATTATATTACACCGAGTTGGTGCTTGGTACAGGGGTTGGTGCTCCTTGGGTTGGTGCCCTAAATCATTGTAATCTGTTATTTCAATATGAGGCTGGATTGGAGTAGTAGACTCCAACAACATTTCTCACTAAGGTTTTTCCCATATTGGGTTTTCCTTGTACATCTGATGTTGTGGGTTATGCATTTGTGTGTTTGCCTCTTTTTATATCCACTCTTATCTTACCAATTTGATTGTTTAGTGTTTAGGTTGTTAACCGGTACTCAAAGCTTGGTTTATAAAGAAAGTTTTTTAGGAACCACTGATTCATCCCCCTCTCAGTGGCACATTGTGTCCAATGAAGGAAAGGGTCACTCTATACTCTTTTGTGTGATGAATTTCATGTGTAATGTCTAGGATAGATTCTGAGCACAATTGTAGATCTAGAACAACTTTTTTCATCAGCATTTGACATTCTGGGGATAGGGTCTCTTAGAGCTCCATTGTCCTACATTTTTAGGTCCAAATTTTAGTCACACATTACATTCATCTTCCTCATATTAGATCTATTCTTATAACTTCATATCAAATCTACAACTTTCTATTCATGTTCATTTATGTCAAATTTCCATTTTAACCATAGATCTAGCATTCAAATTTCATATTTTTAGTATGCAATTCAATTCTCACAAAGGGAGCTATCTAAAATAAATCAACATAAACCCTTTGGAGGTGAATCTATTTATTTTATCTCCCTTTAATGTAAAAGTTGTTAGAAATTGGAGGAATTGATTATGTGTTGCATTGATGGCAACACTAATTGTTTTGGTTGTTTACCGGCCTCCGGTAGGTTCCGACAGAGTGGTTGATTTATGATATTGATCCAGTATGCTTCAGTATTATTTGGCTTGTGGATTTGGTTTAGATCTACCATTCATGCTATTTAGATGGGTATCATGATAAGTTGGCTAAGGATTTGATGACTCAGGAGCTATCATTTGTTATAGTAAGCCTTTTGGTCACCGATAAGAGTTCTACTGATAGAGCTTTGTTGAAGATCTTTTGATGCAAGTGATAAGTGGTGTTGGGGTGGCTTCTAGATGGCTTTCAGGATGTTCTTGGATATCTTGTTTGTGTTCCTATTGATCGGTGGTGATTAGATTTGGGTTCGGACCTAATGCTATCTTATTCAACTAGGTTATGGATCGGTTTAACGTGTTGGTGGATGATCCCGATGTGTTACCGGTTGGGTTTATTGATTGGATTATGTTGTTTTGGTCTTAGGCCAACTTGGTTGATCATTTAATTGTGGGTTTATGTTTTGATTTTATTGTATTATCTTTTAGGTGGCTGACCTAATTGTTTAGGTCTCGGGTTGGTATAAATATGATGTAAGATCTCTTTGTAGATCATGGGCATAGGGGATTATGGTTATGCGATTATCTGTGTACAAATAAAGTTGTAATCATATGTAGAGGTTTTGATCGATCATAGGTGATCGAATTGGGTTGGTAAAAGAGGTTTAAGGCCTTTGGTACTGAGCTTAACCAAAACTGTACTCAGGCATAGGAGATGCTATTATTGTCGTTCATTCTTCTTTCAAATTGTAGTTTGGATTCATTTTGTAGTCAGTGAGGCTCATTTTGTGATGAGTAGTGTGATCTAGGCTATTGGCCTTCTTGCATGTCCAAGCCCCTCTTATTGTAATCACACACTTACTGCAAAAGTATTATCTGACTGTGGGTAGGCTTCCCACCGTGGTTTTTCCCTTTACCAAGTTTTCCACGTAAAAATATTTGTGTTATCTTTTGTAGATGGTTGGTAAATGTACTATGCTTTATATTTGTGCTTAACTGTTATATCTTCTATTCCAGTATTTGGTTTATGTATTCCAGGTAATAAGGTTTTAATGTTTAAAGTTCTATAATCTGTTGATAACTGATTCACCCCCCCTTAGTTGTCCTCCGATTATCTAAGTTATCTAACAATTGGTATTAGAGCTTGGTCCTCTTTTTAGAAGCTTAACCACTTGAGGAAGATCCTATGGTGTCTAATAGTGCAAGTTCATCAAGCTCATCTACTTCTGTTTTCCAAAGAGAAATTCCTAGGCTTGATGGAACAAATTACAGAGTATGGAAGATTCGAATGGAGACTCATCTGATATGTCTTGGCAAGGAGATTTGGGAGATAATTAAGAATGGATATACTCCTCATAATCTGGCATTTGGAAATCCTCCTCTGGTAGGCTTGGATAAGGACATTGAAAATGATTGTAGAGCTAGAGAATCCCTTTTGTGTGCACTTTGTGATCAACAAGTTATGAGACTATCTGACAAATCAACTGCGAAGGCTATATGTAATAAATTAGCAGATTTGAATGAAGGTGATCCTACTGTTAAAATTACTAAACCTGATGGTTACCAGGTGAGATATGAGAACCGAAAGATGGAAGAAGATGAAAGGATTACTGCTTTTATGGAAAGAGTTAATGGGGTTGTCATGGGAATTCAGTGTTGTGGTGGATCTCTGAGAAAAGATGAAATAGTTTTTGAAGTATTGAGAGCTTTGCCACCAACTTATAAGATGAAGGCTACTACAATTAATGAGTTAAGAACTATGGCAAACACCTTGCTTAATAGGGATACTTTAGTTGGGAAGTTATCTGCTTTTGAGCTTGAGGAATTCAGTGCTTCTGGAGTTGCAAAATCTGAACCATATTATCATGTATCTACATCATCTACTAGCAAGAGTGATTGGAAAGCCTTATATGTTAAGGAACTAGAGGAAATGAAGAAAGAAGATGAAGAACTTGAGCAACTTGAAGCCCTATTTGCTAGAAGAGTACCTAAATGTCCTGCAGGAAGTAAGTATGAAGGAAAATCACCTTTTAAATATTTTGCATGTAATAAGATTGGTCATTTTGCATCTACATGTCCTGAAAGGAATTCAAGATTTGAGGAAAGAGTTGGAAGATCTTTTAGGCCTAACCATGATTATCATAACAAGCATAAGTATAGGAGAAATAAATACAAATCATGCTACTATGCTGATGATGAAGCGACACAAGATTTAGCTAGTGGATTTAGCAATGGAAAGAAATGGGTATTTTTGGCTATCAAGGAAGATGATCCGGTACCTGAAGATTAGACCCTTGCTACTAAAATTGAAGACACAGATGAATGGGTGATAGATAGTAGATGTTCATATCATATGGCTAGAGATAAAAGAAAGTTTATATCTTTGCAAGAATTTGATGGCAGTCTAGTTAGATTTGGAGATGACAAAGCATGCATGATCAAGGGAAGAGGAACTATATCATTGGATGGTAAGCATGATACTGAAAATGTTTATTATGCTAAAGGTTTAAGGCATAATATTTTGAGTGTAGGACAATTGGTAGATAAGGGATTTTAGTTATAGTTCAAGGATAAAAAATGCAAGATTATCAAAAGATCTAGATTGGAGATTGCAACCGGTACTCAGACTAAAGGTAACATCTTTCATTTGAACTCCGGTGAGAAGACATGTTTGATTGCCCAAAATGATGAGAGTTGGCTATGTCATAAGAGGTTGTGTCATGTGAATTTTGATTACATTGTAAAGATCAGTTCTACTAAGGCAGTTAGAGATATACCTAAGATTGTGAAGCCCTATAATCCGGTATGTAAGGAATGTCAAATGGGAAAGCAAGTCATAACTTCTTTTAAGAGTATACAAGACAAATATAATGATGTTTTTGATCTTATTCATACTGATTTATGTAGTCTTACTAGAATCAATGTTTTTTAGGGTGATAGATATTTTATGCTAATCATTGATGACTATTCTAGAATGATGTGGGTTACAGTTCTAAAGGAAAAAATATGAAGCATTTGAAAAGTTTAAAATCTTTAAAGATAAAGTTGAGACAAAGACATGATTGAAGATTAAATGCTTAAGGTCAGATCAGGGTGGATAATTTACATCCAGTGAATTTAACAATTTTGGTAAAAGGATTGGGATAAGGAGACAGTTATCTGCACCCCAAACACCTCAACAAAATGGAGTTGTGGAAGGGAAGAACAAAACTATCTTGGATGTGGCTAGAACTATGATGATGAAAGCTAATCTGGTGCATATCTACTAGAGAGAAGATATGAGCATGGCGGTATACACATTCAATAGAGTTCATATCAAGGGAGACACCAATACGACACCTTATGAGTTATGGTTTGGTCATACCTCTATAGTTAAGTATTTCTGAATCTTTGGTAGTAAATGCTATATCAAAACAAATGATTCCATTGGAAAGTTTGATCCTAGATGTCATGAAGGGATATTTATTGGTTATTCTAATGAGAGCAAACCATATAAATATTATAACAAAAGATTGCAGAGAATTGTGGAGAGCACTAATGTCAAGGTGGATGAGCAAAACATAAATCAAATTAGAACTTATGAGAGAGAATAGGTAGTGGAGATGATCATAATTGAACTAGTAGCACCTACATCGGAACATAATGTTGAACCAGTTACTTCGGCAGTATCAAAAAATTCAATAGTAACTAAAGATCAGAGCAGAGGAACAGAAAGTCAGAAGACTCCTTGGTATGTAAGGTTAAATCATTCAGAAGATCAAATCATTGAAGATAAGAAGAAAGGAGTAATGACAAGAAGAAGGATGGCAGTTGATGAGGTATGTTTGAATTCTCAAATTGAACCGACATCAATAATTGAAGCATGTAAAGATGAATGTTGGATGAAAGCTATGGAAGAGGAATTAGACTAGATAGAAAAGAATAACACATGGAATTTAGTTCCCCGTGTTGGTATTATGGATGACTTCATCATGTGTTGCATTGGTTTTGTCATTTATGTCAACACTTGTCTTCTTGGAGGTCTACATTATTGATTTGGCACTCTGGTTATATTGTTTTATTGTTGAACCGACACATTGTGGTCCCAACATGGATATTGGCTTATGCACAGTCACCAGTATATGTTCACCGACAATGATGATAACTTGTTATCATCTGGAGATCATTTGGTTATGTCGAAGACATCGATTGGATGTTTGGATTTGATGTTTTTCTTATTGGTCTAATCAGGTTGACATATTTTCCTTAACTGGCAGAAAGGTCTAGGTTATGGACCAGTACAAGATATCATGTTCCAGATCAAAAAGACATGTTTTGGAAATGGTTTATTGATTGGATAATGTGTAAATGTATTGAGATGACATATTGTATCGCATAAAGACTTATTTTTTAGTTAATTTAATTATAATATCTTTAGTGAGCCAACCTAATGTTGAGGTCTTAGGTTTTGTATAAATGATTGTAAGATCTTACTGAAGATCATATTATGAGTGTGTGTGAATTTTGAAGATCATTGAAGAGAGAAAATAAGTAGATCCTTGTGTGAATCAGGCAGATATTATCTGAAGGTTGAAGGAAAGGTTATGAAGGTATTTGGCACTCATGGTAAGAGCTTAAAATGGTACTGAATCCAACATTGTAGATGCTATATTGAAGCAGTAAATTGTTATTGGATTTAACCATCCAATTGTAGTTAATGTGACTCCTATTTTGTGATTGAGCAGTGAGCTCTAGGAGGTTGGCCTTTCTGCATGTGCAGACCCCATTATTGTATAAAATTACTATCTGTAGTAGTATCATCTGATTGTGGGTAAGGTTTCCCACCATGGTTTTTCCCCTTACAGGGTTTCCACGTCAAAATCTTTGTGTCATGTGTTGTGGATGTTGTTTCTCTTTCTGTTTCATGCATTAAGTTATACCGGTACTGCTATAACTATTAATCTATTTTACCGACACTAAGTTTCAAGTTGGATTAATTGGTTTTTGGGTTGTAATTTATTTACAACTGATTCACCCCACCCCCCTCTCAGTTGTCCTTCTCGATTCCTAACAATTAGTATCAGAGCTTAGTCCTCTTTTTGCATAATCCTAATAGCTTGAGGAGATCCTATGGCAGCAAACGTTTTTAGGAAGGACAATCCTAAACTTGATGGAATTAACTATGGTATGTGGAAGATCAGAATGGAAACACATTTGAACTACATTGGAAGAGATATATGGGATGTTACAAATAATGGCTATGTTGGTCCTACTCTGAGTATTCCTCATCCACTGACATTGGCTAAAGACTTGGAGAATGATTACAAAGCAAGAGAAGCACTTCTAAGAACATTATCAGATCAACAAACCATGAGATTATCAAACCGATCTATTACTAAAGGTATTTGGGATAAACTAGAAACATTGAATGAAGGAGATACCATTGTTAAGATTGCAAAACTGGAATGTTACCGAGTCAGGTATGAAAATTTAAAAATGGAAGAAGATGAATGAATTTCTGCATTTATGGAAAGATTTAATGAAATTGTTTTAGGAATACAATGTTGTGGAGGATCTTTAAGTGAAGATGAAATTGCTTCTAAAGTTTTAAGAACTTTGCCACTGACTTAAAAAATGAAAGTGACTGCTATTAATGAGTTCAGAAGAATTCCTAATACATCAGTTTCTAGAGATACTTTCATTGGAAAACTTTCAGCATTTGAGCTTGAAGAGTTTGGTCCAATTGCTACAGTCAAAACTAATATAAATTTCAAAGAATCATCATCACCATCATCACCATCATTATCATCTGACAAAACTAATTGGAAAGCACTTTATGCAAAAGAACTTGAAGATTTGAGAAGAGAAAATGAATAACTTGAAGAACTTGAAGCACTATTTGCAAGGAAGATGCCTAAAGGTCCAACAAGAAGTAAGTATAAAGGTAAAGCACTTTTCAAATGTTTTAATTGCAATAAAGTTGGTCATATAGCTTCTAGGTGTCCAAATAGACATGCAAGCCTAAGGGAGGAAGCAAAAAGAATATATAAACCTAACCCTAAATATCAGAGATACAAATTTAAGAATAATAGAGATAAGTCATGTTACTATGCAGATGAAGGTGTCATAAATGATTCAGATGAAGATCCAGTAGATAGTGGATGGACATTTGTTGCAATAAAAGAAGATCAATCGACACCTATTGTCAAACCGGTAGAGTAGGCACTAGCAACAAAAATCGATGAAAAGGATGAATGGATCATTTATAGTGGATGCTCGCATCATATGACTGGTGATAAAAGCAAATTATTATCATTATAGGAAATTCATGGAGGTCTAGTAAGATTTGGAGATGACAAAATTTGTTTCATCAAAGGGAGAGGCACTATATCTTTGGATGGTAAGCACAATACTGACAATGTTTATTATGTAGAACGTTTAAAGCATAATCTTTTGAGTGTTGGTCAGTTAGTGGAAAAAGGATTTCAATTACAATTCAAGAATGGAAAATTCAAAATCATGAACAGAATTGGATTGGAGATCGCAACTGGTAATCAGACTAAAGGTAATATCTTTCATTTGAATACCAGTGATAAGACATGTTTGATTGCACACATTGATGAAAGTTGGCTATGGCATAAAAGACTATATCATGTGAATTTTGATTGTATTGTAAAGATTAGTTCAACTAAGGCAGTAAGGGGTTTACCTAAGATTGTGAAACCTCATAATCTGGTATGTAAGGAATGTCAAAGGGGAAAGCAAGTTAGAACAACATTTAAGAGCTTTTTTGAGAAATCTAATAATATTCTTGATTTAATCGATACTGATTTATGTGGTCCGACAAGGATAAGAAGTCTTCAGGGTGATAGATACTTTATGCTAATAATTGATGATTATTCTAGAATGTGTTGGGAAACTTTTCTCAGGGAGAAATCATAAGCTTTTGGAAGATTCAAGATATACAAGGAAATAATAAAGAATGAAACCGACAAGAAAATCAAATGCTTGAGATCAGATCAAGAAGGAGAATTTACATCTAGAGAATTTAATGCATTTTGTGAAGTGAATGGAATCAAAAGATAACTATCAACACCCTGGACAACTCAGTAGAATAGAGTTGTGGAAAGGAAGAACAAAACTATACTGGATGCAGAAAGAACCATGATGATGGAAGCAAATCTACCTCATGTGTATTGGAGAGAAGCTATGAATACAGTGGTTTATACTTTCAATAGAGTTCACATCAAAAGTGAAACCGGTAAGACCTCTTATGAACTATGGTTTGGTCACACTCCTACTCCTAAGTATTTCAGAATATTTGGAAGCAAATGTTATATTAGGAGAGATGAGTATATTGACAAATTTGATCCTAGAAGTGATGAAGGAATATTTCTTTCTTATTCAACTAGAAGCAAGGAATATAGATGTTATAATAAAAGATTGCATAAAATCATTGAGAGTACTAATGTGAAGATAGATGAACATTTTAGAGGAGAATCAAGATCTATAGAACTGATAGTAGAAATGATTATTAATGAACCGACATAGATTGCACTGGTACAAAATGAAGAACCAGTCACACCGACATCATTAGAAAACTCAACTGTGACTAAAGAACAACACCTTGTAAGTAGAAATAAGAATAAACCCAGGTATGTAAGATTGAATCATTCAGAGAATCAGATAATTGGAAATAGGAATCAAGGTGTTATGACAAGAGGAAAATTGGCAAATGAAGAGGTATGTTTAATTTCTCAAGTTCAACCAACATCAATTGTTGAAGCATGTCAAGATAAACATTGGATAAAAGCAATGGAAGATGAATGAGAACAAATTGAAAAGAATAATACTTGGACATTAGTTCCACAGCCTAAATAAAAAAATGTAATTGGAACTAAATGAGTGTTTAGAAATAAACTTAATGAGGACAGTGAAGTAATCAGAAACAAAGCAAGATTAGTTTGTAAAGGTTATTCTGAGAAAGAAGGAATTGATTATAATGAAACCTTTGCACCAGTAGCCAGAACTGAGGCAGTTAGACTATTTCTTGCATTTGCAACTCATAAGAACTATAAAGTTTATCAGATGGATGTAAAATGTGCATTTTTGAATGGAGATCTAGAAGAGGAAGTTTACATTGAACAACCTGATGGATTTTCATTGACAGATGATAAGGATATGGTTTGCAGGTTAAGGAAATCTTTATATGGATTGAAGCAAGCTCCCAGAGCTTGGTATACTAGACTGGATAAATATATTTTAAAGCTTGGATACACAAAAGGTAATGTTGACAACAACTTGTACTACAAAATCACTAATGATGACATTTTGGTTGTGGATGATATCATTTTTGGAGGTGAAGAAGAGTTGTGTAAAGACTTTGCTAACAAGATGCAAGAAGAATTTGAAATGTCTCTGATTGGAGAGATAATTTTTTTTCTAGGTTTGCAAATTTCACAAATAGATAAAGGTATATTCATATGTCAAACAAAGTACTTGAAGGAACTTTTGAAGAAATTTGGTATGGAAAACTCCAAACTGGTAAGCACTCCTATGAATACAACAGATAAATTGACATTAAAGGATGATTCAACTCCTATTAATCTGACAAGGTAAAAATCTATGATTGGAGGATTACTATTTTTGACACAAACCAGACCTGATATAATGAATGCAGTGTGTATTGTATCTAGATTTCAAAGAAATCCTAAAGAAAATCATGAAAGTACAGTAAAAGGATTTTTCGGTACCTACAGGGCACAACAAATCTTGGTTTATGGTATCCTAAGAATGACAATTTTTATTTATGTGCATATACAGATGCAAATTGGGCAGGAGATGTAGATGACAGAAAGAGTACCACTGGTGGTGTTGTCTTCAAAATTTGACTCACTTCAACATCCTTATAATAAGATGGTCAAACTCTGTGCAAGAGGGATGTTAAGGGGAAGGAAACTCTTAGGACAACATATGACAAGGTTTGATTCAACCTTCTACACGTTGGACTTATTCAGAGTCCAAGCGGGTATACCTTTGTGAGCCGAATTCACACTTTCAAAAGATAAATCCACAACAAACCAGTCTAGAAAACCAGTGGATCTATTCACCTTGAAACTAACTGAAACAAAGGAATGAAAATTATACTCAAATTCAGTATTTCGATCAACAAAACATGCAATAAACAACTTCAATCAATACCAGTGCCTTATCCAAGGTCACAGAGTCATCTAAAACTCAGATAATACTCCTCAAACAAAATATCTTTACGCATCCCATTGGCTTGGTTTCTATTAATCCTTATACATGCCTAACACTTATAAGAATTTATGCATCCCAAATTAAACTATGATCATCAAGATTCAAATTTTATTCCAAAGAATTTACTGATATGAGTGATCCCCACATCTTTAATTTCCCTCCTAAAGAGAAAAGCCAGTGAGCACATCTACTGAAAATAGCCTTGCTACCCCATTCAAACAAAATAACCCTGGATTATTCAGAATGAAAACAGTAAATAAATTCTAAACACACTAGGAAGATGACACAAAGCTTTACTCAAAAACGATGGTCTGTATATTGATAATATATTCAGAAAAATATTACAAGAAGTTTTTGAATATTCCCCATTAGACTTAGAAAAGCTCAGATAAATTTCTGCAGTGTTTTCTTACAATTCTTTTGCGATCCCTCTTCCTCTAGTCCTGGTATCCATTTATAACCACATGGATGCACAAAGCTTCAGACTTCTCGAGGAGAGTTTGTTACAATCATTTCTTTCAAATCAAAGAAGTTACAAGCCTTTCACAAAAATAGTTACAAGTTCTTTTCAGCCTCTACAGCTTCTTCAATAGGCTGTTCGGTTGTAACTTCTTCTACCTTTTCAGGGGCGCTCTCCAACTGTTCCGGATCATGAGTGGCATATTTTGTTGTCCACTCATTATACACATCATCAGTTGGCCATGAGAAATTAATTACTTTAGTCTTAGCTTTGGTCAACCTTTTCCAGGAGTTTCTCATTTTGTTGACTTCTGAATTGAGAAAACTATAATGTGCCTTAATTTTCTCTATCTCTTGTATTGTTATAACAAAGAAAGAAGCATCATCTAGATCAATAATTTCTTTAATTCTTGCTGACAGTTTGGCTTCTATCTCCTTAAGCCACATTTGTTTGTCCTTCAGTTGATCCGGGCTAGCAAAAACTCTTGGGAGCAACTCAAAAACTTGATCAACATATTCCTTTTTGCACCAATTAACTTTCCTATCAACATTATCCACCCCTGCTACTAATTGTACTAAATCTTTAGTGATGTTAGAAGTGGATCTAATGATAGGATTGGCCTTTGCTTCATCACAAGATACACAAATAAACTTTAAATCTTGCTCCCTAGGCCTCCATTTGTCAAAAATAGGTGTCAATATGGCCTTGTCTCCCCTGAGCTCATTCCATATATCCAAAATTTTACCTACATTATTGTAAAGCAATGAGGCATTCACGGTATTTGTAAAACTAGTAACAGTGGCCTTCACTCTATCCTCATATTTCTTTGCATACATGGCTTGGGCCTGTTTTAGAATCTCTAACTCTTGAGGAGTAATCTCAATCATTTGAGAGCTAGAAGGCGCTGGAGACGGTGCGAACTCAATGATAGGGCTAGTAGGTGGAGTTCTGGTAGGAGAAGAGGAAATCATCAGTATTGAGGATTCACCATGATGATGCTGTCCTGCTAATTGCTTCTGCAATTTAGCAATGATGCTATCTCTGTTCCTTACCTCTTCTTGAGCATTAGTGTAAGCCTTTACAACTGTCTCCAATTTAACCCAGAGATCTACCTTTTCCTTAGCTTCCCTTTCTGCCACTGGAACACTAAATTTAGCAGTTTCTAATACAGTGCTAGCAGCTTCCACTACTCCAGTAGTCTGCACCCTCTTCACCATCATCCCCCGAAGGTAACTTGACATTGAGGATTCCTTTTTCTTCTTATTTTCATCTCTTTTCAGAGACCACATAACTAATGCAACATTGTCTTTATTGAAAGTGACTCCCTCCATAGGTTTAGTCTCCTTTCTTACTGCTTCCAGGACTAGAGCATTTGCTATATCCCATTCGGGGAGAATAAGTACCCCAGCCTTCGCCACCATGTCTCTTCCTTGCTGAGGAGCGATGGTCTTAAATTCTTCAACCATTTCTTGCTTTATTTCTTCCTCAACTGTAGCTGGGTCTTTGTGAGGCTGTTCACCCTTCCTTTTCTCTCACCTTGAATTGTATTTATCAATGCTCTGCTTCCACACAAATTGCATGAATGCTTCTGATGTGATGAACTTGTCATTGTAGCTAGGAAATCAGAAATCATCAAAGCAATTCAATATACTAATCTATCTCAATCACAAAAGCTCATTGCAATGATCAATCCTAACACACTCAATAAAGACACAAAAACAAAACATTCAAAGCTAAAGACTAAGAAAACCAAATGCAGATCTGAATGTCTCCTTCATGCGGCTCCATTGTCCTTCTTTCTTCTCCAAATAGCCTTTGTTTGTGGATCTCACCTTCAAGTGCAAAAAAAATAATGTGAAAACAAGATTGATATTGGCACAAGAATACTCAAAGCGTGATTGATTCGACAAAGTAATTCCAACAAGTGATTATTAGATCAGGATTGAAGAAATTCATCCAATTTATAGATAAATTGGAGAAATGATCAAATTAGAATGATTCAATTCAAATGGAAATTGCAAATCAATATGACAAATTATGACAAATTTGCACTTTCTATGCAAAATTGATTGATTGATAATTCATGACAAAATTATGACAACTTTCTATGTCAAAATTGATTGATTGTCAATTATGACAAATTATGACAAATTGAAATGTCATTCCCATGAAATTAGGAGGAAAATAGGAGGAAATTGAATTAGAAATTAGGAAAATTAGAAAAATAGAAAATAGGAATTAGGAAATTAGAAAATGAGGAAATAGGAAATTAGTGAATGAATTAATAATTTTTCATTTATTAATTAATTCACAAAGAGGGAATTTAGAAATTGAGGAATTTAGGAAATTAGGAATGGTGTGAAATTAGGTAAATTAATTAATAATTTGTCATTTATTAATTAATTCACAAAAGAGGAATAATTAGCCAATTAAATAAACATTTAATTGTGACTCGAAGACCTAGGATAAATAAATAATTTATTTAACCTAGAGAGAGAAATGACAAACAAGATTAAATGAATAAATCATAAAACCCTAGAAGATGAATTAGAAATGCAAGGATGACAATTAGGTCTTGACAAAGGATAATCGATATCGATTCAATTTAATCATGATTCTGACTGATAAAGGACCAATGCTGATAAATGATGTGATTGATAAATGCGCCAATTGACGAGGAACAATGACTAATTGATCCAAATTGACACAATTGAGAAAGACGATGATTGATGACAAATTGATCGCAAAAAATGACAAAATTGACAAGAAGACAAGGATCGATGACAAAATAGATTGCAAAATGACAAGATTGATGACAAATCGATCAAAAGACAAGAATCGATGACAAATCGATCACATGATGACAAGATTACTAAGAGGACAAAACCCTAATTAGGATTGATGATGTCCAAAATGATGACAAATGAATATGCACATTTGATGCGACAAGATAAGATTGACCAAAATCATGACAAAAATTGCTATCGACAAGACCAAATTCGAGAGCGAGATAAATGAAGAATGAAGAAGAAGGACTCGATGCTCACAAATGATAAAAACCAAGTCCGTGACATAGGAGAAAATGTTAATGCGACACAAAAACCTAAAATAAGGCAATGCGCAAATGTTAAAGTATGATTCTGCAAGCGTTGACCATTTTTAGGTGTCTACATTTTGCCCCTCTTTGAGACAATGCGATTTTAAGCATTTTTTCAAAGAATGATAATGAAAATGTCCCAGATACTGACAATGACATATGCATGCCCCCTCGAGGAATTGGTCGGAAACATCTAGGAAAGAGGCCAATTGATCGATAAAAATAATAGAACATGATAGGAACAAACAGACTGACAATCGGAGACCGGATGCACGAAGGACAAGCAATTGAAGATGAAAAAGATAGTGACCAACATGAGATGGAGAGAGTGCACGTCCATCTATGCACTGACAAAGATCTATAAATGAGGCAAAGAGAATGAAATTTGCTCATTTGCACTAGCCCAAGAAGAGGATTTGTTGCTCTGGAAAAGGACACTTGCAGAGAGATGGTGAACATTCCAAGGGCAGATCACCTTGGAGAATGTGTACGCACATTCAGACAACTGGATGACGTGGGAGCAGTGGTATGTATCTCAAAAACCCGTGTCTTCAATTTTATGAATTTGACTTGCTTGTGGGACATTGCGGGGCCCACAAGGGATGCAGAAAGGGACTCTTGTGCTTGTGTAGGGTGAATCCTGTGCTTGTGTAGGGTCTTCTGTGCTTGTGTAGGGATACATAGGCACAGGTTATGATACACAGGCGCAGGATGCAGAACACAGGCACGGAAGTGCATTGGCAACCCTAATTTTGGTCAAAACAACATGCAAATGATCCGAAAAGGGGGGATAAGGGTAGGATAGGTTAGAATAGCTTAGAAACACCCTGATTTATGGATGAAATGAGGAAATGCAACCCATAGGAGCAAACCCTAAAACTGACAAAATATGCCCCAATTGTGATGTAGAGTCGACAGTATCCGTTGATCACACCAGAGAACCGACCTGACTGCTTCATGCTACGACATAGACTCAGGAGCACGGATAGAGATACATTAGCAGGACTTGGGATATACTATATCACATTCATGCCCTAGATTAGGGCAAACACAGGACTGCTTACCACATTGGCAGAGTGATGGCATTCAGAGACCTCCTCATTCCATCTCGCGATTGGAGAGGCGACTGTGACACTAGAGGATGTATGGCGTATCCTCCGCATTTTGATTCATGGAGAGATGGTAGAGTATGACCCAGTGACAGGGAGAGATGCTTTGTGCAGATTATTTGAGTGTGACGCAGATGATCTAAACATCGTGGAGAGAGAGATCGGCTGGGAGACCATGGCGTCAGAGTATGATCGATGATACATGGTGATAGCAGTGGTGATAGCATGTCTACTAGTAGGGGACAAACGAGGACATGGATTCCCTATTGGATGGGGAAGAGTGCTAGAGCGGATGGTGATAGAGGGGACAGCGTACGCATGGGGACCATGTGTACTGGCTATGCTGTATTTTTAGTTGCATTAGATAGCATATCAGGGAGTGCAGACTTTGAGCTATGGAGTCACATTGCTATAGGTATGGGCATTTGAGCACATAGCCATATGTTGACAGACTACAGAGAGACAGGTAGTAGCACATCGACCATATGTGTACTGCTATAGGGGAGCACTGAGATAGGGTCCTTTTGGATACATATTGTATTGGCAACATGAGCTAGACAGACTAAGAGAGTTCACATGGAGGCCATATCATGATTGCCCTGGATGGTCAGATGATAGTGATGAGCTACCATATTGTAGACAGGAGAGGTACCTGATTGGGTGACCAGTGAATTGCTAGAGACTGATTGAGTTGTACCTGCCACAGAGAGTCAGACGACAGTTTGGAGAGAGGCAGGATGTACCTAGGAGGACTGCACACTTTTCTCGATCTCATAGAGAGATGAGTCAGTGGGGGAGGATGATTCAGCCACACATAGCATATGCTGACTTCTCACAGCTACAACAGAGACAATGGGATTGGAGATCAGATGTGGAGGATGCCGGGATGACAAAGGAGTATGAGAGATGGTTTGCACGACGACGGCTAGTGCCATTGACAGATCCTGATATTCCGGTACGTAGGAGACAAGAGGATTTCCCACTCGTAGGAGAGGAGGAGGGAGATGATGAGGACAGGGAGGATGAGGGTGGGGATGAGGATGAGGGGGATGACAAGGATGGAGATGAGGATGGGGAAGACGAGGATGAGCCAGATTCAGGCGAGCATGAGGCATTACAGGATATATCCATAGAGCCAAAGACAGCTAGCATAGAGGAGATGGAGATGTGCAGGGCTACCATAGCGAGTCAACATGATCATATTGCGACATTAGAGAGACAGAATGCCATCTTGAGGAAAGAGCAGGATCAGTTCAGAGCGGAGATAACCAGACTTATAGTGGCTCGAGATACAATGATAACGCAGGCACAACGAGAAGAGTAGAGAGTCACTGAGTATATTGGGTCGATTAGGGACGACAGTGCACGGGAGATGGCACAGATGTTGGTAGAGACTAGAGAGGAGATACGCCATTGGAGGACACTATATGAGAGTGCAGTTCCACCAGAGAAGAGAGCAGCTTCATATCGGGCATGATCGAGGACAAAGAGCTGAGCACGCTCTCGGAGGTCATTGAGCAGCATGGGGGTGAGTGGACCTATGAGACCACCACAGCTAGGACCAGGAGGGACATCATCCATGAGACATGGCAGGGATGTGGAGGACAGAGGGAGCACCCAGTGATAGAGGCATGTGCTCCTTAGGACAGATAGTGGACATTATGTAGTTTGACATTTTGTAGTTAGCCTGCGGGCCATACTTAGGCCAATTTTGTACTCCGATATTATTATGACATATGATGTGATATGCATCGATGTGATGGGATGCAATGCGTTATGACTTATGTTTATTTTCCATATATGGATGACTTATGCACTATTTATTGTGGAACATGTATGGATGCATTTTGATTTGTTGATGCATATATATATTATGAAATGGATAAAATACTTGATATGATGCTTGATGTGATGCAAATGTACTAACCAAATGGATGCAAGATGCAGCATATGTGTGTGGAGAAATCGGAGCACTAGACCAAACTGACTATCTGAACTGATGGAAGAAATGTTACTAAGAAGAAAATGAGACAGAGGACAATTAGAGACGAAGAAAAACTTGCTTTCAGTAATGCACTTTGTAGGTGAGAACCTTTATTTTAATGTAGCAAAATGGATGCGTAGCATCATGGCATTGAAGGCTAGAGTTGAAATGCAACCTTTTTTGCAAAAGACAGACACATCACAGACAAACACCAATCACAACAAAAAAAGAAAGGGACCATGAACCATCCCGGTCACTTTAAATCACTCAGTGACATCATCGAGCAACATAGGAACATGATCGAAAATAAATCAATAAATTATAAGACTCACAAATTCCAACAAGTCAAACAAACATCTTGATCTTCATTGTCAAAAGTTGAAAGTGCTAATAGGACGATCATGCTGTCTGGTTTCAGGGAATGTGGTACCCCGTCAAAGATAGGACACAGTCTGGTTTCGAGTATACCACACCCTGTATAAGACCCATGATAGTAGAGACAAGGACAAATGATTTTGAGGTTGATTGATATGACAATTCGGATCAGGTTCAATGTCTGGTTTGAGTGAAAAGTTCATTTGTTTAAGTGTGATTTCATTAAAGCACAATGTATGATTGTGAGTGTCATTGGAGGGATGCTCAGGGATCTGTCTTATGCACAAAAGGGATCATTTATTGCAAAATGCTTTTCGAGTTTTCACAATTTTTTTGCTTTGTGTTCATTTTTCCTCAGGACATTATTTGACTTTTTAGGTATTTTTTCAAGACATTATTTGATTTTTAGGAATTTTTTCAGGACATTATTTGATTTTTTTATGATTTTTTCAGGACATTATTTGATTTTTTTATGATTTTTTTAAGGACATTTTTCAATTTTTTTGAATTATTTCAGGACATTTTTCAATTTTTATGATTATTTCAGGACATTTTTCAATTTTTTATGATTATTTCAAGACATTTTTCAATTTTTTTGAATTATTTCAGGACATTTTAAAATGCAAAAGTTCCAGTGATTGATCATGACAAGGGGAATGCACCCAATGCACAAAGGAAAGACATATAAAGCGACCAGGACCAAAACATATGCACAAGAAATGGAGTAGGACAATGATGTTGACCAATCACAGGCCTAGAACAGAACATTGGGTCAAGACAAAGATAGACATGATAAACCGACTGAGAGAAAGCATAGCTTAGAGGTCATGACAGATGACAGAACAATGATCTCATCTTACACATGGCGCCTGTTTGCCAGGTTTTCACCAAGGTACTTGCCCAAAGTGACTGTTTCCCAAGTTTTCACTAAAGGGTGAATCATTTTTAGTTACTCTTTTTTTATTTTTATTTTTTTCTTTTTCACTTTTTTTTGTATTTTTTCGCTTTTTTCACTGTTTTTGTATTTTTTCAGGATCATACTTGAAGAAGTGCTGATAGAAAATTATGCCCAGTACTTGCGAAGGTGCATGCTACTGATAGGATCAGACAAAGGCTCACCTTCTGGAGTGGCAAGCTGATATGCCCCCGAGCCATAGGCTACAGTCACTATGAAAGGCCCAACCCAATTAGGTTCAAACTTACCTTTGATGATGTTAGTAGACTGTGCATTCTTAGGGTTTGCCTTTAAAACCAGATCTCCCACTTTGACGTGTCGCCCTTTGACCTTCTTATTATAAGAGCGATGGAGATGGTTTTGATATGCTTGCAAATGTGTCAGAGCTGTCTGATGTTTCTCATCAAACATTTCAAGCTGGTGCAATTGAGAGACTCTCTGTGTCTCATCATCAATCAGATGTTGCAAGGAAACACGCAAGGAAGGAATTTCCACTTCCAAGGGTAAAATTACTTCCACACCATACACCAAGGAATAAGGTGTTGCACCAGTAGGTGTGCGGATAGAAGTGCAATAGGCCCATAGTGCTGGATTCAACTGAACATGCCAATCTCGACCAGCATCATTGACAACCTTTTTTAGGATCTTGATAATGGTTTTATTTGATGCTTTAGCTTGACCATTCCCCTATGGATAGTATGGACTGGAGAAACGGTGTTGGATATGAAACTTTTCACAGAGTTCCTTGACATCTTTATTCTTGAAGGGACGACCATTATCTGTGACTATGGCAAGGGGAACCCCATACCGGCATATGATATAATTCAATAGGAATTTTGAAATTTGCACACCAATGATATAGGTCATGGGGATAGCCTCGATCCATTTTGTAAAATACTCTGTGGCTGTAATGATAAACTTGTGTCCATTTGCAGATGTCGGGTGAATCTTGCCAATAAGATCCAATTCCCATTGGGAAAAGGGCCACAGAGATATGACAGAATGAAGCTCTTGGGCTGGTGCATGAATGTAGTTTCCATGGATCTGGCATTTGTAGCATTTCTTAACAAAATCATGAACATCCTTTTCCAGTGTGGGCCAATAATACCCAGCACGAATCAAATTTTTGGCTAAGCTTAGACCATTGAAATGGCCCCCACATATACCATCGTGAATCTCGTGTAAAGCCGTTTGTGCTTCATCAGAATCTAAACACCTGAGGAGGGTATGGTCAAAGGAATGACGGTAAAGGGTGTCGGTGATGATGACATATTTGGCTGTCTGTCGGATGAAGGCTCGGCATTGGTTAGCGGAAAGGTTAGGTGGTAAGGTTTGGGATTTCAAATATTGATATACATCATTGTACCACGGGGAGTTGGGACCAACAAGAACGTACATCACATCTGCTATCAAAATGTCAAATGAAGGAACCAACAACTGTTCGACTATAAATTCACATTTGTCCATATTGTGGGGCATATTCAACATGGAAGCAATCATAGCCATCACATCTGCCGACTTGTTTTGCATTCTTGGAACTTGATTGAAATGGATAGCCGTGAATTTTGTCTTGAAGAAGTCTACCATATGCTTATAGGGAATAAGCTTTTCATCTTTTGTTTCGTAGTCATCATTCACTTGTCGGATGACTAATTGAGAATCTCCATAGACTTGCAAATGTGTGATATTCTAGTGGACCACTACTCGGAGTCCTATGACCAGTGCTTCATACTCTGCAATGTTATTGGTACAATGAAAAGTGATTCTATAGGATTTGGGAATAGCATCACCTTGAGGGGTGACAAACAAGATGCCTGCTCTGAACCCGAACTTGGTATGGGATCCATCAAATTATAGCTTCCATTCATTAGAAGATGTGAGAGAAAAGACTGATTCATCTGGAAAATCAGTCAACATGGGATGATCATCATAAATAGGAGCCTCTGCAAGTTGATTTGCTATGACTTGTCCTTTTATCGCCTTTCGCTCCATATACTCAATATCAAATTCACTGAGGATCATAACCCACTTTGCTAGGCGACCCGTCAAAGCTGCTCTGCTAAGCAAGTATTTTAGGGGATCAATTTTTGCAACTAGCAATGTTTGGTGATTTAACATATAATGTTGGAGCTTCTTTGTTGCAAATACTACCACTAAGCATGCCCTTTCAATAGTTGAATAATTCAGCTCATAGCCTACTAGTGTCCGACTGATATAATAAATAGCTCGCTCTTTGCCGTTCTCATTCTATTGGGCCAAGAGAACTCCTAGTGCCGTTCCGATTGCAGAAATATACAATATAAATGGCTTTCTTTCTATAGGAGGCATTAGAATAGGCAGCGACAACAAATAGTCTTTGAGAGCTTGAAAGGTTGATTGACATTTCTCAGTCCATTTAAAAGTGACACCTTTATGCAATAGATGCTGTAATGGATGACATTTGTCGGCCAACTGAGCTATGAAGCGGCGGATTGACTGTAGCTTTCCTTGCAGACTTCTTAGTTGACAAAGATTAGCAGGAGGAGGCATATCCATTATTGCTTTAACCTTGGCAGGGTCAACCTCAATGCCTCTGTGAGAAACAATGTACCCTAGTAATTTGCCAGCTGTGACACCAAAGACACACTTCTTTGGATTGAGTCTAAGCTTGTAGGTCTCCATTCGGTCAAAGATTGGGCCCAGGATGGCTAGATGACTATCTCTTGTAACAGATTTGCATAATAAGTCATCAACATAGTTCTCCATCAAAGTATGCATGAAATCATGGAAAATTGTCGTCATTGCTCTTTGATATGTTGCGCCTGCATTTTTAAGACCGAAGGGCATCACATTCCAACAATAATTACCCCAAGCACATGTGAATGCAGTCTTATGTTGGTCTTTAGGAGCAATGTGAATTTGGTTATAGCTGGAGAAACCATCCATCAATGAGAGCATCTCATATCCAGCAGTCATGTCAACTATGATGTCGATATTTGGCAATGGAAAATCATCTTTAGGGCATGCTTTATTGAGATCCCTAAAATCTGTACAGATTCTGATGCCCCCAGTTACTTTGCTAACTGGTACTAAATTTGAAATCCAGTCTGCATAATTGATGGGTTTGATAAAGCCCACATCTAGTAGTTTTTTCAATTCTACCTTGACCAAAAGAGCCACCTGGGGATGCATCTTTCTAAGTTTTTGTTTGACAAGATTGGCATCTGCTTTTAATGGCAAATGATGAAGGACTAATTCTGGATCGAGGCCAGGCATATCTGCATAGGACCATGCAAAGCTAATCTTCATCTCAAGAAAGAAATTGACAAAATCTATCTTTTCCTGTTGTGATAGAGAAGCAGCAAAATTAATGACCTTAGGGTTGTTAGGTGTACCCAATTTGATTTCTTAGGTCATTTCCACAAGCAATGTTGATTTATCCTGACTTGATAGGGGTATGTCCACTCTTCCACCTTTGGGTGCCTCAGAGAGGTTTTCACCCGCAGGTACTTCTTTTATTTTTACTTTTGCATGATCAGAGAGTGCCTTATGGTTTTCACTCAAAGACCTATTCTTTTGACTTTGTATTTTTTCTTTTATTTTTTCATTTTGATGACTGGAAGATGGAGTTGACTCCCCAAAATATGTTGTGGAATCTAGGTCAATAGCAAATCTTGCCTTATGATCACCTTGTGGTATGCCTTCCCGTAGTCCAAGGAATTCTACAATTGCTTTGTCATTTTGAAAACAGTCCAATGTGAGTGGTTCTTGTTGGTCATGTTGGATAAGCTAGGGATAGACGAGGGGCATGTCATCATCAGTTTTAAGGAGAGAGAGGGCTGATATGGTAAGGATGTAAACATTTGTGGTATCACTATCTGAACTACTTGTATCTGATTCGGAGCTTGGATCCCAGAATGACTCTATCGAAGCATTAGGACATGTTCTAGGAAGAGGAGTTATTTCATGTTTGTCTTCCATAGGCAAATTATCAGGGTCAAGGAAAATATTGTCAAGGGCATAGGAGCTAGAAGAAAAAGAACTCCATTCCCATTCATTGGAATCAGTTTTAGGTCGGGTATCCTCAGGAGTTATTCAATCATTAGAGTCACGCCCTTTTCCACACGTGGTCACTTTGGTAGATGAGGATCCAATTTGCAATGGTACACAACCTAACCCTAAATTTGGAGGTCGCATCTTGGGTATAACAGGTTCTAGCCTTCCATTGTTGTTCAGGCCTAAGCCACTACAGCCATCATATCCTTTCTTTTGTAGCATAGTAAATCCTTTGCCATATCGTTCCACTGGCAACCTGATAGGTGGGGTCTCAGTTGGATCCTTATAAAGCCAATCTATGACATCATCATCTAAAGTTTCTTTGTCAAGTTCACCCCATCTTGTAAATGTAGTGGGAGGCTGATATTGAATAATGCCCTTAGGTTCCTTTTGCAATAAATGCGGTTTGCCATATGATTTTGGAGATATTGTTTAAATTCCCGATGAGGAATGTTTGATCCATTGAATATTCTCCGCATCCTTGGTCCTGTATCTTCAATTTTCCTTTGACAGCATCTAACAATTCATTAGGATCCACATAACTATGTGATTTGGCCTCTCTATTGACGGGGACTTGCTGCTGAGGGGTATCCTTTAGAGTAGCACAAAATTGAAATGGATTAGGATCTCGAGAATTGTTACCTCAGTTCCATTGTAAGGATATTTTAAACATTGATGATAGGTGGATGGAACTGCTTTCATTGCATGGATCCATGGATGGCCAAGAATCATATTGTAAGGGAGATCAAGGTCGAAGACCTGCAAGAAAGTGTTTTCTGTCATTGGACCGACTCTGATAGGAAATGTAATTATCCCTTTGGATGGGCGCTCAACACCATCATATGCTTTGATTGTTATTCTTCTGGAAGCATCAATGCCATTTTCTGTATAACCAAGGCCAATGACCACTCTCAAGGTACAAATATTAAGACCTACTCCGCCATCTATCAAGACTCCTCAGATTTTGCAATTATGGACAAAGACTTCAAGGTGTAAAGGATCATTATGAGGGAGCTTATCAGGTGAGATATCATTATTAGAAAATGCGACATTTTGGGAAATAGCTAGATGTCCAATCCGGGCTTGAAACTGGTCAACATCAATGTCTATCAGGATAGTGGACTCAATTAAAGCTTTATCCAGGACTGCACGATGCATGGGGGACATTTTCAACAACTCAAGGATTGATATTTGTGCAGGTGTCTTTCCTAGATGATCCAAGAGATTATACTGACTTGTAGGAGTTGGTTTGGAAGGAGCTGCAGGAGCTCCTTTCAGGACTGTTTTAGATCGACGAGTGGTAACTGCGCAAGAGGGATCTTGTCCCTTTATTCTTAGGGTGGAAACATACTCATTTGATGCTCGAAAACAATTGATGACATTGTTATAACCAGTATTTGCATAATTTGCTATTTGGGTAGAGTTTGAAGAAGACGCTTTACCCTTGTCATGATCAAGAAAAGGAGTTTTGAAAATGGTATGATTAGTGTTAGAGGTCGCATGGGGTGGATCTACCTTAATTACTCCTTGCTCTAACAAATCTTGAATCATATGTTTCAATTGAAAACATGATTCTGTTTTATGTCCTTTGGACCGATGATACTCACAGTATGCATTATCATTCCACCAATGTGGTTTTACCACTGGTTCCACCTTGATATCTGGTAGCTTAATAAATTTTGCTTGTATTAATTGTTTCATTACTGACTCAATAGGCTCTCCCAATGGCGTAAATTGTCGAGGAGGCCCATCCCTTGATCGGAAAGGTTTGCGCTGCTGGCTTTGTTGCTGGCCTTGTTGTTGATTATATTGTTGAAGATGCTGTTGGTATTGTGGCTGTTGAGTAACATTGCTCGTTGGTGTTCGATTTTGTTCCATAGTTGACATATTAGGAACACTCAATTTCTTGATCATGAATGGGGGTTGATTTGTATTCACCGCTCTTGCATCAACAACTCCATCATTAGTGACATTCTTGTTCTTATACCAAAATCTATTTCTATCCCCTAAATTGTTCGTGTTGTCACTGTCTTTGTTAAGCTTAATGATTCCCTTGGCTACAAGAGCAGTTTCAATGTTCATCCCCTTCTTAATGAGTTTCTCTATAGTACTAGGACTTTTCAATTTTAGTTCATACATCATTTCTGGGACTAGATTTTGGATAAATAGATTCACTTGTTGTTCTTCAGGTATATCAAGGGAAGAATGACTATACAAGCTTCGCCATTGTTGCAAAAAAGTTACTAATGGTTCACCTTGCTTTTGCTTGGTGTTGCATAGATCTGACATGGTCACGTCGCTGTTGATGTTGAATGCAAAGTGAGATATAAACTTTTGAGCCAATTCATACCAAGTCTTTATATTTCCTGGCAGATGTGAATACCAATCCATGGCTTGTCCCATGAGACTTTGTGCAAATAATCGCATTAAATATGTCTCCTCATAGCTCACTTTAGTACATGCCGCGAAAAATGCTCGAATGTGATCTTTTGGATTGCCATTCCCTTTATATTTCTCAAAATTAGGTGCCTCAAAATGTTTAGGGAATGGAGGCATGTATAAGCTCTTATCAAATGGATTAGGACATAAATCCTGATCTGTATACAACTTCTTTGTTCCTTTAGTTTCTAATGCGTCAACTTGTCATTGCAACTTCTCAAGCTGTTGTGCAATTGTATCAGATTTTGGAGGTCCATCATTAATCCCAGTGGGTACTCTTTATCGATACATCGTATTTCCGATCGGTTGTTGATGCTCTGAAATGGCCATTTTTGGTGTCTCCAGCATATAATGTTCATGGTACATCTCTTGTTGTTGTGGTTGTGCCATGCCTTGATATCGACCTTGTTGTTGTGCTTCTTGTAGCCTAGGTTGATATTGCAATTGAGTATGTTGTTGATATTGCATAGGCACCAATTGCGGTTGTGAAGTATGATAGCTTATTTGCCTTGGCACATATTGAGGCACATGTTGTTGATGCTGACGAATCAGAATTTGTTGACTTTGTGCCAATTGTTGTCGTGGTGTATATCCCATCATTTGAAAAAAACTTTGTTTAGGTGGTTTTTGTTGTTTCTCCTTAAGATGGGGTATAACACTTGTATTAACTTGCTGTGTTGTTTGTCCAATCCATTGTGATGGTTGCAAGTTTGCATTAACTTGTAATGGTGCCGAAGGCGCTGCAATTTGTTGTCGAATGTGAAATTGTTTTTGTTGTACATTGCTTGTTTGCACATTTGATTGTACCTTTTGTGTATTACTCAATTGTTGCAACAATTGTTGTTGGTGCAAACCACTATCTGTAGTTCTTTGTGTCGCCATTATCAAAGGATCTGTCGCAATAGTGTTTGGCAAATATATTGAGCTTAACAGGATATAAGAACTTTGTTGCATCGTGGAATTGTTTTGGACATTGGTGATATCAGGCATTCCAGTCGTGAAGCTTTCTTGCATCTTAGATTTTGATCCAATTTTATGCATGTAAGGAACCACTTCTTGTTGAGGGATAGTTGTCAATATTTACGTGGTCTTCATTTGATCTTGTGTTATAGGTGTTGTGTTGAATAATGGATTATTTATTGTCTCAAATTGTGACTTTTGAGGAATAGTCACTGTCAATGCCTTTGAAGCACGTTTACTCATCAATGTAGGTTGAGTTGCTTGTTGCACATTTTCTTCATTTGGATGCGGAGAGAAACTTAACAGCTCACCGCCTTGTTGTTTTTGCACATTGATTTGCTCACTTGAGGAGGTCACATTACTCATCATGTTAAGATACTTTTGTGGAAACATCTTAAAGACCTTGTTCAAGAACTTATCCATCTTTTTTGTCAACTTTGGATCTTGAAGGAACATGTCAACATCATCAGAAGTATCAGAATCTAATGAAGAATCTGGTTGGACATTTGGATTCATTTCTTGTTGAATGCCTTGATCTGAACCAAATCCTTGTGAAAGAGTTTGTTCTTCATATAATGTTTGTATTTCATGTTGCAAGTTTGGTTGATTCCAATCGAAAGGTGCATTTCCTCTTGGAGTTGGTGGAACACTCCCATGTCCTATTTTCATAGGTACAAACTCTGGTTCATATAATGGAGGTGGTCCAAGTTGAACCATTCCATATGGTGGTAGTGATGTGTTTGATGAACCTTCAATTTGCACTGTTTGACTAGTTTGAAACTGTGAATTTTATATGTTGTCAATGGGTTGATACATTGGTTCACCCATCTTTTTAGATTTTGATCTTGTTTCAACAGGCATGTCACTTATGCAAATGCAATATTTTGGAATCTTTCAAAGACAATATATGATATGCAACTAAATGCAAACTAAATGAATGAGAATGCAATCTATGGCAAGAATGCAACCTATGTTTTTGGTTGTTTTTCAAGATTTTGACAAACTTTTTGGAATGCAAATCTAAAAGAGACCCTTAGGAAATTGAAATTATGTCTAGACCTCAAAGGACAAAAGGACCAAGTGACAAAAGGACAAATGACAAAGTCTCCGCTATATGCTTGGATACTAAGCTAGGTTTGACCAAATGACAATAATGACATAAAAAGAAAAGGTTTGATAAGGTCTAGACTTCTTAACAATGACTTAGGGTTTATCAAAGTTTTGGATTACTCAAGTATGACAAAACCTAGTTTTGGCACTATATGCAAAGGGACAATTACTATGCAAATAACCCTAATATGATATGATAATGACCTAAATTTAATGAAGAGACTTAGGGTATGCAAATATGATTGTATGACAATGGTATTACTCTAATGCAAGAGGACACATGCAAATGGATGAATTTTATTGATATGGAAAGGAGTATGACTTAGGTGAAACCTAACCTTGGTACTTGACAATGACTTTGCAAAATGCAAACCTAGGATGAACCTAAATCTAAGTGACATGAATGTTGAGACAAGATTTTGAAAAATGTTTGACAACCATGTTTGAAGATGTTTTGAACTTTGTTAAATGAAATGTTCTTATGTTTTAACCTTGTTTTGAATCAATTTGCCTTGTTTTTGAAATGAGATGCAATTCAACTTTTGACAAGAAAAGAAAACAAGATATTTCAAGTTAGACTCAAGACAATCATGCTCATTCACACATTTCTTATGGTAGGCAAGGACATTAGGTACTTGAGAGGTAGACTCGTTATGGGATTCAAGGAGAATACATAGATGCTTGACCCCACAGGCTCCCCTCCACGACACTCACTTCTTAGGGCAGCCAAGCATCAATCCCCATGGAAATCTCCCCATGGTGAACTTAGTATCTCTTCCAAGTATCCGAACTTGTCCTTCTCAAGCATGTTACTCCTTGATGTCATGCAAGCGTGATTGAGACATTAATCCCATCAAGATACCAAACAAATGTAGTCGCGCAAGCACGATTTAGACCATGAGGCCCTACTTAGATGATGATATGAGAAAGAGTTCAAGGGTCATCACTTCCCAAGTAACTGCAATTCCCACGTAACCCTTCCTTCAAAGCTTTCTCCCATCAAGTATTTGTTTATAGTGAGTTAGAATGCCAAGGTATTCTAGCCATACTCACTTTGGGTTGTTCCCTTCTCACGATTATCACTTGCATGCAAAAGCAAATGGTCAAGAAGGCAGGCCCTCTAAAGGTGACACACAATCAAAGACATGAGCATGGTATTGAAGATCTGGATTTCTGATCACCCTAAGAAGGATGAGAGCATACTCTCCTACTCCAATGTCAAACTCAACAATCAAAGCAAACATATATTCATTCCATCCTATTTAGAAATCATACTAGGTGCCTAAATATTAATTGCAAACACAAAGTTTAGTTGTAGTCCAAGGCAACCTGCAAAACCCAAGTCAGAAGTTTGATATGTTTAGTCTTTGACTATCGAACCTGCATAAAACATGTTAGTAGTTTCATTTGTTGTCTTTGTCATGCGTATGCCAAGGTTTTGCATAGAGAATCAGTACCAAAAAACCAAAAAGTAGAAACAACATGCAAAACAGAACAATTTGCAAGTAAAAACACACTGCCTTTTACCTCTGTTTCTGTCCCTACACAGGCGCAGAATGTCTGACACAGGCACAGAATGTCCTTGACACAGGCGCAAAATGCTTGACACAGGCGCAGAAGTTCCCAGAAAACTCTGCACTACCCTGTTTCTTGGGTTTTTGACCTGCAAATCATCTCAAAAGCACTCAAAAGCATGGTTAAGTGGTTAGTTCACGTTGGGTTCACCAAGAAATGTAGATAGGAATTTAGAAATCATCAAAGAAATATCAAATTAGCCTAGCTCAATCATGAAAACTAAATTGCAATGATAAATCCTAATTACATTCAATAGAGATACATGAAAAACAAGACATTCAATTCAAATGCAAACCATCACAAATGTGAATATCTCCTGCAAAAATCTCCATTGTCCTTCTTTCTCCTCCAAATAGCCTTTGTTTGTGGATCTCACCTTCAAGTGCAAAAAAACTAATGTGAAAGCAAGATTGAGATTGGCACAAGAATACTCAAAGCGTGATTGATTCGACAAAGTAATTCCAACAAGTGATTATTAGATCGGGATTGAAGAAATGATCAAATTAGCATGATTCAATTCAAATGGAAATTGCAAACCAATATGACAAATTATGACAAATTTGCACTTTCTATGCAAAATTGATTGATTGATTGATAATTCATGACAAAATTATGACAACTTTCTATGTCAAAATTGATTGATTGTCAATTATGACAAATTATGACAAATTGAAATGTCATTCCCATGAAATTAGGAGGAAAATAGGGGGAAATTGAATTAGAAATTAGGAAAATTAGAAAAATAGAAAATAGGAATTAGGAAATTAGAAAATGAGGAAATAGGAAATTAGTGAATGAATTAATAATTTTTCATTTATTAATTAATTCACAAAGAGGGAATTTAGAAATTGAGGAATTTAGGAAATTAGGAATGATGTGAAATTAGGTAAATTAATTAATAATTTGTCATTTATTAATTAATTCACAAAAAGAGGAATAATTAGCCAATTAAATAAACATTTAATTGTGACTCGAAGACCTAGGATAAATAAATAATTTATTTAACCTAGATAGAGAAATGACAAACAAGATTAAATGAATAAATCATAAAACCCTTGAAGATGAATTAGAAATGCAAGGATGACAATTAGGTCTTGACAAAGGATAATCGATATCGATTCGATTTAATCATGATTCTGACTGATAAAGGACCAATGCTGATAAATGATGTGATTGATAAATGTGCCAATTGACGAAGAACAATGACTAATTGATCCAAATTGACACAATTGAGAAAGACGACAATTGATGACAAATTGATCGCAAAAAATGACAAAATTGACAAGAAGACAAGGATCGATGACAAAATAGATTGCAAAATGACAAGATTGATGACAAATCGATCAAAAGACAAGAATCGATGACAAATCGATCACATGATGACAAGATTACTAAGAGGACAAAACCCTAATTAGGATTGATGATGTCCAAAATGATGACAAATGAATATGCACATTTGATGCGACAAGATAAGATTGACCAAAATCATGACAAAAATTGCTATCGACAAGACCAAATTCGAGAGCGAGATAAATGAAGAATGAAGAAGAAGGACTCGATGCTCGCAAATGATAAAGACCAAGTGTGTGACATAGGAGAAAATGTTAATGCGACGCAAAAACCTAAAATAAGGCAATGCGCAAATGTTAAAGTATAATTCCACAAGCGTTGACCATTTTTAGGTGTCTACATTTTGCCCCTCTTTGAGACAATGCGATTTTAAGTGTTGTTTCAAAGAATGATAATGAAAATGTCTGAGATACTGACAATGACATATGCATGCCCCCTCGAGGAATTGGCCGGAAGCATCTAGGAAAGAGGCCAATTGATCGATAAAAATAATAGAACATGATAGGAACAAACAGACTGACAATTAGAGACCGGATGCATGAAGGACAAGCAATTGAAGATGCAAAAGACCGTGACCAACATGAGATGGAGAGAGTGCACGTCCATCTATGCACTAACAAAGATCTATAAATGAGGCAAAGAGAATGAAATTTTCTCATTTGCACTAGCCCAAGAAGAGGATTTGTTGCTTTGGAAAAGGACACTTGCAGAGAGATGGTGAACATTCCAAGGGCAGATCACCTCAGAGAATGTGTACACACATTCAAAGGACTAGACGACGCGGGAGTAGTGGTATGTATCTCAAAAATGCATGTCTTCAATTTTATGAATTTGACTTGTTTGCGGGACATTGCGGGGCCCACAGGGGATTCAGAAAGGGACTCCTATGCTTGTGTAGGGAAAATCCTATACTTGTGTAGGGTCTTCTGTGCTTGTGTAGGGATACACAAGCACAGGTTATGATACATAGGCACAGGATGCAGAACACAGGCGCGAAAGTGCATTGGCAACCCTAATTTTGGTCAAAACAACATGCAAATGATCCAAAAAGGGGGGATAAGGGTAGGATAGGTCAGAATAGCTTAGAAACACCCTGATTTGTGGATGAAATGAGGAAATGCAACCCGTAAGAGAAAACCCTAAAACTGACAAAATATGCCCCAATTGTGATGCAGAGTTGACAGTATCCGTTGATCACACGAGAGAACCGACCTGACTGCTTCATGCTACGACATAGACTTAGGAGCACGGATAGAGATATATTAGAAGGACTTGGGATATACTATATCACATTCATGCCCAAGATTAGGGCAAACATAGGACTACTTACCGCATTGGTAGAGTGATGGCATTCAGAGACCTCCTCATTCCATCTGGCGACTGGAGAGGCGACTGTGACACTTGAGGACGTATGGCGTATCCTCCGCATTTTGATTCATGGAGAGATGGTAGAGTATGACCCAGTGACAGGGAGAGATGCTCTGTGCAGATTATTTGAGTGCAACGCAGATGATCTGGACATCATGGAGAGAGAGATTGGCTAGGAGACCATGGCGTCAGAGTATGATCGGCGATACGTGGTGATAGCAGTGGTGATAGCATGTCTACTAGCAAGGGACAAATGAGGACATGGATTCTCGATTGGATGGGGAAGAGTGCTAGAGAAGATGGCAATAGAGGGTGTGGTGTAAACATGGGGACCATGTGTACTGGCTATGCTGTATTTTTCAGTTGCATCAGATAGCATATCAGGGAATGCAGACTTTGAGCTGTGGAGTCACATTGCTACAGGTATGGGCATTTGAGCACATAGCCATATGTCGACCGATTATAGAGAGACAGGTAGTACCACATTGACCATATGTGTACTGCTATGGGGGAGCACTAAGACAGGGTCCTTTTGGATACATATTGTATTGGCGACATGAGCTAGACAGACTGAGAGAGTTCACATGGAGGCCATATCGTGATTGCCTAGGATGGTCAGATGATAGTGATGAGCTGCCATATTGTAGATAGGAGAGGTACCTGATTGGGCGACTAGTGAATGACCAGGGAGTGATTGAGTTGTACCTACCAGAGAGAGTCAGACGACAGTTTGGAGAGAGGCAGGATGTACCTAGGAGGACTGCACACTTTGCTCGATCTCACAGAGAGACGAGTCAGTGGGGGAGTATGAATCAGCCACACATAGCATATGCTGACTTCTCATAGCTACAACAGAGATAGTGGGATTGGAGATCAGATGTGGAGGACATTGGGATGATAGAGGAGTATGAGAGATGGTTTGCACGACGATGACCAGTGCCATTGATAGATCTTGATATTCCGGTACCTAGGAGACAGGAGGATTTCCCACTCGCAGGAGAGGAGGGAGATGATGAGAACGAGGAGGATGAGGGTGGGGATGAGGATGAGGGGGATGATGAGGATGGAGATGAGGATGGGGATGACAAAGATGGGCCAGATTCAGGTGAGCATGAGGCATTGCAGGATATACCCATAGAGCCGGAGACAACTAGCATAGAGGAGATGGAGATGTGCAGGGCTACCATAGCGAGTCAGCATGATCACATTGCGACATTAGAGAGACAGAATGCCATCTTAAGGATAGAGCAGGATCAGTTCAGAGCAAAGATAGCCAGACTTACAGTGGCTCGAGATACAGCGATAGCGTAGGCACAGCAAGAAGAGCAGAGAGTCACTGAGTATATTGGGTTGATTAGGGATGCCAGTGCACGGGAGATGGCACAGATGTTGGTAGAGACCTTAGAGTAGATACGCCATTGGAGGACACTATATGAGAGTGCAGTTCCACCAAAGCAGAGAGTAGCTTCATATCAGGCATGATCGAGGACAAAGAGTCGGGCACGCTCTCAGAGGTCATTGAGCAGCATGGGGGTGAGTGGACCTATGAGACCACCACAGCCAAGACTAGGAGGGACATCATCCATGAGACATGGCAGGGATGAGGAGGACAGAGGGAGCACCTAGTGACAGAGGCATGTGCTCCTTATGATGGACAGATGACATTATGTAGTTTGACATTTTGTAGTCAGCCTGCGGGCCATACTTAGGACAAACAGTCCAATTTTGTACTCCGATATTATTTTGACATATGATATGATATGCATCGATACGATGGGATGCAATATGTTATGACTGATGTTATTTTCCATGTATGGATGACTTATGCACTATTTATGTACCATTGTGGAACATGTATGGATGCATTTATAATATGAAATGGATAAAATGCTTGATATGATGCTTGATGTAATGCTGGTGTACTAACCAATAAATGCAGGATGCAACATATGTGTTGAGATCAGAGTACTAGACCGAACTGACTATCCGAATTGATGGAAGAAATGTTAGTAACAAGAAAATGAGATAGAGGACAATTAGAGACAAAGAAAAACTTGCTTTCAGTAATGCACTTTGTAGGTGAGAACCTTTATTTTAATGTAGCAAAATGGATGCATAGCATCATGGCATTGAAGGCCAGAGCTGAAATGCAACCCTTTTTGCAAAAGACAGACACATCGCAGACAAACAGCAATCACAACAAAAAAGAAAGGGACCATGAACCATCCCGGTCACTCTAAATCACTTAGTGACATCATCGAACAACATAGGAACATGATCGAAGATAAATCAATAAAAAGATAAGATGCACAAATTCCAACAAATCAAACAAACATCTTAATCTTCATTGTCAAAAGTTGAAAGTGCTGATAGGACGATCATGCTGTCTAGTTTCAGGACATGTGGTACCCCGTCTAAGACAGGACATAGTCTGGTTTCGAGTATACCACACCCTATATAAGACCCATGATAGTAGAGACAAGGAGAAATGATTTTGAGGTTGATTGATATGACAATTTTGATCAGTTTGAATGTCCGGTGTGATTGAAAAGTTCATCTATTTATGCATGATTTCATTAAAGCACAGTGTTGGTTGCGTGTCATTGGAGGGATGCTCAATGAGATGTCTTATGCATAGAGGGGTTATTTATTTGCAATTTTTTTTGTGTTCATTTTTTTCAGGACTTTATTTGACTTTTTAGGGATTTTTTCAAAACATTATTTGACTTTTTTAGGGATTTTTTCAGGACATTATTCAATTTTTATGATTTTTTCAGGACTTTTTTTGATTTTTGTGATTTATTTCAGGACATTTTTCAATTTTTTTGAATTATTTTAGGACATTTTTCAATTTTTATGATTTATTTCAGGACATTTTTCAATTTTTCTGGATTATTTCAGGGCATTTTTAAATTTTTTTGAATTATTTCAGGACATTTTAAAATGCAAAAGTTCCAGTGATTGATCATGACAAGGGGAATGCACCCAATGCACAGCGAAAATACATATAAAGCAACCAGGACCAAAACATATGCACAAGAAACGGAGTAGGACAATGATGTTGACCAATCACAGGCCTGGAACAGAACATTGGGTCAAGACAAAGATAGACGTGATAAACCGACCAAGAGAAAGCATAGCTTAGAGGTCATGACAGATGACAAAGCAATGATATCATCTTACACATGGTGCCTATTTGCCAGGTTTTCACCAAGGTACTTGCCCAAAGCGCCTGTTTGCTAGGTTTTCACTAAAGGGCGAATCATTTTTCTTTACTCTTTTTTTTTTTTTTTTTTTTGCTTTTTCACTTTTTTTGTATTTTTTCGCTTTTTTCACTGTTTTTGTATTTTTTTAGGATCATACTTGAAGAAGTGCTGATAGAAAATTATGCCCAGTATTTGCGAAGGTGCATGCTATTGACAGGATCAGACAAAGGTTCACCTTCTGGAGTGGCAAGCTGATATGTTCCCGAGCCATAGGCTGTAGTCACTATGAAAGGCCCTGTTGGGAGTATTTAAAACTGAGTCAAGTTTATAGGCCCATTTCAAAATTTTGCCCTACATTTCCAAATGATTAAAATAAGTCAGTTTGAATGGCCTAGTTAGCAAGGGGGTAAAATGGAGCCAGTTGATTTTCAGAGGGTAAGGCTCGGGATTCATGTCCCACACCTTTCATTTGGCCTATTCAGTGATGTGCAACTTTCAGAATTCAATTTGGATAAGTTTACGAGGTACCTATTTTGAGGGGTGAGCTGGAAGTGCATTTTAGGCACAAATGCAGATTTTATGGAGTAGCCTTTTTTGAGCGATTACATCTTTTGCCCTGTTGATCATCATGAAAAAATTCAAAATGGATTCAATTGTATGCATTAATGTGAGTCACCCTGCAAAATTTCAGGTCTTGACGAATCCATTTGCTCAGTTTTCCAAACCGAATCCGTTTGCAGTTTGTGTGTTTTGGCAAGTCCCTGTTTCGACAGCTAGTCGGAGCCCTGTTTTGCACAATTGTAAAACTTGCCTCAGTAAGCATCATGCCAAAGTGTTTCTTCCAGGTTGATGTCAGTATAAATGGTGAGCTACGTTTCAAATTTCAAGTCCTTATGAATCCGTTTGCTCAGTTTTCAAAGCTCAATCTGTTTGTAGTTTGTGATGTTTGCACAAGTGTAAAAATGTTCCGGTGAGGGTCATGTCAGAATGTTTGTTCCGGGATAATGTTGGTATAAATGGTGAGCTACATTTCAAATTTCAAGATTTTATCAATCCGTTTGATCGGTTTCCAAAAGGACTCATTTTGCCATCAAATTCAGTTATCCGCACTTCCAGTATTAGATCAGTTAATGTAGCCATTTTGGTGAGCGCACCGTTTGCATCCTGTCAGTCGGGTGATCGAAATAAGAATTCAAAGATTTAATATGTACTTAAAGGTACCTATGTTCCGAATTTGAGGACCCACGGAGGTCGTTTGATATTTTTGAGAAAGGCATCATGTGTTGCCAGAACATTGACTTCATCAGGTCCGCAGTGTCGACAAAGCCAGTTGGGCATTTTCGGAAATTATTATCTCTTCGCTCGGGACTCGTCTTGAGAAACCGTTTGGTAGATATCATCCTTGTATATCAAAGTACATGCCTGTCAGATGGCGAGCTCCAGAAAGGTGTTTTGACAGGTTTGAAAATTACGTCATCGCGATTAAATGCGAAAATTGTGGCGTAATTCCCTGAAGGATGTAAAATGCAATTTTATGATCCGAAAATGATGCCGATCATTCCCAGAGGTATGTTTGAGGTCTGTGAAGATATTCCAGAGGCCAGTAGCTTGAAAACGAAAATTTTTTTTAGTCAGACCCACTTTGGTGCCCGACTTGGCTCATGGTTGTGCATTAATTTTATGGCGAAATATTTTTAGTTGGAGGAAGGAATGTTTGGTTTTATCAAGTCAAGTTTTTCTTATATTGCAATCAGTATATGAGAGGAAAGTAAATGGAATGTGTTTTGAAAAGTTCTGTTGAAACATTCAGCCAAATGTATTTTGGCAGCTGGAGCAGATCGCGAAATAGATTGGGGTGAGTGGTAAAAGAAAGTTGAGTGTTTTAAGAAGGTTCCAAGTGTATGCATTTGGCATGAAGCCAAATTTCCTTGGCATGGAATGGTCTTCCCTCTTTATATGGCATTACACCAAATTTTAACTCTCTAAGCAAGCTGTTCAAAGCATGGCAACATTCAAAATGCACATTCCCAAGTCAAAATGTCAGCGTGTGTGGTGTTTGGTGAGCAAGTTTTTCAAGAAACTCTTTGCTATTGTAAATGTCAAACATCCTCCCTTCACGTGGAATGGAATTTAAGGCTGTAGAAGCCTCCAAGCCAAGTGCAAACAATAGTCAAAGCCCCCACGTGTTGCAGCAAGAAGACTGTTAGAAGCTTCAGCAACCATAGTGAAATCTCTTCCTCATGCGTGGAATGAAGTGGAATGTGGGAAGTGATTAAAGTTTTTAGCAAACTCAAATAGCCATCTTCCCCCTTGCATGGATTTTCGGAGAGTAGCATTTGACCAAAGTAAAGGCAACAACAAAAATTTGTAACCCAGACTCCATCGTTTTTGCCAGTCTTCCCTGTGTAAAGAATTTTTGGAGGCCACATGAAACTTGTAGCAAGTGCAAATTGAAATTAGCTTCACGTGGCATGGTGGTAGGAGGCAGCATATAAAATTCAGAGAAAATGCATCTAACAGCAGTGTTGAAAATTAACTTAATGTTTGGCTTGGCACATGGCTGATAAAAAAGGGGTTTAAATTGAAGTTTCAGCAAATGCAACAGCAGTGCATCCTCTCCTTTGTGTGGATGTAAATGGGCAAGAGGGAAGTCTGCTGAAACTTTCTTGGCAAATACAATAGTAAATGCCTCCCAGTTCACCCTGTGTAACATGACATGGGAAAAGGCATATAAAACTTTCAGCCAAATGCATTTACCAGCAGCAAAAACTTGAAGAAAATGCACTTGGCTGTTGTAAAGCCCACTCCCCACCATTCTTTGCTAGCATCCTCTCTGTGGCGGTGTAAAGAGGCGTCATAAACTTCCAAGCAATGCAAACGAATCTGGAAAATGCCATTAAAAACGCAGGAAAAGCTTCAAAAGGGCATTCCCAGGCAAAACGTTTTGTCCCACATTGGCTGGGCAAGAGAATTTTTAAATGTTTAAATGTAAATCCGCACAGTAGTATAATGTCTAAGCCTTAAAGGCTTTTGACACAAGGTGCCTATGGGCGCCCAAGGCGGGCCCACGTGCGAGCACGCTTCCTGAGGCGATGGAGGAGTTGACTGGATGAAGACAAAGTGGATCCCACGCAGGCACGCTTCCCGAGGCAAAAGGCAAAATTTTGCAGATGAAGGCCGAGTTAAAGAGCGAGCAAGTTCGAGAGAGATCGACGGCTCGCGCTATTTCGCAAAGGGAAGATGCACGTGAGTTAAACCAGCGAAATAGCGAGGATGAACGTGAGCCGTCCACGTGGCACGTAGGTGGCGGGTACAGCCAACAGTCCAGCACGCGGGTCCCGATGAGGTGGCGATGATGTGGCATACAAGCAAGCGGCCAAGTGGCAGTGACGAAGCAGATGACGTGGCGATGATGAAGTGTCATCCCAGGTGGCATCCGGTCAACCCCATCGACCAATCAGAGGCCGCCACGTGGCAAGGCGTCAGAGCACAAATGGAGGCAAAAAATCAAATTTAAAATGATTAAATAATATAGTTCAAACTATATTGAAATTCGAAATATTTAAATGACTGAGCACAAATGAGGATAAATTCGCCCAGGGTCTAAATTTTGGCCAAAATATAAAGTATTATATATCGCCGGAAAGCTCTCGGAGCGAGGAATCCGATTATGAGGTTAATTTTGGCAAATGTGGGATATTTTGGATGCAGTTTTCACGGGAACGAAATTCAGTTAGAGAGGAGACACTTGGCAATTCAGTTGCAGATTTGATTTTATTCTCTCCTCTTTTTATTCCGAATTCTTCTCAGTTGTAGGGGTTCCAGAAATTTGGAAAATGCTCCAGATTTGATGGCTTCCATTTCTGAATGTCATGACCCAAATTTGTAAATGCTTCTGGTTTGTTTCAGGGTATAGAAGATTGCAGTGCATTGTTGTAAATGTGATTTTAGTTGCAGGTCTTGCTTGTGTCAGGCATGAGTAAATTCCTCACAGTATTGTCTCTGTGTAAGTATTTCATTATTATGAATTGAATCCTCAAGGAGGATAAGATTTGTCAATTTCAAGGAAATTGTGTGATTGTTTATAGGTATCCTTCAAGGAAGGTTTTAAACTCTGTAGTCAATCATAAATGATGAAATATATTTCCAGATCTGATAAAATTGTGAATGAGTCAAATAGTGCATTAATATAAGGTATTGATGCATGAATATCTTGTTTAAGGAAAACAAATTTGCATCTATGATTCATATTTGTGGTTCTGTCTGTATCTCTGTTGCCCAATGAACAAGGCACTGGTCTTGCAAGTTTGGGGATGTTTTCAGATATACATTTAAAAGATAAATCTATTTTCCCTTCATGTTTAGGGGTGTTTGTGTTCCATTCTTTCAAAGCTCTGTTTCATCCTATCGTTTGTATAGATCTAGCCAATCTGTAAAGTTTCCTAATATGTTGAGCTTGTGAAATGATTTGTCTGCTCATTGTTGATGCAGTCTTATTTTGTGATTGTTGTATTCAATGCATCAAAAGGGTGTCCCCCCCTAGGTCTAGCAGAACCTGAAGTGCAGGAGGATCATTAGGATCCTATGTTATGTTGTCCAAGCCCTGAGGTGTTTCATTGATTGAGATCGGCTATCTCATAGATAGATTTGCAGGTGTCTTGGGTTATCACTTTTGGTGAACAACAGGCCCAACCCAATTAGGTTCAAACTTACCTTTGATGATGTCAGTAGACTGTGTATTCTTAGGGTTTGCCTTTAAAACCAGATCTCCCACTTCGAAGTGTCGCCCTTTGACCTTCTTATTATAAGAGCGACGAAGATGGTTTTGATATGCTTGCAAATGTGTCAGGGTTGTTTGACGTTTCTCATCTAACATTTCAAGCTAGTGCAATTGAGAGACTCTGTGTGTCTCATCATCAATCAGATGTTGCAAGGAAACACGCAAGGAAGGAATTTCCACTTCCAAGGGTAAAATGGCTTCCGTACCATACACCAAGGAATAAGGTGTTGCGCCAGTAGGTGTGCGGATAGAAGTGCGATAGGCCCATATTGCTGGATTCAATTGAACATGCCAATCTCGACCAACGTCATTGACAACCTTTTTCAAGATCTTGATAATGGTTTTATTTGATGCTTCAGCTTGACCATTCCCCTGTGGATAGTATGGACTAGAGAAACGGTGTTGGATATGAAACTTTTCACAGAGTTCCTTGACATCTTTATTCTTGAAGGGACGACCATTATCAGTGACTATGGCAAGGGGAACCCCATACCGGCATATGATATAATTCAATAGGAATTTTGAAATTTGCACACCAGTGATATAGGTCATGGGGATAGCCTCGATCCATTTTGTAAAATACTTTGTGGCTGTAATGATAAACTTGTGTCCATTTGCAGATGTCGGGTGAATCTTGCCAATAAGATCCAATCCCCATTGGGAAAAGGGCCACGGAGATATGATAGAATGAAGCTCTTGGGCTGGTGCATGAATGTAGTTTCCATGGATCTGGCATTTGTAGCATTTCTTAACAAAATCATGAACATCCTTTTCCAGTGTGGACCAATAATACCCAGCACGAATCAACTTTTTGGCTAAGCTTAGACCATTGAAATGGCCCCCACATATACCATCATGAACCTCGTGTAAAGCCATTTGTGCTTCATCAGAATCTAAACACCTGAGGAGGGTATGGTCAAAGGAACGACGGTAAAGGGTGTCGGCGATGATGACATATTTGGCTGTCTATCAGATGAAGGCTCGGTGTTGGTTAGCAGAAAGGTTAGGTGGTAAGGTTTTGGATTTCAAATATGGATATACATCATTGTACCGCGAGGAGTTGGGACCAACAAGAACACACATCACATCTGCTGTCGGAATGTTAAAAGAAGGAACCGGCAACTGTTCGACTAAAAATTCACATTTGTCCATATTGTGGGGCATATTCAACATGGAAGGAATAGTAGCCATCGCAACTAAGGGTTCTTTTGGCATTCCTTCCTCTACTTCATCATAGCAGTAGGCAATTTCCCCTAGACTACCTAACTACAATAATTGCTTAGCTGCTACATGTTCATCTCCTATATGGATAGGTGATTGAGATGGGGAGTACACAGGTTCTTCAAGTTGTACCTCTTTTCCCACTCTTTGTTTCTTTGGGCTACTAGGGATGTCAATGACATCGTGTATCTTCCTTTTACCTTTAGAGGCAGAAGGCTCCCCTGAAGCAGGCATAAGTACACTATAGTTAGACCTCTTATGTAACATATAATTACCCAGAGAAATCGGCCTAGCAGATGCAGACATATTCAAAATCAATCTTGCTTTCTCAGGTTTATTCTTGATTACAATCTCTCTCTTTTCTTTTAGTGTTTGCATCACTTCCTCAAAACTAAGAATTAAAAACTTTATCCTCTCTTCAAAGGGGTGGAGGCTAGACAAAGGGTCATAGCTTATGTCAAGTTGATGCACCAAGTCTAAGGCCTTCTTATAAGCTATCCACTTTTCCTTTCTCAGCTCTTGTTCATCCAAATCAAATTCATTCCTGATGAGGTCCTCAGGGAACTGAAATTGATGGGGTTTGGCTTTGCATACAACCCTCTTCCTAAACATACCATTGAAGAAATCTTTGGGGTCAGCACACTGAGAGACTGCAGTTAATAAATGATATGGCTGGAGGAAATCTCCAAAACATTTCCAACCTCCTTTGGTTATTACAAATTGGTGTGCCACGGTAATTGTAGGGAAAATTGTCCCTTTGCCTCTACCCGTCAACTCTGCCTCTTGCATAGCACCAATCTGCCAGAGTATCTCTGCAATTCCTACTTTAAGAGGGACCTGATAAGGTAACAAAAATGGGGTACCTGTGAAACCACATATTCTGAAAACTGTGGAAACAGGGTATAGGTAAATATCACCCCAGTTGTGGACAATTTTTATGTCCTCTGCAAACTCTCGTGGCCTAATGAACTCCAAGAGCACCTTAGGGACTCTTGGGTTTTCCAAACAGATAAGGGTCCTGATTTTTGATGCAAAATATTTGTCAAACCTTAGGAAGCTTGCATCTTCTCTGTCCCATGACAGAACAGTGCTGCATAATTGCACTGGCATCTTTTCCCCATCCTTTTCTTTTACAAGGTCCATCCCGCTTGCAAAATAGTCCTCACCCTTGAATAAAAATAAATGCATAAGAAGGGAGTACCACCCAAAGGGCCTATCTACTTTCCCGTTCTTGATCCCTATTAGTCCATTATGGATAGCATAAGTTATGAAAGAAGCATAATAAAAAATTATTGCCACAAAAGGATTCAAAATTTGAGCAACCATCAACATGTAATGAGTGGGCATACTCGCTTCAGCATCTTTCCGTGGGATTTGGCAGAGTGACCAGTATAATCCTTTAGCCCTAAGGGTAAACAAATTTAGAGAGAAGGGCTCTTCAGTATTAGGTCCCACAATAGTCAACCCGCCTATCTTCAAAAGGAATTCTTTGAGAGGCCCATTTCTTAGATGATTTCTTTGCACATTATACACCTGAGCTAATGATTTAAAATCAATAGGCTCCAGAAAATTAGTGTATTCACTTAACCCAAAGGCATTCCTAAATTCCTCATTGTTAATTTCAATGAGGGTCTTCCCGCTGATATCCTTTACACTTCTTGAAGTTGGGTCATAGCTATGTGCAATCTGAGTTAGAAGATCTGCATCAAAGAAAACCCCTGGAACCACCAACTTTCCAACATCTAATTCCGATATACTTTTCTGAGGGGCTAGAGAATTTCTCATACTGAAACCAACCTTGAATAATCCTAGCCTAGACATCCCTACTTGAGGGTCTCTTAACCAATTCCCTTTATCATATAAACCCTCTCCTATTTTTAGGCGAGAAGCTCTTGGCAGCAATTCTTTCATTATGGAAGCCACATTAGTTGACAATGTCAATTGTTCAAGGAAATCATCACAAATTACCCTCTCGTGATAATTGACTTTTCCTGAGAACTCCCTTTTGGGTGCCATCTCTTTTAGAAAATTAAGCAAGTGATTCAACAATTTCTTCCAATTGTTCTATGACAAATTAAAATCTCAGTAAAACATACACAATTAAAAGAAAGATGGCTGAACAAGAGTATAGAGAAACTTGCTTGTACTCGAAGGAATTAACTCTGCAATTGAAGAAGTCCACTCTGCAACTATTTCTTTACAAGTGCTCTTCAGAATGATATCTTAATTCAATTGATATGAGATCATATATGGCGGTTGGGCTCTTATTTCCGACATTGATTCCACATGCTTGGCCATCCTTTCAGAATTGAATTCATGAAAGAATTCAAAGTTTTCGCTCCAACGGGTCACAACGCCCATGCATTTTGTCCTTTTCGCTATTTCATAGGAATTAATTTCTTGGCAACTCTACTTCATGAAATAACATGGGCCATCCAATCAGATGAGAGTTGATCAGTCTTTACACTTGCTTAATACTTCAACCCTTTTCACTGAGCCTTATTTCATTTCGCCATTTCACGAGTGTTATTTAGTGAGCACTTTACCTTCACGAAACCACACCGGACGTTGGATGGGACCTGAACTACACAGCCTTTAACCTTTACCTGGAGAGTTAACCTTTTCACTAACAACACGTTCACTTAACAGCTAACGGGTTTTTTCTATTTCGCATAGCTTCAATTGCATTCAACTTTAGGCCGTGAAACAGCACCAACTGTTAGATCAAATCATACTTGATTGCCCTTTAAATGAATACTCTTATGCTGACTTGCTTACTCCGCTCCTCCTCTGGTTACCGGATACCACCTCGCACCCAACCATTGGCCCCAGGGAACTTACTAAGTTTAAAATCTGAGTCAGCCGCATATTATACCCCTTTTTAAAACTACTGGTCCCACCCTGGCAGCTTCAATCTTTGTGGAAGACACGTGCTCATGTACACATCACCATTTAGCTTGGCATCAAGATGAATCTCCTTTACTTTCATCATTTCACATGGATTAACACGCGAGCACTTCACCTTCACGAAATAACGCGGGCCGTCCGATCAAATGAGAATTGATCGGTCTTTACACTCTAAACATTTACCTGCAAACATGGGCCCTCTGACTCAAATTTGAACACCTGGCATCCAGTCATCTTTCAATCTGATATGTCAATCTTTGATTTTCTGAGAGAAAATATCGAGTTCCTCTCTATTTTCACCACTTGTATCTGTCAAAATGCCTTTATCTCGTGGTATCTCTCTTCTTTGGGACCCACTTTGCTGATTGTTGCACTTTCTACCACATGCCATCATCTTACTCGCCCTCAGGACTAGCTGGACCATCCGATTGGAATGGCACATCATTTCGCCATTTCACGGGTCTTAAACCATGAACCATTTTGTCTTGCAAAATAGTGCAAACCGTCCGATCAAATGAGACTTGATCGGCCGTTACACTAACAGCCTTGGCTTCGCACTGGGTCCTGCTTCTTTATTGACTACGTGCTACCACATGGCACTCGACCACTGGCTTTAAAAACCTTTCACATTTGACTCAACATCGGCCACGTGTCTTTCTTTTATACCACCGGTTCCACCTTGGCGGGCCCACGACTTTCTTCTAAGACCACGTGTCCATGGACACGTTACCATCTATCGGGACACATGGATGGTCCTCATTTACTTTCACTATTTTGCATGGTATAAAACATGAGCATCTTGCCCTTGTGAAATAGCGTAGGCCGTCAGATCACTTTTTAGTTGCTCGGTGCTTAACCATCTAAATAGACTCCGGGAGGGGTGGGCCCTCTGACTCAACTTTGAACACCTGGCGTCTAGTCACCTCTAGGGTTGACATGTCATTATTTCATTCACCGAGAGAAAGCACTGGGCTCCGATTAATTCTTTGACACCTGTATCTGCCAGGTCACCTCCCCTCTTGTGATCTTACTCACCTCTAGGACTTGCCTTTTAACCTTTGATCCTGACTTGCTGATTGTTGTAGGTAGTGTCGCGTGCTGCCACTCTACTCGCCTTCTTGACCAGCTGTACCGCGTAGGTGGCATGCCATGTCATTTTCGCAACTTCGTTGGTTTTAAACCACGCCCAACTTTGCCTAGCAAAATAGCGAGAACTATAGATCGATCTGTGAGATGCACACTACTTACTGGGCTCGACAAATTTAGGAGGGATACACATAAGGCATAAATTTTTGTGATTAATTCACATGACCGCCTAGGCAAGGAAAACAAGGGGGGACACTTCCTACGATCCCATGACCCATTACTTAAGTGGATAAAGTAATGAAAGAATAGAAACTAGAGGGTTTTTTATCAGATATTAGGCGATTTAAAATCAAAAAACCCTAAAACCTTAAGACCTAAAATAGACCTGAAGCAATTGAAAATGTGCCTTACTCAAGATTTCAAAAAATCATAGCCAATTATGGGAAAAGAAAAACCCATTTTTAATCAGTGATAACAGGGGCTCTGACTAGGGATGGTTGATCGCAAGGTCAACACAAGAAAACTCAAAAACTCTAGAGAAACAGACCAAAACACAAACCCAAATAGAAAAGCAGGAAAGAAACAACATATGTACAAACAAAGAACCTACTGTGCATGGACATTAAGAGAAATAATGCTTCAGGAATTGTCCATGCACTAGAAATTCTTGTATTTCATCATTCATATTCTTCAAGAAATATGAATCCTTACCATTTAAGTCACAAACCACAAAAGGGCCAATCCACAGTGATTCAAATTTCTTGTGCTTTCCCTTATCCTGTCCTTTTGCATTCCACTGAAGAACCATGTCATCAATTTGAAATTTCCTTAGTGATGTCCTTTTATCAAAAAGGTATTTTGACTGCAACTGGATCTTCTGATTTCTCTTATGGGTAGAAGTTCTAAGCTCTTCCATCTCTACAATTTGGATCATTCTATTCTCCATTGGTTCAGATATTTCCATGTCCTCATCTTGCAAAAACTTATAAACTGGAAGAAGATTGTTTACTGGCAATTTGGCTTGGGCACCATAGACTAGTTCAAAAGGTGACATTCCAATGGATTTCTTAACTGTTATTCTATCTGCCCATAGAGCTAACTTTAATTTTTGATCCCAAGATCTTTTATTTTCTTCTAGGATTTTCTTAATGATATTCAAAAGGCTTTTATTACTAGATTATGCTTGTCCATTCCCCTGAGGGTGATAAGGTGAAGTGTATGACATGAGTATACCGTGACTGGTACAAAAGCCTACAAACTCTTCTGATCTGAAACACATGGCATTATCCATCACCAATTTTGTAGGTGTTCCAAATCTAGTTACAACATTATCCATCAGGAAATCAATGACAACTTTACTAGTGGCTCTCCTTGTAGGCATAACTTCTATCCATTTTGTGAAATAATCAGTAACCACTATGATCCAACTGTGACCTCTCCCCGACCTCTCAAAAATCTCTCCAATAAAATCAATGCCCCACTGGACAAAAGGAGCTTCTACAGAGACTAGATTTAAGGGTAAGGCTCCTTCATACTTCAGCTTGGATGAGAATTTCTGACATGGGTCACATTTCCAAACATATGCATGAGTATCTTTAAATAGAGCGGGCCAATAGTATCCATCCTGGATTATCTTACCAGCAGTAGTTTTAGCAGAGTAGTGACCTGCACATACTCTATCATGCATTTCAATCAACACCCATTTAGGTTGGAATTCATCCAAACACATTAGTAGCTCTCCATCTCTTTTCCTCCAGAAAAGATCACCCTAAATGAGCACATATTTTTGGGACTTGAGTTTTAGAGTTCTTTTCTGATTATGTGTCATTTCTTCTAGGAATGTAGCTCCTCTCAAAAATTGGACTATCTCTGTGTACCAGGGTTGCCTCTCAATACTAGTGGCTAAAGCATCTTTAACCTCAACATTATGTACTTCTACATTCATGAGATTAGCCTCAGTCATGAGCTTAGCCAAACCTAAACCTCTCACCAATTTGGTGATCTTTATTTCCAAGTTGAATTCTTGAATTCTGTTAATCCATCTGCATCTCTTCCCGGTAACCTCAGACTGAGATAAAATATCCTTAACTGCAGCATGTGGGACATAAGCAATGATATTTGCATTCACTAAGTATGGCCTAAAAGCCTTAATAGCTTTAACTAGAGCATAAGCTTGTTTCTCCATGGTCTCATATTTCAATTCTACTGCTTGCAAAGACTTGCTGTAGAAGGCTATAGGATGTTCATATCCTTCCTCATCCTTTTGTAACAATACTGCTGCTACTGTATGATATGAACCAAAAGAAAATAGAGAAAAAGGCTTACTGTAATTAGGAGATTTCAACACTAGTGCCTCCTGGATTGCCTTCTTAATTTCAGCAAAAGCTTTTGAGGCTTCCTGATCCTAATAAAATTTGGTATCCTTCTTGAGGAGCTTGACATAGGCTTCACTATCTCTGCAAAGTTTGCAATGAATCTTCTAACAAAATTTATTTTGCCTAAAAAATATTGAATACCTTTCACATTTCTTGGTTCAGACACCTTATTGATTGCTTCAATTCTTTTAGGGTCTATCCTTACTCCTTCCTTGGAGACTATGTGTCCCAATAGCTTTCCTTCAGTGACCCCAAAATGACATTTCTTGGGATTTAGTGATACACCAAATTCCAAGGCTTTATTCAACACCTTCTCCAGATGTCCACAATGATCATCAGCCTTCTTAGAGAAACAAGTTAGGTCATCTTGATAAACCACCATGATGATGTTAATGAATTCTTTAAAAGCTACATCCATGGCTCTCTGAAATGTAGCTCCAACATTTTTTAATCCGAATGGCATTCTCACATAAACATAAGTTCCCCATGGAGTAGTGAAGGTTGTTTTAAGTTGTTTAGACTCCTTTACTAAAACTTGATTATATCCTAAGAAACCATCCATCATGGATAAAAGGTCACATCCTGTCACTCTCTATAGCATGGCTTCCATATTCGGGGATGAGTAGTTATCCTTCAAGGAAGCAACATTTAAATTCCTAAAATCTACACACAATCTGATGTCCCCATTCTTCTTCCTTACTGGGACCAGATTGGAGACCCATGAAGAATGTCTTATAGGTTTGATAATCCCTCCTTCCCTTAATTTAGTCAGCTCTTGTTGCACTTAGCTTCTAATAAGGGGTTACTAGGTCTCTATTTTTGCCTAAAAGGCTTAGCATCTGGAAGTAAAGGAACCTCATGCTGAAAAAGATCTTGTCTATACGCCTTTAGGTCTTCATAAGACCAAGCAAAAATATGTTTATACCTTTTCAATAAATTAATAAGGTTAGTCCTAACATGAGAAGGTAATTTTTTGCCAATATATACTAACTTAGGGGTTGACTCAGTCCCCAAATTTACCTCCTCCAACTCTTCTAATTTGGTGGTAGATTGCTGACGTAAGTGACTATCATTGTAACTGAACATGCTCTCCAGCTCTACTAGCCCTTTAGGTATTTCATTAGTTTCCAACTAGACCAAATCATTTCCAAACATTGTCTCTCTATTGTCTACCACTTCCACCAATGCATTACAATCAATCTTTTGTCCATCATAATCATCAACACATTGAATAAACCTAAGAATGTCTTCATCATCAGCAAAAACTTGCCAATTGTACACATTATCAGGAATAGAAGGCCTAGATTTTATTTCCACAGTAGAGATATCGGTTAGCATTGCATCGTCATTTTTCAAAGCAACATTAGCTAGGAAGTCTGCCATAATATTCTTTGCTCGCTCTATCCAATTAATAGAAAATGCATCAAAATGTTCAATAACATCCCAAACAGCATGCTTATACTGCTTTAATCTATCATTCTTGGGTGCATATTTAGATCTGACCTAAGAGACAACCAATTCTGAATCACCCATCACCTTCAACAGTTGGATTCCATGCCTTTTTGCAACCTCAAGTCCCAGTAACAGGGCTTCATATTCTGCAATATTATTTGTGCACTGGAAGGCCAACAAAAATGAATATTTAAAAGTTATACCTAATGGGGACACAAATAGAACCCTTGCTCCTAATCCTTCCTTGGAGCAAGCTCCATCAAAATACATCTGCCATAGTCCACACTATTGTGCTTGTAATTCAATCACAATAGGGTTAGTATTCTTTAGTTGAGGTAGAATTGGTTGAAGTCTAAAGTTATCTAGATCTATATCGATCATACAGTTGAGCATACTAGGGTCTACATTTTCAATTACCCTAGGAGCTCGTGGCTCTCTGTACAATTTGACCTGACTTCCATTGATTGGAATGGTAGCATAGGATAGGTCCAGTTGAACATTTCCACCTACTGCTGCTGCCCATTGTCTGGAAAGTAACATACCGTAATGGGTTTAGTGTCAGTAACAATAACATCCATTTTGTAAGTGGCATCAGGGAATGTTGCTATTTTTACCTCAACATCTTTCATTGTGCCTATCACAAGAACTTCTCTATTATCCATGGCATAGCACTTCCCATACACAGTGGTTACTGATAATCCTAATTCTTTCATAACACCATAGGGCATTACATTAGCAGCAGCTCCTGAATCTATCATGCATTTTTTAATTAGCCGGTTATTGACTAACAAGGTAACATAGAAGGGATCTACCTGTGAGGGCTCTTGAGTGATAGTGGTTCCAACATAAACCTCTGGGGTTTGGAACTCTTGATCCTTTCCAACTCTAGCTAAACCGGTGGGTAAAACTGTGTCACTATCAGATATGCTAAAGAATAGAGACAAAGCTGCATCCTTATGTTCTTTAATCTTTAGTAATTCTACTAATGGAACAATGACCTTCATTTGAGTAAGAGCTTGGGCCATGTCAAATGTAGAACTATTGCATGTTTCAGTGTTAGTTCTGACCCTTTCTATCTTGAACTGGCTTGCCTTTTTCACTATTGCTGCTCCTTGTACATCATCAACATTTTTATCATTTTTGCCTTTGGGTATATCTTTAACTTGTTCCTCTTTCTCTTGACCGACCTTGGGAACAATGATAGCACTACTTGATGCCTCCTTCTTGGTGACCTCCTTTACAAACATAGAACCCAGCTCACCCTGATCAGTATCTCTCTTAGTGCTTCTCAAGTTATAATTGTGTTTTGCTTTGGCAATTGCAGCTTTAGTGAGATTTCTAACTTCTTCCTCACTAGGCCTCCTAAGATGAACCTCTTCATCCTCAATTGTTACCACATTCAATATAGGATGCCAATCTAAGGTTAACTGTCCTTGCACTAACCTTTCATTATCCAGCACATCACTATATCCACTTTGCATAGATTCCTCATCACTTTCTATGATGGTTTCAAACATATTAATGCCAGGCTCTGCTTCTGGTCTCATAGATTCTTCAAGAGCCTGAGCCACTGCACACTGATGAGGAGAATGTGGTCCATCACAAGCAATACACCAAGGAGTATTTTCTATATTGTGAACAGTTTTCCTTTTCAAGGGATCTGGAGTGTCTTGACTTTGGGCAATTTTAGGCTTCTCAATTTGGGGCTTGCCATCTTTCCAATTGGTATTATATGGCATATCATGTAGTCTAGGGGGTCTGTCCTGCCAATTATAATGAGGTTTATCATTTTTGTTAAGCTTGGCAGTCAAATCTTTCATAGCAGTAACCAATTTCTCTATCTTATCATCGTCCTTAGCAACTTTATTAGATTGCTATTTTGTTTCTTGCCACAATCTACCATCTGTCCTTCTTCCTAACTTCCCAGATGCTTTTCTATTACTTTCTACATTTATGGCAATTCTAAAAGCATCTCTCAAGTTATGGGGATTTTTATCTCTCAAGATATAGGCCATCTTAGAATCAAATGCATTGTAATATGTATTAAGACACATGTTATCATCTAGCCTCATCACTTGATACAATCTGTGCATGGCCTTCTGGAATCTGGCATTGAAATCAGTGACCATTTTATTTTCAGACTTTCTAATGTTATTGAATTCATTTAGCATGAAACTCACATTATTCTTGTCACCATACTTCTCTTGAAAACAATTTTAAAAATCTTCCCATGACCCTATGCTACTAACCGGGAGACCTCTGTACCAATCTCTTGCATCATCAACCAGGGATTGAACAAATAGTTTCATAATAACATTTTCATCTACTATCTCATAATCGTTTATTAGATCCCCAAAGGATTTCAGATGCTCCTCAGCACTAATTGCATTGTTCCCAGCAAATTTATGGAGTCTGTCTCTTAACTCAGTGGGAACATGATTGGGATATCCCGGAATCCCATCAAAGAACAATTGTCTATATTGTTCTAAATTGATTGGTCTTCTTTGAAAAGGGGTAATAGCATTATTATTTCCCATGGTCATTTTAGATTTTGGAATTGGAGATTGTGGTATTTGAGTGTACTGTTTATTCACAGGGATTTGACTTATTGAGGCAATATTAGCTTGTACTATAGGTTGAGTATTGGCCTGAGGAAGGGAAATGTGTTGGGGATTAGGCTTGGTAAGATCTTCTGATGGGAATGTAATAGGGGGAGCCTTTAAGTAGTTAATCTTTCTTTTTACTTCTTGATTAGCTGCTTCTAACTCAACCTTTTCTAGTTCCATTTGGAGATCTTCCTTTTCTTTCCTCATCTTTTCCATTTCTCTCTCATGTGCTAGAAGCTTATGAGATATCTCTTCTGCAGTTTTAGATTCTATTCCATCATCTACCCATTTCTATTTTGCTTTATCCATACTAGCTCTAGGAAGCTGGGAGTCATTAAATACTTCCCTAGCTGGCTGAACTATTGACTTACAAGCTTGTTTAGTTTTGGGAATTATAATCTCTCTAACCAGAGGGCCTTCTTCATCACTCTTTTCTTTCTCCTTAGCAAGTACTTCAAGATCAGCTATCTGTCTAAGAAGCCTATCCCTTTACATTAATTTGGCTTTGACTTCCTTCTCCTTATTTGCTTCCTTTTGGGTTCTTAGGGAGATTAAGTGGTGGACTCTTCTATTTAAGTCTTCAATCTCTTGGGACACTTTATCCTCATCAGGGAAGTTTTCTTCAGAATCTGATGCATTAACTTGATCTATGTCAATCAAACTAATGCTCCCATCTATTGTCCTAGGAACAGAGTGTCTAATTGCATTTGAACTGGTTCTATCTCTTGTAGAAACACTTACATGAGATAAATCTTGATTTAAAATAGGTGCATTATCAATATTTCCAAACAATCCTGAATGGAACCCTAATATATCATGTTTTGAATCTCTGGAAGATGAATTAGACTTTGCATAAATAGGTCGATCAGGCATCTTACCAATATTATTGTTTTTCTGTACCCAAGCAACGTTCGATGGTTCATGAAGCACTGACCTCTTCTGGCGTCTTCGTGACTATTCTGGTAGACCTTCTTGCAAGGTTTCACAAGGATGTTTCTTCATGAATGATCTCATGTTTTTTGCTCCTTGCATCTTGCTTGTCTTCCTTTTAGAAATATTTGTCTCTCACAAGGACTGGTTCAAAAAGTAACAGAGTCGCCACCCACAAAACTATGGGAATTATGAAAACAAGCAGTCTAATCCACAAACACACAACAATTTTCTTTATAAACCTCAACACAAATATGCGTTTATATCCTTATTGGGTTCGATCCCCAGTAGAGTCACCACTTTTGTTGTCTTCAAAATCTTACTCACTTCAACATCCTTATAATAAGATGGTCAAACTTTGTGCAAGAGGGATGTTAAGGGGAAGGAAACTCTTAGGACAACATATGACAAGGTTTGATTCAACCTTCTACACTTTAGACTTATTCAGAGTCCAGGCGGGTATACCTTTGTGAACCGAATTCACACTTTCAAAAGATAAATCCATAGCAAACCAGTCCAGAAAACCAGTGGATCTATTCACCTTGAAACTAACTGAAACAAAGGAATGAAAATTATACTCAAATTCAGTATTTCGATCAACAAAACATGCAATAAACAACTTCAATCAATACCAGTGCCTTATCCAAGGTCACAGAGTCATCTAAAACTTAGATAATACTCCTTAAACAAAATATCTTTACGCATCCCATTGGCTTGGTTTCTATTAATCCTTATACATGCCTAACACTTATAAGAATTTATGCATCCCAAATTAAACTATGATCATCAAGATTCAAAGTTTCTTCCAAAGAATTTACGGATATGAGTGATCCCCGCATCTTTAATTTCCCTCCTAAAGAGAAAAGCCAATGAGCACATCTACTGAAAATAGCCTTGCTACCCCATTCAATCAAAATAACCCTGAATTATTCAGAATGAAAATAGTAAATAAATTGTAAACACACTTTGAAGATGACACAAAGCTTTACTCAAAACTGATGGTCTGTATATTGATAATATATTCAAAAAAATATTACAAGAAGTTTTTGAATATTCCCCATTAGACTCAGAAAAGCTCAGATAAATTTTTGTAGCATTGATCCCTCTTCCTCTAGTCCTGGTATCCATTTATAACCACATGGATGCACAAAGCATCGGACTTCTCGAGGAGAGTTTGTTACAATCATTTCTTTCAAAACAAAGAAGTTACAAGCCTTTCACAAAAACAGTTACAAGTTCTTTTTGACCTCTATAGCTTCTTCAATAGGCTGTTCAGTTGTAACTTCTTCTACCTTTTCAGGGGCGCTCTCCAACTGTTCTGGATCATGAGTGGCATATTTTGTTGTCCACTCATTATACACATAATTGGTCGGCCATGAGAAATTAATCACTTTAGTCTTAGCTTTGGTCAACCTTTTCCAGGAGTTTCTCATTTTGTTGACTTCTGAATTGAGAAAGCTATAATGTGCCTTAATTTTCTCTATCTCCTGTATTGTTATAACAAAGAAAGAAGCATCATCTAGATCAATAATTCCTTTAATTATTGCTGATAGTTTGGCTTCTATCTCCTTAAGCCACATTTGTTTGTCCTTCAGTTGATCCGGGCTAGCAAAAACTCTTGGGAGCAACTCAAAAACTTGATCAACATATTCCTTTTTGCACAAATTAACTTTCCTATCAACATTATCCACCCCTGCTGCTAATTGTACTAAATCTTTAGTGATGTTAGAAGTGGATCTAATGATAGGATTGGCCTTTGCTTCATCCCAAGATACACACATAAACTCTAAATCTTGCTCCCTAGGCCTCCATTTGTCAAAAATAGGTGTCAATATGGCCTTGTCTCCCCTGAGCTCATTCCATATATCCAAAATTTTACCTACATTATTGTATAGCAATGAGGCATTCAGGGTATCTGCAAAACTAGTAACAGTGGCCTTCACTCTATCCTCATATTTCTTTGCATACATGGCTTGGGCCTGTTTTAGATTCTCTAACTCTTGAGGAGTAATCTCAATCATTTGAGAGCTAGAAGGTGCTGGAGACGGTGGGAACTCAATGATAGGGCTGGTAGGTGGAGGTCTTGTAGGAGAAGAGGAAATCATCAGTGTTGAGGATTCACCATGATGATGTTGTCCTGCTAATTGCTTCTGCAATTTAGAAATGATGCTATCTCTGTTCCTTACCTCTTCTTGAGCATTAGTGTAAGCCTTTACAACTGTCCCCAATTTAACCTGGAGATCTACCTTTTCCTTAGCTTCCCTTTTTGCCACTGCAACACTAAATTTAGCAGTTTCTAATATAGTGCTAGCAGCTTCCACTACTCCAGTAGTTTGCACCCTCTTCACCATCATCTCCCCAAGGTAACTTGACATTGAGGTGTCCTTTTTCTTCTTATTTTCATCTCTTTTTAGTGACCACATAACTAATGAAGCATTGTCTTTATTGAAAGTGACTCCCTCCATAGGTTTAGTCTCCTTTCTTACTGCTTCCAAGACTAGAGCATCTGCTACATCCCATTCGGGGAGAATAAGTACCCCAACCTTCGCCACCATGTCTCTTCCTTGCTGAGGAGTGATGGTCTTAAATTATTCAACCATTTCTTGATTTATTTCTTCCTCAACTGTAGCTGGGTCTTTATGAGGCTGTTCACCCTTCCTTTTCTCGCACCTTGCATTGTATTTATCAATGCTCTGCTTCCACACAAATTGCATGAATCCTTATGATGTGATGAACTTGTCATCAGCAAGGAAATCTTCATTGGCTCACTTGATCTCACGGTCCCATTCTCGGCCTTTGAATTCACTAGTGGTGATATTCATTTCAGCAGCTAAGGGTTCTTCTTGCATTCCTTCCTCTACTTCATCATAGGTGTGGGCAATTTCCCCTAGACTGCCTAACTGCAATAATTGCTCAGTTGCTACCTGTTCATCTCCTATATGGATAGGTGATTGAGATGGGGAGTACACAGGTTCTTCAGGTTGTACCTCTTTTCCCACTCTTTGTTTCTTTGGGCTACTAGGGATGTCAATGACATTGTGTATCTTCCTTTTACTTTTATAGGTAGAAGGCTCCCCTGAAGCAGGCATAAGTACACTATAGTTAGACCTGTTATGTAACATATAATTACCCGAAGGGATTGGCCTAGCAGATGCAGACCTATTCAAAATCAATCTGGCTTTCTCAGGGTTATTCTTGATTACAACCTCCCTCTTTTCTTTGAGTGTTTGCATCACTTCCTCAAAACTAAGAATTAAAAAATTCATCTTCTTTGCAAAGGGGTGGAAGCTAGACAAAGGGTCATAGCTTATGTCAAGTTGATGCACCAAGTCTAAGGCCTTCTTATAGGCTATGCACTTTTCCTTTATCAGCTCTTGTTCATCCAAATCAAATTCATTCCTGATGAGGTCCTCAGAGAACTAAAATTGATGGGGTTTGGCTTTGCATACAACCCTCTTCCTAAATGTACCATTGAAGAAATCTTTGGGGTCAGCACACTGAGAAACTGTAGTTGATAAATGATATGGCTGGAGGAAATCTCCAAATCATTTCCAACCTCCTTTGGTTATTACAAATTGGTGTGAAACGGTAATTGTAGGGAAAATTGTCCCTTTGCCTCTACCTATCAACTCTACCTCTTGCACAGCACCAATCTGCCTGAGTATCTTTGCAAATCCTACTTTAAGAGGGACCTGATAAGGTAACAAAAATGGGGTACCTGTGAAACCATATATTTTGAAAACTGTGGAAACAGGGTATAGGTAAATATCACCCCAGTTGTGGACAATTTTTATGTTCTCTACAAACTCTTGTGGCCTAATGAACTCCAATTGCACCTTAGGGACTCTTGTGTTTTCCAAACAGATAAGGGTCCTGATTTTTGATGCAAAATATTTGTCAAACCTTAGGAATCTTGCATCTTCTCTGTCCCATGACAGAACAGTGCTCCATAATTGCACTAACATCTTTTCCCCATCCTTTTCTTTTACAAGGTCCATCCCACTTGCAAAATAGTCACCACCCTTAAATAAAAACAAATGCATAAGAAGGGAGCACCACCCAAAGGGCCTATCTACTTTCCTGTTCTTGATCCCTATTAGTCCATTATGGATAACATTAGTTATGAAAGAAGCATAATAAAAAATTATTGCCACAGAAGGATTCAAAATCTGAGCAACCATCAACATGTAATGAGTGGGCTTACTCGCTTCAGCATCTTCCCCTAGGATTTGGTAGAGTAACCAGTATAATCCTTTAGCCCTAAGGGTAAACAAATTTAGAGAGAAGGGCTCTTCAGTATTAGGTCCCACAATAGTCAACCTGCCTATCTTCAAAAAGAATTTTTTGAGAGGCCCATTTCTTAGGTGATTTCTTTGCACATTATACACCTGAGCTAATAATTTAAAATCAATAGGCTCCAGAAAATTAGTGTATTCACTTAACCCAAAGGCATTCCTAAATTCCTCATTGTTAATTTCAATGAGGGTCTTCCCGCTGATATCCTTTACACTTCTTGAAGTTGGGTCATAGCTATGTGCAATCTGAGTTAGAAGATCTGCATCAAAAAAAACCCTGGAACCACCAACTTTCCAACATCTAATTCCCATATACTGTTCTAAGGGGCTGGAGAATTTCTCATACTGAAACCAACCTTGAATAATCCTAACCCAGACATCCCTACTTGAGGGTCTCTTAACCAATTCCCTTTATCATATAAACCCTCTCCTATATTCAGGCGAGAAGCTCTTGGCACCGATTCTTTCATTTTGGAAGCCACATTAGTTGACAACATCAATTGTTCAAGGAAATCATCACAAATTGCCCTCTTCTAATAATTGACTTTTCCTGAGAACTCCCTTTTGGGTGCCATCTCTTTTAGAAAATTAAGCAAGTGATTCAACAATTTCTTCCAATTGTTCTATGACAAATTAAAATCTCAGTAAAACATACACAATTAAAAGAGAGATGGTTGAACAAGAGTATAGAGAAACCTACTTGTACTCGAAGGAATTAACTCTGCAATTGAAGAAGTCCGCTCTGCAACTATTTCTTTACAAGTTCTCTTCAGAATGATATCTTAATTCAATTGATATGAGATCATATATGGCGGTTGGGCTCTTAATTTCGACATTGATTCCACATGCTTTGCCATCCTTTTAGAATTGAATTCATGAAAGAATTCAAAGTTTTCACTCCAATGGGTCACAATGCCCATGCATTTTTTCCTTTTCGCTATTTCGCAAGAATTAATTTTTTGGCAACTCTACTTCGTGAAATAACGCGGGCTGTCCGATCAGATGAGAGTTGATCAATCTTTACACTAGCTTAATACTTCCACCCTTTTCACTAAGCCTTATTTCGTTTCGCCATTTTGTGAGTGTTATTTAGTGAGCACTTTACCTTCGCGAAACCACGCTGGGTGTTGGATGGGACCTGAACTGCATGGCCTTTAACCTTTACCTGGACAGTTAACCTTTTCACTAACCGCGCCTTCACCTAACAGCTAACGGGTTTTCACTATTTCGCATAGCTTAAATTGCATTCAACTTTAGGCTATGAAACATCGCCAACCATCAGATCAAATCATACTTGATTGCCCTTTAAATGAATACTCTTATGCTGACTTGCTTACTCCGCTCCTCCTCTAGTTATCGGATACCACCTTGCACCCAACCATTGGTCCCGAGGAACTTACTAAGTTTAAAATCTGAGTCAGCCGCATATTATACGCCTTTTTAAAACTATTGGTCCCACCCTAGCACCTTCAATCTCTATGGAAGACACGTGCTCATGTACACATCACCGTTTATCCTGGCATCAAGATGAATCTCCTTTACTTTCACCATTTTGTGGGGATTAACACGCGAGCACTTCACCTTCGCGAAATAACGCGGGTCATCCGATCAAATGAGAATTGATTGGTCTTTACACTCTAAATGTTTACCTGCAAACGTGGGCCGTTTGAATCGACTTTGAACACCCGACAGCCAGTCATCTTTCAAGTTGATATGTCAATCTTTGATTTGCTGAGAGAAAATATCGAGTTCCTCTCTATTTTCACCACCTGTATCTGTTAGAATGCCTTTATCTCATGGTATCTCTCTTCTCTGGGACCCACTTCGTTGACTGTTGCACTTTCTGCCACATGTCATCAGCTTACTCGCCCTTAGGACTAGCTAGACCATCTGATTGGAATGCCACATCATTTTGCCATTTCGTGGGTCTTAAACCACGAACCATTTTGTCTTGCGAAATAGTGCAAACCGTCCGATCAAATGAGACTTGATTGGCCGTTACACTAACAGCCTTGGCTCCGCACTGGGTCCCGCTTCCTTATTGACTACGTGATACCATGTGTCACTCGACCACTAGCTTTAAAAACCTTTCACATTCAACTCAACATCGGCCACGTGTCTTTCTTTTATATCGCTGGTTCCACCTTGGTGGGCCCACAGCTTTCTTCTAAGACCACATGTCCACAGACACGTTACCATCTATCAGGACACATGGATAGTCCTCGTTTACTTTCGCTATTTCGCATGGTATAAAACATGAGCATCTTACCCTTGCGAAATAGCGTAGGCCATTGGATCACTTTTTAGTTGCTCAGTGCTTAACCATCTGAATAGACTCCGAGAGGGGTGGGCCCTCTGACTCAAGTTTGAACACCTGGTGTCGAGTCACCTTCAGAGCTGACATGTCAATTTTTCATTCACCGAGAGAAAGCACTAGGCTCCGATTAATTATTTGACACCTGTATCTGCTTGGTCACCTCCCCTCCTACAATTTGACTCACCTTTGGGACCCGCCTTTTAACCTTTGATCCTGAGTTGCTGATTGTTGTAGGTAGTGCCGTGTGTTGCCACTCTACTCGCCTTCTTGACCAGCTAGATTGTGTAGGTGGCATGCCATGTCATTTTTGAAACTTCACTGGTTTTAAACCACGCAAAACTTCGCCTAGCGAAATAGTGAGAACCGTATATCGATCTGCGAGATGCACACTACTTACTGGGCCCGACAACTTTAGGAGGGATACACATAAGGCATAAATTTTTGTGATTAATTCACATGACTGCCTAGGCAACGAAAACAAGGGGGGACACTTCCTACGATCCCATGACCCATTACTTAAGTGGATAAAGTAATGAAAGAATAGAAACCAGAGGGTTTTTTATCAGATATTAGGCGATTTAAAATCAAAAAACCCTAAACCCTTAAGACCTAAAACAGACTTGAAGCAATTGAAAATGTGCCTTACTCAAGATTTCAAAAAATCATAGCCAATTATGGGAAAAGAAAAACCCATTTTTAATCAGTGATAATAGGCGGTGCATTATTTGTTGGCAGAAGGTTAATTTCATGGATCAGTAAGAAGAAAACTTGTACATCATTATCTACAATAGAATCAGAATATGTTGCAGCATCAACTAATTGTACTCAGGTATTATGGATCAAGCAAATGTTGAAGGATATCAACGTAAAATGCAAATAACCGGTAATTATTTATTGTGATAATTCAACATCAATTGATATATCAAAGAATCTAACATTTCACTCTAAAACAAAGCATGTTTCTATTAAGTACAATTTTATGAAAGAGAATGTTGAAGCAAATGAAGTGAGATTGGTTTATGTAAATACTAAAGAGCGAATTGCAGATATCTTTACAAAGCCTTTGCCTAAGGAAACATTTGAATATCTTAGAGAGAAGCTTGGGGTAATTTCTCCACCGATAGAGACTTGAATGATGAAGATTGGCATCAAACCAATAGAGATTAACAAAAAAATCTATTTCTAGCTTTGATGAAGGAGAGCTACTGCTCAGGGGGAGTAGTTAGTTGTATGTTAAGTTCTGATTTTGATTCTTAACTACTTTGGCATTTGATGTCAAAGGGGGAGAGATATCTATAGAAAAGCATTGTACTTTGGGGAGAGATGTATTTTTAGTTTTTGGTTATATGGTTTCTATTTTTTCACAAAACTTTGTATTAATCTATTTTGGGAGATTGTTGGTTTTTGACATTCTATTTTTTGGCACTTAGATGTTTTTCCATCTAGTATTTCCATCAATTCCAAAGGGGGAGATTGTTGGTATTATGGAGGACTTCGTCATGAGTTGCATTGGTTTTGTCATTGATGTCAACACTTATTTTCTTGGAGGTCTACATTGTTGATTTGGCACTCTGGTTATATTGGCTTATTGTTGAACTGGCACATTATGGTCCCGACATGGATATTGGCTTATGCATAGTCACTGGTATATGTTCACCGGTAGGATATATTATTCATCGGCGGTGATGATAACTTGTTATCATCTGGAGATCATTTGGTTATGTCAAAGACATGGATTGGATGTTTGGATTTGGTATTTTTCTTATTGGTCTAATCAGGCTAACATATTTTCCTGAACCAGCAGATAGGTCTAGGTTATGGACCGGTACAAGATATCATGTTCCAAATCACCACGACACATTTTGGAAATGGTTTATTGATTGGATAATGTGTAAATGTATTGAGTCAACATATTGTATCACATAAAGACTTATTTTGTAATTGATTTAATTGTAATATCTTTAGTGAGCCGACCTAATGTTGAGGTCTTAGGTTTTATATAAATGATTGTAAGATCTTATTGAAGATCATATTATGAGTGTTTGTGAATATTGAAGATCATTGAAGAGTGAAAAATAAGCAGATTCTTGTGCGAATCGCGCAGATATTATTTGAAGGTTGAAGGAAAGGTTATGAAGGTATTTGGCACTCATGGTTAGAACTTAAAGCGGTACTGAATCTAGCATTGTAGATGCTATATTGAAGTAGTACATTGTTATTGGATTTAACCATCCAATTGCAGTCAGTGTGACTCCTATTTTGTGATTGAGCAGTGAGCTCTAAGCGGTTGGCCTTTCTGCATGTGTAGACCCCATTATTTTATACACTTACTATCTGTAGCAGTATCATCTGATTTTGGGTAAGGTTTCCCACTATGGTTTTTCCCCTTGCAGGGTTTGCACGTCAAAATCTTTGTGCCATGTGTTTTGGATGTTGTTTCTATTTTTGTTTCATGCATTAAGTTATACCGATACTGCTATAACTGTTAATCTGTTTTACCGACATTAAGTTTGTTTTACCAACCCTAAGTTTCAAGTTGGATTAATTGGTTTTTGGGTTGTAATTTATTGACAACTAATTTACCCCCCGCCCTCTCAGTTGTCCTTCTCGGTTCCTAACACCCCGCCCTAAAAATAAGAATGTTATTGGAACTAAATGGGTTTTTAGGAATAAATTGAATGAAGATGGATAAGTTGTGAGGAATATGGCTAGATGGGTTTGTAAAGGATATTATCAGAAGGAAGGAATTGATTATGATGAAATGTTTGCTCTGGTAGCTAGGATTGAAGCTGTGAGATTATTTTTTTCTTATGTTGCCAATAAGAACTACAAGGTGTATCAGATGGATGTTAAGTGTGCATTTATCAATGGATATCTTGAAGATGAAGTTTACATTGAGCAACCTAATGGATTTTCACTTTCAGATGACAAAAACATGGTTTGCAGGTTAAGGAATGCTTATATGGATTGAAACAAGCCCCTAGAGCTTGGTATGCAAGATTGGATAAACATATTTTAAAGCTTGGTTTCACTAAAGTTAATGCTGAGAATAATTTATACTATAAGATCACTAATGATGCCATATTGATTATTGAAGTATTTGTTGATGATATCATTTTTGGAGGTGAGGATAAGTTATATATGGAATTCTCTGAAAATATGAAGAATAAATTTGAGATGTCTATGATTGGGGAGATGAAATTTTTCTAAGGTTTGCAAATTACTCAGATTGATAAAGGTATTTTCATTTGTCAAACTAAGTATGCTAGAGAGTTGTTGAAGAAATTTGGTATGGAAAATTCTAAACCGATTGGTACACCTATGGTTACAAGTGAGAAATTGACTAAGAAAGATGCATCAGCACTGGTAAATCCTACATGGTACAAGTCTATGAAAGAAGATTTGTTATATATGACTCAGACTAGATCAGATATAATGAATGCAGTTTGTATTGTATCAAGATATTAGAGTGATCCTAGATTGAAGCATGAGAGTGCAGTGAAAAGAATTTTTGGGTATTTGCAGGGAATAACTGAATTTGGTTTGTGGTATCCTAAAAATGATGACTTTATGCTATGTCCATATACATATTCTGATTGGGCTAGAGATGTTGGTGACTGGAAGAGCACATCCAATGGAGCTTTCTTTCTTGGAAAGAAACTTGTTTCATGGATCAACAAGAAGAAGTCATGTACATCTTTATCTACTACTAAAGTTGAGTATGTTGCTGATGCTACTAACTATACACAAGTTCTATAGATAAAGAAAATGTTGAAGGATATAAAGGTTGATTGTAATGAACCAATAGTTATTCACTATGGTAATAGTTGGATCTCAAATCAACAGATTGGATAAGTTCTAAGGTTATGTTGAATCCTATCTTTGAACCTTCCAATTGATTTGGCCAACTTATGGAGTGAACCAATCAGGTTGCTACCTCCCTCACTTCAGGCTCTGCAGAACCTAGGTGGGTGTACCTACTCACCAACCATTTCTCCAAATTGGTGATTTTTATAGCAGATTGCATGTTGTATCTTCTACCTTTGTTATTTATCTCAAAGTGGCATATATCTTCAAGATAAACTATCTTACTGTTTTGATTTAACTCTTTCTTCAATCTGATTATTTCTTACTCCTACTGAACAAAATTTAAAAGGGTAATTGGATAATATTATAGGATCATATTTAATAACTGACCAGTGCCTTGTCCTGATTGGGCCACAAAGTGAATTGCCTTTTGGGGACTCACATATAGCTCTTATGAGACAATTTTTAAACCCTCAATTCCCAATGGGTCTGTTAGTTGTCTTCTCCCTGAGTGTTTCAAAGAATATTGCATTAACTTTAATTTGCTCAATTGAATTTAACTTTCATTCACGAAAGACCAATAGAGCAATGAATGAAGGAACACATACGTTTCACAATAAACACTGTTTTGCCAAATTAAAATGAAATTCAACAACCTCCCACACTAGAGAATTAAAGCAACCTTGCCAATTTGCTAGCAATATCATAGAGAATAGATACCCAAAAACAATCTTAATCCATAGACTTGCAGAGTGAAAGCGTGATTAACTGAATTATTTTATTTCTTTGCATGATGTTTGTAGAATAAATATTCATGGTACAAAGTTTATAATATGTGTTACATATGATTTTCTCCTGATCTCTTCCTTTCGGTCATGATTTTCCTTTTATAATATTTTTAGGGAATGCTTCAAACCATCACATTATTTTATTACAAAAAATCATCTTGCCCTAAATACATTAGTTATCCCTTTGTTATATAATTATATTTTAGGGTTACAACCCTTCACATTGCTTCTGTGCAACTTGTAATGACCTCCATCAGTGAGATAATAATATTTTCTTTGGTAAGTCCCCACTGATATAATTCACTCTCCAATATGTCCATAAATAAATGATAATAATATGAAGTATTTATCTTTGAACTTTCAAGGAATTATTTGTTTTATACTTTTGAAAGTATATAGTAAATTACTTTAGGGTTTATTCAAATTTTAATTTATCTTCCATAGGCTTCCTTTTATTTTGGGCCCTACCTCCCTTTGCTCAGTCCATTATGCTTTTATTGATGAAATTCCTCTTTTGATGAGACTTCTTTTCATTTTGTATATGCTTCTATTTCATCGATATTTAATCACTTCACTATTTAAATAATAAACCATCCACTTAGAATATGCCATAACATCTCCTTCATGATTTAAGTTTACTCGGGTTTTAATATACTCACTTGGATATTACATTTTTTCTCCTTAAGTTAGAATGAAACTTTTTTGTTATGCTATTCCACCTGGGAGTGAATTTTAATCTTTATTTTATAGAAGTAATCTCTCTTTACTTTTAAATAAATGTTTTAATTAAAACATTTACATTATTCTCACCTCAAATTTCCTCTTCACTGTGGACATTTTCTCCACCATCAGAATAATGTATACTATTAGGATAACCATTTAAGTTATTCCCAATAATGTAACTCCATGCCGATAAGCATTTCCAATTGTACTGTCAAACAAAATTGTGTAACGGTGGCTTATTGTGTTTTGAAAGTTTAATCTACTCAACAAATTGAATTTGTGCATATCGTTCATAGGATAGGGCGATGCTGGTAAGGTTGTGGAAATTGGCTTTACACCTGTTAAAATCCAACTCTCTTAGAGTTGTATGTTGACCAAAAAATCCAGGTAAATGCATCAATTCATAACAACTCTGTATACAAATTGTGCTCAACTGTGGGAGCCTACACACTTTCTGAGAAAGCTCGTATGAAAATTGACATTTAAACAGTGTTAGATGCTTCAACTTATTCAAACCTTGAATAAATTTGTTCAATACAGTTTTGTTGTTATCCTTTTCTTCATCAGAGAGCTCTTCTTCTTCTGAAAAAATTATAAATAAGTGTTCTAAGGAGGAATTCAGCATGATCCTTGACAAGTCACCTAGATGTGTCCTAAATTCTATCCATCTCAAACTTTAACCTCTCTATTTAGTGGGAATATTTTCACATACAAACATGCCCAGTTTATTAACATTTTAAGCTATTATGCCTGACAAAGACTTCATATGCTTTGATAGGTGTCCATGTACCTGGAAGGGAGTATGCTAGTAAAGTCGTGGAAATTGTCTTTTACATCTGTCAATACCATTTCCTTGAATTCCTTTAAGTTTTCTGTGTATCTCACAAATATCAATTACAACTTCAACATTCGACATAATTCCCCTATGCTTCAATGGACATCTATACACTATTTCAAAATTTTCACAATGGCATGAGCAGGGAGAGATTGCGGCAAGGTGGAGGAGTACGACTTCACACCTTCCAAGTGCTTTTTATTAATAATTTGCAAGGTATTCTTAAAAAATCAATTTCATGCACATTTTGTGCCCATTGCAGTTCAGTTTGCAAATATTTTTGTTACCATGACATCTGCAATCTTTGAACATGTACTTCATACACCGTTCCATAGTTTGTGTTTTGGCAGAGGTCGAGAGTATGTTGGTGAAGTTGTGGAATTTGGCCTTACACCATTCAATTGCAATAGCTTGTATATAGCCCTTTCAATCATCCATATCGAGTATTTTTTATAGTGGCAACATATCACGAGATCATATTTCACTGAGGCACTCTACTAATAGATTACATGTCATGCTTATGCCTCCATGATTCGTATTATATCTATTGGGGTATCTGTGACTACAACTTGTTCACATGGTTGGGAATCCAAACTTTGCATGCATTTATATTCTCCATGATATTTACCATTTACGGCCTCTGATAGAAATCATTCCAAGCTCTAATTGCGCAGGTAGAAGCATACGGGCAAAAATGTGGAATTTAGCTTTACACTACCAATTGTATTTCTTGTAATAATTAAATTTTATGAGATGATATTCCTCCAAGGTATTCTCATTTCATTGTATTCCTTCTGAGTATATCCTCCAAGCATTCATGGGATCATGTTTACTTTGAAGTGATTGGGAAACAACTCACATGTCGAGTCTATATTCCCATACTTGAGAGTATATTTCTAGGGTAATTACACATTCAACCTTTACCATAATTCTATGTCCTCTTATAGCACGAGCACAAAGTATGCATGTGGATTCTAAGTTGATATCTATCAATAGATATGTTCATTTTTGCGATCATTGCACGTCATGAGATAGCATTGCTTTTAGAACTCAGTCATTGATATGCATTATTGGATGTCCATTCACTATAAAAATTCCCATCGAGCAACTTGCATCTGCCTAAAAAATCCCTAATTTTTTTTTTGAATTATTTTTGATGTGTTGTCTTCAAAATCTGATTCTCTTTAACATCCTTAAAATAATATGATTTGAACTTGGTGTAGAAGAGACATCAAAGATAAGGAAATTCTCAAGACAACATATGACAAGGTTTGGATTGAACCTTCTACACTTCGAACTTACTTAGAGCCCAGGTGGGTATACCTTTGTGAATTGAATTCACACTTTCAAACATAAACCCACAACAAACCAGTCCAGAAAACCAATGGATCTATTCACCTTGAAATTAACTGAAAACAAAAGAATGGAAATTATACTTAATTTCAACATTTCGATCAACAAAACATGCAATTAACAACTTCAATCAATACCAGTGCCTTATCCAAGGTCACAGAGTCATCTAAACTCAGATAATACTCCTCAAACAAAATATCTTTACGCATCCCATTGGTTTGATTTCTATTAATCCTTGTATATGCCTGACACCTACAAAAATTTATGCATTCCAAATTAAACTATGATCATCAAGATTCAAAGTCTCTTCCAAAGAGTTTACTGGTATGAGTGATCCCCGTATCTTTAATTTCCCTCCTAAAGAGAAAAGCTAGCGAACACTTCTACTGAAAACTGCCTTGCAATCCCATTCAAACAAAATAACCCTGAATTATTCAGAATGAAAATAGTAAACAAATTGCAAACACACTTGAAGATGACACAAAGCTTCACTCAAAACCGATGGTTTGTATATTGATATTAAGTTCAGAAAATATTACAAGAAGTTTTTGAATATTCTCCATTAGACTCAGAAAAGCTCAGAAAAATTTCTGTAGCGTTTTCTTACAATTTTTTGCGATCTCTTTTCCTCTAGACCTGGTATCCATTTATAACAACATGGATGCACAAAGCTTCAGAATTCTTGAGGAGATTTTTTTACAATCATTTCTTTCAAAATAGAGAGGTTACAATCTTTTCACAAAAACAGTTACAAGCTCTTTTCAGCCTCTGCAGTTTCTTCAACAGGTTATTCGGTTGCAACCTCTTCCACCTTTTCAGGGGCGCTCTCCAACTGTTCTGTATCATGAGTGGCATATTTTGTTGTCCACTCATTGTACACATCATCGATTGGCCATGAAAAATTAATCACTTTAGTTTTAGCTTTAGTCAACCTTGCCCAAGAGTTTCTCAATTTGCTGACTTCCGAATTGAGAAAACTATAATGTGCCTTAATTTTCTCTATTTTCTGTATTGTCAAAACAAAGAAAGAAGCATCATCTAGATCAATAATTCCTTTAATTCTTGCTGACAATTTAGCTTCTATCTCCTTAAGCCATATTTGTTTGTCCTTCAACTGATCTGGGCTAGCAAAAACTCCTGGGAGCAACTCAAAAACTTGATCAGTATACTCCTTTTTGCACAAGTTAACTTTCCTATCAACATTATCCACCCCTGCTGCTAATTGTACTAAATCTTTAGTGATGTTAGAAGTTGATCTAATGATAGGATTGGCCCTTGCTTCATCGCAGGATACACACATAAACTCTAAATCTTGCTGCCTAGGCCTCCATTTGTCAAAAAAAGGTGTCAAAATGGCCTTGTCTCCCCTAAGCTCATTCCATATATCCACAATTTTACCTACATTGTTGTAGAGCAATGAGGCATTCATTGTATCTGCAAAACTAAAAATTGTAGCCCTTACTCTCTCCTCATACTTCTTTGCATATAAGGCCTGAGCCTGTTTTAAATTTTCTAATTCTTGAGGAGTAATTTCAACCATTTGAGAGCTGGAGGGTGCTGGAGATGGTGGAAACTCAATGATAGGGCTAGTAGGTGGAGGTCTTGCAAGAGAAGAGGAAATCATTAGTGTTGAAGACTCACCTTGATGGTATTGTCCAGTCAACTGGCTCTGCAGCTTAGCAATGATGCTATCCTTACCTCTTACCTCCTCCTTAGCACTGTTATAGGCCTTCAAGATTGTTTCCAACTTGACTTGGAGGATCTCTTTCTCTTTGGCTTCCTTTTCCGCTACTGCAACACTAAATTTTGCAGTCTCTAGCATAGTGCTAGCAGCTTCCACTACCCCTATACTTTGCACTCTTTTCACCATCATCCCACCAAGGTGACTTGACCCTGGGGTGTCTTTGATTTTCTTACTCTCATTTCTCTTGAGAGACCACATGACAAGTGCAGCATTATCCTTATTGAAAGTAATCCCCTCCATGGGTTTGGTCTCCTTCCACAGTGTGTCTAGTACCAGGGCATCTGCTATATCCCACTCGGGTAAAATAAGCACTCCAACTTGTGCCACCATATCTCTCCCTTGCTCAGGGGTGATGGTTTTGAACTTTTCCATCATCTCTTGCTTTATTTCCTCTTCTACCAGGGCTGAATCTTTATTAGGCTGCTCAGCCTTTCTCTTTTCACATCTAGCATTATATCTATCTATGTTCTGTTTCCATATAAACTGCATAAATGCTTCTGATGTGACAAAATTGTTGTCAGCCAAGAAGGCATTACTTGCCTGCTTTATCTCAGGATCCCACTCCTAGCCTTTGAGTTCAATGGTGGTAATGTCCATTTTAGTAGCAAGGGGTTCTTCTGGCATTCCTTCTTCCACTTCATCATAAGTGTAGGCAATTTCCCCTAGACTGCCTAATTGTAGGAGTTTCTCAGCTACTGCTTGCTCGTCTCCTATATGGATAGGGGATTGGGATGGGGAATACAAAGGTGCATCCGATTGTACTTCTTTCCCTACCCTTTGCTTCTTTGGGCTTTCTTGGATGTCAATGACATCTTGTATCTTCCTCTTTCCTTTAGAGGTAGAGGGCTCCCTTGTTGTAGGCATCAACACACTATAACTGGATTTCTTATGCAATGTATAATCACTAGGAGAGATTACTTTGCTGGAAGCTGACCTACTTAAGATCATTCTTGCCTTCTCAGGGTTGCTTTTGATTACAGCTTCCCTCTTCTCCTTCAGGGTCTGCATCACATCTTCAAAGCAAACAATTAAAAACTTTGTTTTCTCCTCCAGAGGGAAAAAGCTAGACAATGGGTCATAGCTGACATTCAACTGATGCACAAAATCCAAAGCTTTCTTATAAGCCAACCATTTCTCTTTCCTTAGCTCCTGCTCATCTAGATCAAACTCATTTCTGATGAGGTCTTCAGGAAACTGAAATTGATGGGGCCTACCTCTGCATGCTGCTTTCTTTCTAAACATGCCATTGAAGAAGTCTTCTGGATCAGCACACCTAGACACTGCAATGGACAAATGATAAGGCTTGAGAAAATCCTCAAAGCAATTCCAACCTCCCTTTGTTATTACAAATTGGTGGGCTATGGTAGTTGTAGGGAAAATAGTCCCTTTACCCCTGCCTATCAACTCTGCCTCTTGTACACCACCAATTTGTCTAAGGATCTCTGCAATTCCCACTTTGAGAGGGACCTGGTAAGGTAGCAGGAATGGGGTAACTCTAAAACCAAACACTCTAAAAACTGTTGAGACTGGATACAAATAAATGTCACCCTAGTTGTGAACAATTTTTATGTTTTCTGTGAATTCTTTTGGTCTTATGAATTCCAAAAGAACCTTGGGGATTCTTAAGTTCTTCAAGCAGAGGAGAGTCCTGATCTTGGATGCAAAGTATTTGTCAAACTTCAAGAAACTGGCATCCTCTCTATCCCATGACAACACAGTACTCCATAATTGTACCGACATCTTTTCTCCTTCTTTCTCCTTGACAAGGTCTAGTCCACTGGCAAAGTAATCACCACCTTTGAAAAGAAATAGATGCATTATGAGTGAGTACCATCTGAAAGGCCTATCCACCTTTCCATTCTTTATTCTTGTTAACCCTCCATGGATAGCATCAGCAATGAAAGAAGCATAATCAAATGTAATTGCAAGAGAAGGGTTCAAAATCTAAGCAATCATTAATAGGTGGTGAATTGGCATGTTTGTTTCAGCATCTTCTCCCAAAACTTGGCAAAGTGCCCAATACATTCCTTTAGCCCTAAGGGTGAACATACTCAATGAAAAGGGCTCTTGTGTGTTGGGTCCTACAACTGTCAACCCACCTATCTTCACAAAAAATTCCTTGAGAGGCCCGTTCCTGAGATGACTCCTTTGGGCACTGTAAATTTGAGCAAATGATTTGAAATTTATGGGTTCTAGAAAATTAGTAAACTCATTAAGCCCAAAAGCATTCCTAAATTCTTCAGCATTAATCTCAATAAGGGTTTTTCCATTTATATCCCGAATGCTTCTTGTGATTGGATCATAGTTGAGTGCAATTTGGGTCAACAAATCTATGTCCATAAATACCCCTGGGACTACCAATTTCCCAACATCTAATTCCCAAATACTATTTTGCGAGGCCAGAGAATTTCTCATTCCAAATCCAATCTTAAATAACCCCAACCCAGACAATCCAACTTGTGGGTCTCTCAACCAGTTACCCTTGTCATACAGTCCTTCTCCTATCTTTAAACGGGGAGCTCTAGGCACTAATTCTTTTGCCTTCGATGCCTATTAGTTGACAATGTCAACTGTTCTAGAAAATCATCACAGACACTTCTTTCTGAATAATTGACTTTGCCAGAAAATTCTCTTTTAGGAGCCATTTTAAAAAAAACGTAAGAAATGAAATACCGCTCCAAAATACTTCTGTGACGAATCAATATCTTATCTGAAACACACCACATAGGAATTTCTACACAGGAGTACGAGAAAACCTGTTCCTAGCTTGAAGGAATTTGCCCTACAACTGAACTGACTTGCTCTGTACCTAAAGAAAATAGCTTTGCATCCACTCCTCTACAAGAAATTCTTTAAAAGATATCTTCACCCAGTTGATGGGAAATCAAATATTGTACTCAGGGTCTTAACTACAACATTGATTCCGCATGCTTCGGTCGTCCCTTCAAAATTGAATTCATAGGAGAATTCATATTTTTCGCTCTAGCGGGTCACAACGTTCCTGCAAGTCTTTCATTCTGCTCTTTCACAACTTCGCGAAGCATAACTATCAGGCAGCTTGGTCCTGCGAAATAGCACCGATTGTTCAATCAAAAGAAACTTGATCGAGCATTATACTGACTAACAACTTTGGCTTTGCACTGGGTCCCGCTTCTCTATTGGCTACGTGCTACCACGTGGCGCCCAACCATTGGCCTTGAAATTTCTTTTGCATTCGACTTAACATTGGCCATGTGTCCTTTTCTTATACCACCGGTTCCACCTTGGCGGGCCCACAACTTTCTTCTAAGACCACGTGTCGCAGGACACGTGGACGGCTCTTGTTCACTTTTGCTATTTCATAGGGTATAAAGCACGAGCATCTTACCCTTGCGAAATAGCATAGGCTATTAGATCATCTTTTAATTGATCGACATTTAACCATCTGAATAGGCTTCGGGAGTGGTGGGCCCTCTGATTCACTATGAACACCTGGCGTCCAGTCATCTGGAGCGCTGACATGACCATTCATCATGACACGTGGACGACTCTCGTTCACTTTCGCTATTTTGCAGGGTATAAAGCACGAGCATCTTACCCTTGCCAAATAGCGTGAGCCGTCAGATCATCTTTTAATTGATCGGCATTTAACCATCTGAATAGGCTTCGAGAGTGCTGGGCCCTCTGATTCACTATGAACACCTGGCGTCCAGTCACCTTTGGAGCTGACTCATCATTTTTTCATTTGTCGAGAGAAAGCACTAGGCTCCAGTTAATTCTTGACAGCTATATCCGCCAGGTCATCTCCTAACTTGCGACCTAACTCACCTCTGGGGCCTACCTTTTAACCTTTAATCCCGACCTGCTAACTGTTGTGACTTATGCCGCGTGTCGCCGTTTTACTTGCTCTCATCAACCAGCTAGACTGCCTAGGTGGCATGCCATGTCATTTTTGCAACTTTGCTAGTTTTAAATTATGTACAACTTCACTTAGCAAAATAGCAAAAGTCATAGATCCATCCGCGAGATGCACACTAGTTATTGGGCCTGACAACTTTAGGAGAAATACATACAAGGCATAAATTTTGCGATTAATTAACATGACCGCCTAGGCAAACAACAAGGGGGGACACTTCCTACAATCCCATGACCCATTACTTAAGTGAATAAAGTAACGAAAGAATAGAAACCAGAGGGTTTTAAACAAACATTGGAGGATCTAAAATCAAAAACCCCTGAACCCTTGAGGCCTAAAACAAAGCTGAAGCATTTGAAAATGCGCCCTACTCAAAATTTCAACAAACCATAGCCAATCATGGGAAAAGAAAAGCCCATTTTTAATCAGTGATAACATGATGTTGCATCCCCTTTCGGTGAAACTATTTCACCATTACCAGATATGCAGTGCTATATTGACAAGTAAATTTGTCTTGTGCCCTAAATAGGTTTTTTTTTTTATTATTATCGGCGAGACTTTGCACTATGGAGAAATAATTTAAAATCATCCTGAGAATTGAAGTTACTCGGATGAAGGGTGTGTAATGAACAAACCCACTATCTTTTATTTTATTATTTGAAGTCTTCTACCTTATAGCTAGATCAGGGCAATCTTTAATTGTTTTTGGTGAGACATAGGTTCTTGATAGGGATATTTTCAATGATAATTAATATTTTTAACTCCCGAGGCCCACCACTTTGCTTGCTCATCTAATATTTAAATGATTTCTTGGGATAATTTCTCTTTCCCTCTTTATAGTATTTATCATATTAAAATGATTCAAATTCTATTTTACCTAGTTGTTTTCTTGCTCTTCTATAGCTACTTCATCTTTTATATATGCATATATGTTTTAAATGAATTATCAATTAAATCAAATCAATTCATACAACATAATTTTAGGTTCAACGCCAACCTCTTGTCTCTGCACACCATGACATTCGTCTGCCTCCATTTGAAACTATATGTTGGGCTCTACCCTCATGGGAGCCACATTTATCCCTACATATACTAAACATTTGGTTTCAATGATGTCAAATATATTAATTTCAACTATCAACTTTCAAAAGGAAGATGTCTTTCATTAATGAACTTGTAACAATACTAACCTCATCTGATGATTAAATACACCATTCTTCTTGAAATAGCACTCCATACCTTTCTCTGACTCATTTTGCCAAATACTTCATTTGAGTTAGTGAGTGTGTGATCACAAATTAATTTTTGAACATTGTTGAATTATGCATTTTGGCCCTTTATAAAAATGTCCCATCTTGACTTTTTTCATTCAGAATCGATCCTGAAAACTGACCCAATCATATAATGAGGTCATGAGAGTTTGCAATCACATGTACATTTATCCAGAGATTGCAACACAACTTGTCATGCCTGTGAAGTGTGTACCTGTGTACCTGTAGTTGCAACACAAAACACTCAATAAATCATTACAATCAATGGTTAGAAAATTAATCAATGAAAGATAAAACCATAGCTAATCGATCTATTGCCTCCTAGTAAATGCGAGTATGAATTTTGCTCTTAGATCTGGTTATGCAAATTCCAGTGACTTGACTACACTTAAATGGAGGATTTAAATGATAAAGATGCATGATCTAGCAATGATTAAGCTACATGATTTCATGATTATTTTAGAAAATAAGCTAGAATGAAGATGCAATTAAGCTAGAAATAAGCTAGATTTAAGATAAAATTGATCATGATAACAATGCTAAAATGATAAAGAGATATATGACTATAGTAACAATGCTTGAATGCAAATGAGATGGGATGATTATTGCTCCAAAATGGGGTCTATTTATAGGATTTCCAAGGCCAAGGGTGAGGTGGCAGGAATCAACGGTCAAGATTAAGTCTGAAGATATCAATGGTTAAATTGGAGGTTGGTAGGAAAAGGGGTTGGATGAAAGGGGACAATGTCATCTCCATGGTGACAAGTGTCAAGAAGCTTCTAGAAGAGGTCAGATGAAAGGGAACATTTAGTGACAAGTGTCACAAAGCTTTTCTCATGAGAGAGCAAAGTGTTCAAGGAAAGGGGACATGGTGGTTAGGATGAAATGGGTTAGGTTTAGAAGGGGTTAGGCTAGCTGGATAGAAGTTAGGAGAATTTGAATTTAAAAATTCAAATAATAGGAAAAGACTAATTAATCTCAACAACTCATAAATTGATTTATTTTAATTAATTATGGGATTATGAAATGAATTTGATGGGGGGAATTAATTAATTTGAATTAATTAATTGAAGGGGACTATTTGAAAATGAACTTATTAAATAAATCCTTAGATTTATTAATAAGTAGATGAAAGGGGAAATTTAATCAAATTGCTTAGTGAATTCAATTAAATTAGGAAGGGGGATTAATTAAATAATTGCTTATTTAATTAATTATCTTCAGACCATTTTTAGGTGTATACATTTTTCCCCTCTTTGAAGCGAGGTGTGATGACGCGTTGATTCAAAGAATAATTTCATTTTGATGATGATTTGGATCGATAGGATGCCCCAGCTCTTGATTGATAAATTGTGATATGATTATGCCCCCTTGGGAGATCAATTGAGATAATTGATCTTTGGAGTGTTTTGCAAAATTGATATCCCGATAGATTTGATTTGATTTCTACCATTGTGTTTGATGAAAATGCAAGTTCTTCGATTAGCCTAATTGTTTAGATTGATAAGATTGATAAATATTGATTTATTAGATTGATAAGATTGACATTCAGTCTGGTTTCAGAAATGACACCTCCTATATAAGACAAAGATGATCAAAGTGTCTGGTGTCAGGAAGGATACGTCCTATATAAGACATGATCAGAACGTCTGGTTTCAAGAAGGATACATCCTGTATAAGACATGATCAAAACGTCCGGTTTCAGGAATGATACATCCTGTATAAGACATGATTCAGAATTGATTAGGTTTGGTTGATTGATTTGATTTGATAAGGTTGATTAGATAAAGAACTGACAGTTTGTTGATATCAAGTTGCAGAAAGATTCAGATATACTGATGTTGATTCTGTTGAGAGAGATAGCATAAGATTTTGGCTCGGTCAACAATATCTGAAGAGATATGAGTCATTCATCTGATTGTTTATACACTAGTGATGATACTTTTATGATTCTTCTGATAGAGTTAACCTTGGATGAAAGGAGCATGCGGGATCCCATGCAAGAATATAATGCAAGCTAAAATGTAAATGAAAATGCAAAGTTACGATCGGACCAGTCATTGGATTATTGCTTTTTGTCATCATTGAGATTTTTGAAATGTGGGAAGTGAGTGAAAACATTGATGGTATAATTAAACCATGATGACCTGAGCACTGTTTTCCTAGATTTTGATATGGCAAGTTAGCACAAGCATCGAGGTATAATTGAACCGAGATGACTTGTGTTGCTTGCGTAAAACAGGAAGTATTAATCATTTCTATATGCAAATCAAAAATGTCTTTAATGGTACTCCAATGATCATGTCCCGAGACAAATTTGCACATATTAATGATCAATTTTCTAACAGTAGACAAGAAAAATATCATCTTCCTTCCCTTTTCCTCTGGTCAAAGACATCCTGGAGTCACTCAGAAATCATGATAGCGAAAATAAATATAGCAAATAAAAGTTGAACAATCATATTAAAATCATTATCCAAAAGATATCATCCATGCGTTTAGACTTTGTGATAGGTTGATGGTTGATAATTTGATCTCGTGTTCAATGTTGGATATGTCACAATTTTCATTTGATAAGAGTTGTCTAACCATTTGTTCAACCTATTTGATTAAGCTTAAAATTGATGCAAAGTTTTGCCCCCAGCTAAGTGCAGGATTTTGCCCCAAGCCTAGAAACAAATTTGTTATGATATACCTAATGATCCAAACCATGGTGAGAGAGCAGCTGCGATGCATGTGTATGTACAAAGTTTCATTATGAATATTAATAGTGCTGATGAAAATGAATGCAAGCAGAAAGATGCATGAACTAATAGATGGAAAAGCTAGCAGGTTTTCACCATCTGTTTTTATTGCACTTTTTCTCATATTTAATTTTTTTAATATTTTTTTTAGATATTTTTTCTTTTTCACTGTTTTTGATTTTTTTTTCTTTTTCAGACATGTAACTTCTTCAGATGCATGCTATTGATGGGTTCCTCAAGCTGATCTCCATCATGTGTTGATAGCTGATATGCTCCTGATCCAAATATTGTTGTGATCACAAATGGACCTAACCAGTTTGGTTCAAACTTTCCTTTCTTTTGTTGATCTGCCTGATTGCATGGATTTTCCTTTAGCACTAGTTCCCCACTTGAAAGATTTGTGGTTTGACCTTGTGATTATAACTTTGGCACATTCTTTGCTGATATACCTTTAGATGATCAAAGGCATTTTGTCTTCGTTCATGGATTAGTTAGAGCTCTTGTAATCTAGATACTCATTCTTCTTCATCTGGGATGAGACATTTTAATGATACTCGTAGAGAAGGTATCTCTACTTCTATTTGTAGTATGGCTTCTGATCCATAGACAAGAGAGAAAGGTGTGGCACCTGTTGGTGTGCGGATACTAGTACGGTAAGCCCATAGAGAAGGGTTTAATTGGATATGCCAATCTTTTCCAGCATCATTCATTGTCTTTTTGAGGATTTTCTAAATAGTTTTGTTTGATGCTTCTACTTGCTCGTTCCCCTATGAATAATAAGGTGCAAAGAATCTGTGTTGGATATTGAACTTCTCACATAACTCTTGTACATCCTGATTCTTGAATGGTCACCCATTATCAGTGATAATGGTCATTGGTATTCCATAGCGACAAATGATGTAGTTTAAGATAAATGAAGCAATTTGTTTTCCTGTGATATTTGTGAGAGGTATGGCCTCAATCCATTTTGCAAAATATTTTGTATCTACAAGGATGAATTTGTGACCATTAGATGAAGAAGGATTTATTTTTCTGACTAGATCAAGACCCCATTGACAAAAAGGCCAAGATGTTGCTAAAGCATGAAGTTCTTGTGCTGGTGCATGAATCAAATTCCCATGGATCTGACATTGTTTGCATGTTCTAGCTATCTGAAAATAATCTCTTTCCATAGTTGGCCAATAATAACCCAAGCGTATGAGTTTTTTCAAAATGTCGTTATGGAATTCATGTAAGGCCTTCTCAGATTCTTCTTGTTCGAGACATCTTAAAAGAGTACCATCTAGACCTCGTTTAAACAGGGTATTCGTGACGAGAGTAAAATGGGAGGATTGACAAATAAAGTTTCTCTTTTGATTTTTTGATAAGTCAGGAGGTAAGATGTTATCTTTCAGGTATGTGTAAGTTTGGCCATAGCGGGAGGAATCATGTCCAATAAGTTGACAAATGGTTTGGGAATCAGGACAATTATAGGTAGGGTAAAACAACTCTTCCACCAGGAATTCATAACGCTGTTGATTTTCCCGTGTCTGAAGGAGAGAAGAAAGTGTAGCCATGGCGTCTACTACTTTGTTATCATTTCTTGGAATCTACTCAAAAATTATTTCTACAAAGTTTTTCTTGATATTATCAACCATCTTTTTATAAGGCATCAATTTTTTGTCCTTTGTTTGATAATCATCATTAATTTGATTAATGATGAGCTGAGAGTCTCCAAAGACTTGAAGTTGTGTAATATTCCATTCTATAGCCATTTTGATACCTATAACCAAAGCTTCATACTCTATTGTGTTATTGGTGCATGGAAAGCTTAATTTGTATGCTTTTGGAATTATATGACCTTTTGGTGTGATAAATAGAATGCCTATTGATAAGTTGAGACTTTGTTATGTTTTAATCAACAAAACTCTTAGGTTTTTGACATCTTTTGGTTTACATAGTAGTAGTGAAGTATTGAAAATTGACTATATGTATTCCATGTGTTAAACTTGAACTTATGAAATCATGTTTGAATTTTGCTGGTCTATTCCTACAGCCAAATGATTTGTTCCAGTTGCTATGCAAATTATTTAGGGTAATATCATATGTGAATTAATGAATGTATTAATTAAATAAAATATGTATGCATGTCCTTGTACATTATTTTTGTTGTAGTGTAGATAATAAATGATGCCACAGTGGATATTCTCCTTTCTTGCCCGAAGAAGAAAGAATCACGAAAGAAATAACTAGAGATCAAGATGAAGAGGAGCCGAGTGAGCGTAAGGTATGACATGAGCAGAGCAGCCAAGTAGCACTATGGAAGTTTAACTCTAGTGGACAATGAATTCACAAAATATTGCTACGACATGCAAAGACTGTGTTTCAGTCTAGATCCACATTTCTTGCAGCCAAGCTCTAATTATCTTCTTCATCAGTCAATCATCTGCCTCTTCTTCTAGGCCTGATTTAAGTTGTCCATTGTAGTTGATCTTTTCTTTTTAATAAGCTCTTCTTTTTTTCTTAGAGGTTAGACAAAATAGAAAGGAATAGAGCAGAGAATTTTGATAAGTATTCTGGAGTTTTTAAAAACATGTAATCATTTTTAGGAAGCAATGAATAAAAGATATGTTGTTCTAATCTACTAAAAGTATTATTCTGGAAGCTTGATATCACTCATCCAAGGGGGCCCATGTGGTGAGTGATCTTGTGTTTATGCTCATTGAAATTAGTTCTTCTTTAGCTGTAATAGAAGTTCATACCTTGACTATTCCTACAGCCAAGCCAGAAGAGAGTGATTTCTGTTATTTATATTAGATCATTCTAGCATTGTTTTTATAAGCTTTCCTATAGCCTTCTATAATTTCCATGCTTGCCTTTCCTTTCTGCTTAATGTTAGTTACTGCAGTAATGCAGAATAGCCATTGAAGGAACTTAGTGCATATATAGTGCAGACTCATTTCAAGTTTGACGTCCCTGGGTTGATAACTAAATGAACACTAGCCATGAAAATAGTAACTTTACCAGATGAATGTCCAAACTTTGGGTTGAGATTTCATTTAGAGTTATTATTATTATAGTTGGAGTAGACTTTTTTGGCGTCGTTGCCAGGGATGGTGTCAAACTAAGAACCTTTTATGGTTATTATTGTTTCCAATTAATTATTTTTGAGATTCTTTATTGTTTGAAAATTTCATGAATCTACATGCATAGAAGAAGAAGAGACCCCAGAGGTAGATTTCTACCCACTCATCCTAATCATACAGAAGATAATTTCCCAGATATAAATCCTTTTGCTAAACTTTACCAAGCCCCACAAAATTTGAATCACCCTGAATCTAAATTTCTGGAAGGTAGTCTTCAATTCCTTTTTGATCTTCAAGAAGAGGAATTTCCTATAGTAGTAACCCCCACAAGTCTAATGCAGGGGAACCCTCCTCCTGGTGGGAATAATCCACCACCACCACCAAGTCCAACATTTGAGTTTCCCATCTTTGATCAGCATGATAACGCTAATCTCAAGAACATACCAACATCTTCACTCCCTAAATTTTATGGATTGGTGACAGAGGATCTAGACACATTTCTGTTTGAGTTTGATATTCTCTGTAGGAGTTTTGACTATACTACAGATGCCCATAGACTCAAAATTTTTCCTGCCACTTTGGAGGAGTCATCCTTGAGATGGTTCATGAGCTTGGGTAGTAGCACAATCAATACATGGGATGAGATGAAACTGTTGTTTCTTGCAAAATACAAAGATTATTGTAGAGGTACTAATCGTCATGGGGATGATATCTTTAGAATGACACAAACTGAAGATGAGAGTCTTGAAGATTACTTGGAAAGCTTTTTGTTTAGTGTCAAAAAGTCCAAGCATAGCACTCTCATTGAATATTCCCTCAAATTGATATTTTTGAGGGGAATCAGTGATGAATGCACTGATTCCTTGGATCTAATGGGAGGAGGTGACATTACACAATCCACTTGGGCTAAAATAGGACAAATTTGCAAGAAGTATTCCAGATCTACTTCTAAGAAGATTGGGAGATTTAAACTAGGTGCACCATTATCAGCATCTGGAACTGGAGTTTCTAGAATGGAACTTAGTCATCTATTAAAGGATTTCAAGGAGGACATTATAAAAAATATGGCTACCCAATTGGAGACATTGGCAGCTAAGAAGAAGCATGAGGAAGCTAATGCATTCCTTGTAGAATTCTGTCCTCATTGTAAACAATGAAAGAAAGATTGTAGATATAAGATGGTTGCAAACGTGGAGGTACTTGACTTCAAGCCAATTCAAGGTGCAGATGAGCAAGTCTTCTATGTTGCTCAAAGAAGACCAAATTTTCAAAGACAAGGTATGCCACTCGATCCACGTTCTTTTTCTAGTTATAGTGGAAATTCTTATGCACCAAATAACCAATGGCAACCACAGTATTCTCAAAATCTTGGTAACTATCAAAATTGGTATGGTTCACAAGGCCAAGGGCAGCATTTTTATAATCAAATGCCATAGTGGCAACAGCCACAGGGGAACTGGTACACACCTTAGGGCCAAGGAAACCAGTTTCAAGGGAATTGGCAACCTACTTCTCAATGGAGGGGAAGCCAACCATGACCAGCTCAATCTTCAGGTTATCAACCACCTATTCAGCAACCACAACCTCCTACTTTAATGCCTCCTCCTACAGCTACTGCTGCACCACCTAAACCAACACAGTTACCTACTCAACCATTTCCAAATCCAAATATCAAGTCTCAGCAACAACAACAAGCTTATTCAGTTGATGTTAATTAGTACCCAGCCTATTCTTTATCACTAGATGACATTCACCTCCGATCTGGAACAACTTTACCTAATCCATCTCATCCAGTTATCACTGAGGTACAGGAGGAGCAAGAAAACTCTAATCCAACAGATACAATACCCCAGAATCAAATATTGCCACCATTTCCCCATAGATTGCAAGAAAAAGAAGTCCCCACTAAACAACAACAAAGCTTTGATATTATTGATCAACTGAAGCACATTTGTGTTAAAATTCCATTATTGCAAGCAATAAAGGATGTTCCCATATATGGTAAGGCATTGAGAGAAGCATGTCTAAAAAAACCTAGCAGGAAGAAAAAGGATCCACAAACAGTGCATGTTATGGGTCAACTGGCTGATATTATGTTAGGTAAGTTTGCCATCCTAAAGTATTATGATCCAGGTAGTTCTATTGTGAGTATAGTCATTAATGGAAGTCAAATAAAAAATGTTTTGATTGATTTAGGGGCAGCCATTAATGTAATGACAAGGGAAGTAATGAAACATCTTGAGATCAATAGTGTAAGGCCTACACCCATAGCTCTATAGCTTGTCGATGGCTCTACAGTGAGACCTGATGGTATCATAGAGGATGTAGCGATTATTCTAGATTCCTGGGAGTATCCTGCAGACTTTATGATTTTATCTCCAAAGGCAACATTGGGAGGATATCCAGTCATTTTGGGTAGACCTTGGCTTGCCACAGCTGATGCATATATTGGGTGTAGATTAGGGGATATGACTATTTCAGATGGGAGTTCTACAGAAACATTAGCCTTGTATTCTCCAGCATAGCCCCAACTTGAACAGCAACAAGCCGTTTGGCCTATCTTGGGAGAAGAATTTGAAGAATTTGACTCTATTAATCACCTTATGATGATTAATCAAGGACCACTCATGCAGTTATATGATGAGGAATCAAATCTTTATAAAATTCTGATAAATGAATTCATAGAAGAGCAAAAATTGTAGGTTTGGACATTCCTGCAGCCATTGATATATTGCATACTTTGTTGCTGCAGGAATTACCTTCTCATTTTTCTGATATAAAGCAGATTGATCTTACTATTAAGATAGAGGTGGAGTTGAATAAATATTTGAATATCAATAGAGATCTATTAGATACTCAAAAAGAGGGCCTTGTGGACTTGCTGAAACTTCATAAAAATGCTTTTGCATGGGATTACAAGGATATGAATGGGATTGATCCAGCAGTTTGTACCCACCATATTTATATAAAGGATGAGTGTTGCCCACTTAGACAACCTCAAAGAAGAATCAATCCTGCTTTGAAGGAGATAGTTAAAGAAGAATTACATAAATTGTTAAAAGATGGGTTTATCTATCCCATCTCTGATAGTCAATGGGTATCACCTCTAGTGATAGTCCCTAAAAAGGGAGAAAAATGGAGGGTATGTGTTGATTATAGAGCTCTAAACTTAGAAACAAGAAAAGATCATTTTCCATTGCCATTCGTGGATTAGGTATTAGATTCTCTAGCTGGTAAGATATATTTTTCATTCCTTGATGGATTTTGTGGCTACAATCAGATCTAGATAGCTCCCGAGGATCAAGAGAAGACAACATTTACTTGCCCATGGGGCACGTATGCATATTTTGTTCTTCCTTTTGGGTTGTGTAATGCTCCAACCACTTTTCAAAGAGCAGTGATCAATATCTTTTCTGATATTTCTCAAGATATTATGGAAATTTACATGGATGACTTTACAACTTATGGTTTTGAATTTGATCAAGCATTGGGTAATCTGAAGAAAGTTTTGCAGCGATGTGAAGACTACAATTTGTCTTTAAACAGTGAAAAGTGTTTCATTATGATAGAAGAAGGAATAGTTCTTGGCCATCATATATCTGTACAAGGCATCTAGGTGGATCCAATAAAGATTGAGGTCATTCAACATATTAATGATCCTGTGAAGAAAAAAGATGTAAGAAGTTTTCTTGGTCATGCTGGATACTACAGACAGTTTATCAAAGATTTCAGTAAAATTGCAAGTCCCTTATATTCACTGCTTACTAAAGATGCAAAATTTAAATGGACCCCAGCATGCAATGAAGCTTTCTTAAAGCTTAAGAATGCTTTGACTCAAGCACCAGTTCTTAAAGGGCCAAATTGGTCTCTACCATTCCAAATCCATACATATGCATCTGATTATGCAATAGGAGCAGTGCTAGGACAAAGAATTGACAAATTGGAAAATGCAATATATTATATTAGCAAGAATTTGCAGAGACCTGAATTGAATTACACAGTTACTGAAAAGGAAATGCTAGCTGCCATATATGCACTTAACAAATTTAGACAATATATAATAGGATATCCCATATTTGTGCATACAGATCATACTGTAATTAGATATCTCATGAATAAGCCATCAATGATTGGTAGATTAGCTCGCTGCTTATTGTTGATGCAAGAATTTGATATCACAATTGTTGATGAACTAGGGAAGTCTAATGTGGTTGCTGATTATCTTTCATGTCTTCAATTGCAAGAAAATTCTACAATAATAGATGACACTTTTCCAGATGAACATTTGTTTCTCATTCAAGCTCACACTCCTTGGTATGCTGATATTGCCAACTATTTAGCTGTAGCTAAGATGCCAATTTATTTCTCTCCTAAGGAAAGAAGGTTGCTAGTTGAAAAAAGTTTTAACTTCTCATGGATTGTTGATTGTCTATTTTATACTGGACCTGACCAAGTCATGCAAAGATGTTTCAGAGAAGATGAAACATATGACATCCTACATGCATGTCATGATGAGCCATGTGGAGGTCATTTTGCTGCCAAAAGAACAACACTGAAAATACTCAATACAGGATACTATTGGCCCACATTACATAAGGATGTGAGTTAGTACACACGGAAATGTGATAGATGTCAGCGAATGGGAAGACCTATAAAATCTGATGAGATGCCACTATATCCTCAAATATCAATTACCCCATTTGACAAGTGGGGATTAGATTTTGTTGGCCTAATTGATCCACCTTCTAATGGCAGATCTTATCTCTTGGTATGTACAGACTATGTAACAAAATGGGTGGAAGCTCGTGCCATGACACATGCAAGAGATAATAAGGTAGCTGAGTTTCTTTATGAAGAGATATTTACAAGATATGGAGTACCAAGGGAAATTGTCTCAGACCAGGGACCTCAATTTACTTCAACATTGATAAAAGCTTTGGTTAATGAATATAATATAAGGTACAAAAAATCTACTCCATATCATCCATAGGCTAATGGACAAGTAGAAGTTACAAATAGAGAGCTTGAGGCTATTCTTACAAAAACAATGTTTGTTCATAAGAAAGATTGGTCTCACCGGCTTTCAAAAGCAATTTGGGCATATAGAACAACTTGGAAAACACCAATTGGTTTCACACCTTTTGAGATTGTTTATGGAAAAACAAAAATGATGCCTATTGAATTTGAGCATAAAACCCTGAGGACAACTTTGCAGTTAAATATGACATTGTCTGAAGCACAGAAAGAATGCATTCAACAATTAAATTCTCTAGATGAATGGAGAAAGATAGTTGTTCAATAGACATAATTGATTCAAAATGAAAGAGCAAAATGGCATGATAAATATATCAGGGAAAAGAAATTCAAAGTTGGTGACTGGGCACTACTGTATGATTCTAGATATAAAGATGTTATGGGAAAGCTTCAAACCAGGTGGTTAGGTCCATATGAGATAGAAGAAGTTTTCCAGAATGGAGCTGTTCATTTTTCCACAATTGATACTGTTCGATTTAAACTCTTAGTAAATGGTCACCCACTACGTCTATATCATAAACCAGCTACTAAGAAGAGTTCCTACAATAGTTTACTCCACAAAGTGAAATAAAGGTTCCTGCAGCAATTGACAAGGTTCCTACAGCAACCGATAATGAGCTTGCAGCAATTCATAAGCTTCCTGTTGCAATTGAGCAAGTTAATAGAGGTAAAGTTCCTGCAGCCTCTACAATGAACATATTTGCTGCTTCATAAAAAAATATTTCCATATTATATGGGAATATTCTTCTCCATACATAAAATCCCATCCACGATATTCCATCCCACGTTCTTACCTGTCATTTCATTTCGCCATCATTTTCGTACAATTGCAGGTACGTGTATATTGTGTTTTATTTTAATTATGCATTTATTCATTCATTATGATTATATCTTGTTTAAATCCACTCCACTACCCAAAATCTTGTCAGCTTGTACAAACACATGCTAGGTTAAGTTGGGGGGGGTGCTTCATGGTTCGGTTTCCAAAGTGATTAATTATCAGTCTTTTTTGGTACTCCAAATTGATTTTTCCCCATCATTACTTACTATGTTATTATTTCATGCAAGTGAATAATAAACTCTGCCGCCAGAATTGAGATATGTAAGGGAATTTCAATTTAGCAAGACTATCTGATATTTTGGTTCAGCTGCAAAGATAGAAAAATAGTAGAGTAAGAGATGGGTGGTGATCCAATTCATCATGAGTCGACGGTTCATGAAGTGTTGTTGTAGGATGCTCTTTGTGAGCATTATTTCAGACACCATGGCTGGTTGGATTACTTCTTGAAAATTAGGGATTATAACGAAGAAATTGCTGCAGAATTTATGCATTCCTTTAACGAAGGAGAGGCTACAGTTAAAGGTTTGAGGGTTATTGCTACGGAGCAATGAATAGAAGAAGTAATGGGGTTGCTGCAGGAAGGAGAACTCTTTCCAGAATCAAAAGATGCAAGGAGTGCCAGAGCAGAATTCACAGTTCTCATGGATGAACCCTTAATGGTGGACAAACAAGGAACTAGAAGGGTTTCTCTACTAGCACATCAGCCTCAAGTAGCTTTGTATGTTATGAAATACATTACATGTGAAGGGCAATATTAAAATCTACATTCACCTCATTTTAAATTACTTAGTCATCTGCGGCATGGTCGGAGAGTGAATGTTCCTAATTTCTTATACCACCTCATTTCTACAAGTGCTAAGGAGAAGCAAAAAAATGGAAATCGCTATGTTAGCCATCATGGATTGGTTAAGTTACTTGTAGAGCGGTCCCTAAGAGATGTTTCACAAATGGAATGGGGTGTATTTGAGGATACACAACAATTTAGGGTTGAAGATGCCCCTATTGCAGATAACCCACCGGTTGAGGAAGAAAATGTTGTAGAACCCTCTTCCCCCGTAGTTGCTACAGATGAGGATTTGCTTGTTGCTAAAGGAGCCACAGTTATTATGGAAGAAAAGACAACAAAATCAAGTGAAGAACAACCCTCTACTTCTCTTCGAAGAGATTCGCCAGTTCTACAAAGGAAAGGGAAAGAGATGGAAAGGGATGAAATAGATGAAGAACTTATGGCCCACCCGCAGGTAACTCATATTCCTCCCACAACCAAGAGGCGTAGGACAAAAATAAAAACTCCTACAGCAACTGAAGCAACTCCTCCAACCATTCTGAAAGTTTATGTAAGAAGAACACGTAGCAAGACACAAAAGACTCATCCTGGGGGTAATCCGGTAGAGGTTATTACAGTGGAAACTTCAGAAGAAGAAAGCCCTGCAAATGATGAAATTCAAGAAAATGTTGTTGAGGATAAACTAGCAAATCTTGCTTTTGTGGCACAACAATTTGAAGAAACTGTTGAAGATATTCTACAATAGGCTGATGAAAATATTGGAGAGATGCTAGCTCAGATTGAGGAGTTTATTGAAGAAATCCCGTTGTCTAAGGTAGTACCTATTAGACCTCCTTCATCCCTAAGTAGTTTATCTATTGCTTTAACATTTTATAGACAATGGGAAATAGAGAAGGCTAGGTTGCAGGGGATTATTGATAAACAAAAAAAAGAAATTGAAAAGAGAGATAACAAAATTAAGGAATTAGAGGCTAAGGTAGAAATAATTTATGGCATGGTTCCTGAGTTGATGCAGTGTAGGGAACCTCCAAGAGTTTATGTAGTACATTTGAAAGAGCGGTATCTAAACTTCAAACTAAACTGCATTGTTAGGGACCTTAACCCCTCTTTAGAAACACCTGAAGAATTATTTTATGCTTACCAAACCTCTCCACCTGCTATGAAGAATTTGCTATGTGAATTATACTTACATAACTATGATGTACCCTCAGACAGGGAATGCAACCCTTTATTGTATATTGGGGATATCCATATCAAAGCATTAATGTCATGGATCCAAAATGAGATTATCATGGGGGCACAAGCCAAGGAGTATGAAAAATTAGAGCTTGACTATCCATTACCATTAAGAAGGGAATCAGAAGCACCAAGAGTTCTTTATTATGATTGGCAGAAGTTACTCGTAAGAGATGATGTTAGAAAATTAGTGCTTCCAATGAGAGAAGAAGTATATCAAGCATACGAGCATTTGATTCAGACTGACAGGACAACTGCAATAGAAGGGTTAACTTAGCACTGGAATAACCTATTGGAATAGTTAAAATAGGGAGAACCTTATTCACTTCAAAATTTTCATCCAGCCATGCAAAGAGCCCCTAGATACATACAGTTAGGCAAGGAGAAAGCCAACAACTGGCTACCATTGATTTTTCAACCCCCAATCCTTATGTGGCCGCTTTTGGCATGTCATCCTATAGAGCAGAATTATGAAGCAGTCACAGAAGAGATAGCTAGATGGTCCAGGCTGGAAAAAATGAAAGGATTTTATTGGAATTTGGCTTCAGGGGGGATAGGTCAGGGCACCGTTGGTGATTTAAGAGTTACAACAAGAGTCAGAAATTTTCCTTTTGCTGTAGGATCAACAAGCTCTTAAAGTTGGGGGGCACCATAACTTGAGACTTTGTCATGTTTTTATCATCAAAACTCTTAGGTTTTTGACATCTTTTGGTTTTCATAGTAGTAGTGAAGTATTGTAAATTGACTATATGTATTCCATGTGTTAAACCTGAACTTATGAAATCATGCTTGAACTTTGTCGGTCTATTCCTGTAGCCAAATGATTTGTTCCAGTTGCTATACAGATTATTTAGGGTAATATCATATGTGAATTAATGAATGTATTAATTAAATAAAATACGTATGCATGTCCTTTTACATTGTTTTTGTTGTAGTGCAGATAATAAATGATGCCACAGTGGATATTCTCCTTTCTCGCCTGAAGAAGGAAGAATCACAAAAGAAATAACTGGAGATCAAGCTGAAGAGGAGCCGAGAAAGTGCAAGGTACGACATGAGCGGAGCAGCCAAGTAGCACTACAGAAGTTTAACTCTAGTGGGCATTGAATTCGCAAAATATCGCTACGACATGCAAAGACTGTGTTTCGGTCTAGAACCATGTTTCCTACAGCCAAGCTCTAGTTATCTTCTTCATCAGTCAATCATCTGCCTCTTCTTCTGGGCATGATTTAAGTTGTCCATTGTAGTTGATCTTTGCTTTTTAATAAGCTCTTCCTTTTTTCTTAGAGGTTAGACATAATAGAAAGGAATAGAGCAGAGAATTTTGATAAGTATTCTGGAGTTTTTTAAAACATATAATCATTTTCAGGATGCAATGAATAAAAGATATGTTGTTCTAATTTGCTAAAAGTATTTTTCTGGAAGCTTGATATCACTCATCCAAGGGGGCCCACTTGGTGAGTGATCCTGTGTTTATGCTCATTGAAATTAGTTCTTCTTTAGTTGTAGCAGAAGTTCATACCTTGACTATTCCTACAGCCAAGCTAGAACAAAGTGATTTCTGTTATTTATATTAAATCATTCCATCATTGTTTTTATAAGCTTTCCTATAGCCTTCTATAATTTCCATGCTTGCCTTTCCTTTTCACTTAATGTTAGTTACTACAACAATGCAAAATAGCCATTGAAGGAACTTAGTGCATATATAGTGTAGACCCATTTCAAGTTTTACGTCCCTAGGTTGATAACTAAATGAACACTAGCCATTAAAATAGTAACTTTACCAGATGAATGTCCAAACTTTGGGTTGAGATTTCAATTAGAGTTATTATTATTATAGTTGGAGTAGACACCTACTCCTGATCCGTGTTGTGTATATGATCCATCAAAATATAATTGCCATGTTTTTGTTGTGACTTTTAGCATATCAGCATCAAGAAACTCAATCTATAAAGGATGATCATCTTGAAGTGGTGCCTCAACTAGTTGATCCACAATGACTTTTCCTTTGATAGCTTTTCTATCAATATACTCAATATCAAACTCGCTTAGAATCATGATCCATTTTGCTAGTCGTCCTGTTAATGTTGCTTTGCTGAGTAAATATTTCAGAGGATCGATTTTAGCAATTAACTTGATGGAGTGAGATAGTAGATAGTGTCGTAATTTTTGAGAAGAAAAAACTACTGCCAAGCATGCTTTTTCTGTTGGTGAATAGTTGATCTTGTATCCTACTAGTGTTTTGCTGATGTAGTAGATGGCTCATTCTTTTCCTTCATTATCTTGTTGTGCAAGCAAAACTCCTAATGATGCTTCGGTGGTTGATACATATAGTAACAATGGCTTTCCTGGAATTGGTGACATTAGGACAGGTGGTTACATGAGATATGCCTTGATTTTTTTGAATGTGTCCTCACATTGATGTTCCCACTTGAAATGAACATTTTTGTGCAATAGATGAGCAAATGGTTGACATTTATCTGCTAGTTGAGCAACAAATCTTTTGATTGATTGGAGTCTTCCTTGGAGTGATCTTAGTTGATTGATATTCTTGGGAGATTCTATTTCCATGATTGCTTTAACCTTAGCTGGATCCACTTCGATACCTCTAGTTGAAACAATGTATCCCAATAGCTTTCTTGAAGTTACACCAAAGGCACATTTCTTAGGATTTAGCCTTAGCTTGTATTGTTCTAACCTATCAAATATCTTTTCCAGAATCTCTATATGTTCTTCTCTATTGTATGATTTAGCCAAGATGTCATCCACATAGTCTTCCATGAATGTATGCATCATGTCATGAAATATAGTTGTCATAGCTCTTTGATATGTAGCACCTGCATTCTTTAATCCAAAAGGCATGACATTCCAGCAGAAGGCACCCCATGGGCATATGAAAGCTGTCTTTTGTTGATCTTTGTGTGCTATTTTGATCTGATTGTATCCAGAGAAACCATCCATTAGAGAAAAAATGGCATGTCCAGTAGTTAAATCTATAATGATGTTGATGTTAGGCAAAGGAAAGCCATCCTTTGGACTTGCGTTATTAAGATATCTGAAGTCTGTGCATATTCTGATTCTTTTATCTAGTTTTGAAACAAGAATGATGTTGGATACCCATTAAGGATAAGCTATAGGTCTGATGAATCCTACATCCAATAATTTCTTTAGTTCTACTTTGACTAGGAGAGCAATATGCGGATGCATTTTCCTTAACTTCTGTCTGGCTGGTTTAGCTCCTGGACTAACATTTAAGTGATGCATAATAAGCTCTAGATCTAATCCTTGCATGTTTGCATATGACCAGGCAAAATTGATTTGTCGTCGTTTGAAGATCTCTACATATTGTTGCATTTCTTCTTAGATAGAGAAGTTGTTGGATGAAGAATCTTTGGTTGCTCTATTGTGCCAATGTTAACTGTCTCTGTTGGTTTGATCAAAATGGATGACCTTTCTTGATAGTGCTCAGGTAAAGTGTCAAATCTCCCATCTTCTGGTGCCTCGAGGAGGTTTTCAATATTAGATTCATCCTTTATTTTTACTTTTTCTGGATCTAATGTTGCCAATAAATGTTTTTCAACATTAGACTTGATATTCTTTTCTTTATTTTTATTTTTGCAACTAGGAGATTTGGCACCCACTTGACTGGAAGATGAGTTGCTGAAATTCCTGGTGGAAGTTGTTACGGGTTTGATGAGTTAAGATATATAGATATGGCATGGTCATTTGGAAAGGTATCAATGGTGGTATGTCCTTCATTTTCCCAATCAATAAGCTCAGGGTGGATTAGAGGTAGGGGATCTTCAGGTTGGGATGTTTCAAGGGTTTCAAGGGTCATGATGGATGTATCAAAGTTTTCAATATGTATGTCGATGTCTAGAATGGTACTCTCATTAGAATGACCTTGCATAAGAAATTCTTGATCATCCTTGGTTAAGTCCAAGTTAGCCGAATGTGATTCTAATTCAAGTGAACTAGTTCCTGATGTTTGTCCTGCATACACATGAACTACATCGACTTCTATATCTCCTTCAAAGCAATTTTCTTCAGCTAAATCTTTAGAGTGATAGGAATCCCATTCCCATTCATTAGAATCTATATCACTTGTAGCTTGCAATCTACAGATTTGATCATATATCATTTCTTCCACTTTTCTGGCTATACTTTTCCTTCTTTCATTTTCAACTTCTTCAGGACTGAGATTGAGTTTTGTCAACTTTTCTATGAGTTCTCCTAGATTTATATTAGCTTCTTTCTTGTTTTGATTGAGATTTAGTGTTGCTTGAGAGATGCTTTTAGTTTGTTTCTCTTGTTGATTTGAAGCTTACTTCTTTTTCCATTTCATGTTTGTTGGTGTTTATTGCTTAGATGATGTTTCTTCTTTTTCAATTGCCAGTTGTTCTTGTCTTTTTCCATATTCCTCTTGTTGTTGACTAAAAGATGTGTCTTCCGGTAGAGTGACTTGTCCATACCCTAAGCCTGTTTTGTCTAGTCTGTTGAGTGTAAGGTTGGATAGGTTCTGAGATACCTTCTTTTCTTTTTCCTATAGGACTTGTTCCGATATATCCCATTCTTCTGAGAATGTTAAATCATTTTCCATACTTTTCTGTAGGTATTCTAACATTGTTGATCTTTTGTTGACATTCTTCATCCTTGTATAGCCACTGTAGCACATCTTTATCTTTTGTTTCCTCTGATAAGGTTCCAACACTAACAAATGCTCCATCAAATATTAGAAGATATTTCACAATTGGCAATTGTGATATTGAATATTCTTTGTTCCCTCTATCTCTTAGCTGCATTTTTTTTTCCATGCTTGATATAATAGAGGCAAATGATTGTTCCTTGGATTCTGTGCTCAAAGATGATACCTCCTTGTTATGTGGAACAATGACTTCTTGGGTCATTTTTAGATTGCTGCAGTATTGAAATGGATTTGAATCTGCAGATATTGTGATTTCTTGTCCATTGTAGGGAAATTTTACACACTAGTGATATGTTGATGGGATAGCTTGCAAGTCATGTATCCAGGGTCTTCCCAAGAGTACATTATATGATAAGTCCAAGTCTCGAACTTGACATGCTGTGTCCTTCTGCAAAGGTCCCACTCTAATGGGTAGTATCACAATTCCCTTGGAGGAACATTCTTCTTCATCATAGGCTTTTATGGTGATCTTTTTTCAGACATCAACTACATCTTCTGAATATCCTAAGGCACGAACAGACTCAAGAACAAATATTTAGGCCAGCTCCACTATCTATTAGAACACATTTAACACACGTTTTGTGAATGAGGACTTCAATATGCAAAGGAGTGTTGTGGGGATGTTGTAAGGACATGTCATCTTCTTCAGTGAATGATAAGTAGTGAGGGGTTGTGAGGTGTGCCACGATGGTTTGGAATTGATCAATATCAAGATCTTTGGAAACTATTGTATCTACTAATGCTCGTTCTAGAATTTCTTTGTGTGCAGGTGAAAGCTTTAACAATTCTAAGATGGATATTTGTGCGGGTGTTTTCTGCAATTGATCCAATAGATTGTATTGTTTGGTAGTGGATGATGTGTTTGGCGTAGGACTCGACAAAACATCTTTGGCTTTGCTTCTTGTGATAGCATGAGCATGCTCTTGATTTTGTTTTTCTTTAACTACAATCACATTCACCACATTATCATATCTATGAGCGTAGTTTAACTTCACTTTACCTTTGCCATTATTTGTTGTTGATGATTCACCTTTCTCATAGTTTGGAAGCAAAGTTTTAAAAGTTGTATGAGACTCATTTTTTGTATGTCCATCCACTGTTATTACTCCATTATGAATCATATCTTGTATGATATGTTTCAACTTATGACAACTATCTGTGTGATGTCCCTTGTTTCGATGGAAATCGCAATACTGATTATCATTCCACCAAGGTGGTTTGATTTGAGGTTCATAGTTCCTTTCTTCTGGTGAAGTGATCAATTTATTTGCGAGAAGTGTCTTTAGTGCTAATCCAAGGGGTTCACCAATGTTTGTAAATTATCTTCGAAAGAAAGTTTTGATAGTTGCTTTTTGGTGATTGTTGTTTTGCTGAGCCGCTGCTGAGTGAGTGGATAAATTAAAAGCCGGTTGTTTTGGTTTTACATTGTTGTTAGCCACTATTCCATCATTGACAGTACTTCGATTTCTATTCCAAAACTTTGGTTTATCATTGTGGTTGTTGTTATTGGCATTGTTGTTATTAGGAGGATGGACTCCTTCTTTGTATATTTTCAACTCACCTTTCTTTATCATGGCTTCCTCCATTCTTATTCCATTATCGACCATTTTTCCAAAACTTTGATTTCCTTGCATTTTTAAGTAATAACTCATTTGATCATTTAAGTTATCAATGAATATGTCCATTTTTTCATATTCTGGCACTATACGAGGTTACCACAAAGCTAACCATCTCCATCATTGTAAAAATGTCATGAAAGGTTCTCCACTCTTTTGTTTGGTATTACATAGGTCTAGCATTGTTACTTCATGTTGTATGCTATAAGAGTATTGTGAAACAAACTTATCCACCAACTTTGAAAATGATCTAATTCTAGGTGGAAGTTTGGAGAACCATTCCATAGCTAGTCCAGTTAAACTTTTCAGAAATAATCTCATCAAGTAGGTATCCTCTGATGAATACTAAGAGGGGGGGTGAATTAGTATGCTAAAAATATCTATTCTTAAACACTTACACAGTCTGAAGATAAACCAGTAAAACAGTCTAACAGACAGACCGGTTATCACACATGCAAACCAAAATGCGAATAAATCATTCACCCACAAAAGCAATACAACCATAACACAAGATATATGATGTGGAAACCCAACTGGGAAAAAACCATGGTGAGATGGAACTCACAAGTCACTATCTGCAGAATAGAAACTAGACTAGTTAAGGTCTTACAATGTTCTTCACCAGAACAGATCCTATTAGGAATCTCAATCTCTATTAGGAGATAAGTCCGATTAAAGACTACCTTGTTAGAGGATTTCAGATTCACAAAAGTGAACCACCTTGTTAGAGGATTTTACAAAGGCTTTGAGGCCTACCCGGTTAAGGGCTACAAACTTGTCAAAGATGTGAGTAATCAACGAGTGTTTGATCTATCTTATAGCACAAACTGCTTGATTAGATCCAGTATAGTTCATTGCTAATGCACTTCAGCATTACTTCAGTCTTCTCTATCTCTTTCTATTTACAAATTGATCTTCTTAGATAAGATCATTCTTCAACAACTCAACTACCACCTTAAACCCTAGCCACAACATAAACCCTTTCAGCAATAGTTTCAACAACTCAAAACCCTAGACATGATGTCCTTTTAAAGGAATCTGATTTCATGTCGGTCCAATAGGATTATATTACAATTTCCTAGGTTCAATGAATCTAGACATACTCAGTAACACGACACAAAAAGAACCGTCAATGTGTTGGCACCGTCAATCAATCGGTGGGTTGGTAACTCATCACAAAATGTCGGTTGGTAACTCATCACAGAGTATTACCAGTTCATAGAAAATACCAGTTGTTGGTTTGGCAAAAATGAAGACTGGTAAGAATGCGTTATGCTGCTTTTCTACCTTGTACTGGTTGAGATCTATGAACCGCTTGGGGTCGTCATGCCACTTCAAACCGGGAAACACATTCTGCAAAATCATTAGTCTAAAGACTAGAATACAACATACCGGTTGAGCCCTAGCTCATACATATGAAGGGGTTCTTAGTACAAGTGTGTGTCCATCAATGACAATCACAACATAAACATCAAAAATGCCAAAAATCTCCCCCTTTGGCATTGATGGCAACACTTAGAAAAATAAAATTTTGACATCTAAGTGTTTTTCAACAAAAACTTGCCATTAACAAAATTGCTCCCCCTAAGCATATACACTATCCGTTAATCAACACTATGTATAGAAATTTTGCATTCAGAGAATAATCATTGAGACATCAGAGCATATAGCATCTATCAAAACATATATCAAAATTTCAAAAATAGATAGAGTACTTCTCCCCCTGTATCAGAAGATCAAAATTTTCAAACCAAAAACAGATACTTCTCCCCCTTTGCCAACAATGACAAAGTATCGTTGAACAACCCTGTTTCCATTTGATATAAATAAAAATTTTATGACAACAATGAATAATATTTGTCAAAAACCGATTTATAGTCCTGCAAAAATTGTTTCATGGATAGCGACCAGGACTCAAGTAAGGAGGTGGCCACTTCTTTTTTTGTTTGTATCTGGTATACCTATTCCTCCATGGCATCAACTATGCTTAGCTCTTGCGTGATTGTCAAGGCATCCAGGTTCAGATAACACTTCTGAAGAATTTGCAGACGAGGAAGTAAAACCAGTTGTAGCTCTTGCAAATCTTTAGATTGTGTACTGATCTCTTGCTCTATTTTGGCTAACTAGATCTAGAACCGGTGAACGGTTTGCCCATATGTTGCAAAGGAATCATAAGGTGTCTTAAATGTGCCCAAGTAGGACTATAAGTCCGTTTGAAGCTTTTTCTTCTTGGCTAGCACATCATCGTAGAATATATGAGGTTGAAAGATTTTGCTTAGTAGCAAGTTTCCCTCATCCAAGGCATTCCTTATGTCCTTTTGGTCTTTCAGCAGTTTAGACCGAAGTTCATTCATCTTTTTCACTAGAGCAACGTTAAGAGCCTTTTGGTGCTCTTTCTTGACATTTGCCTCAGTTGCTTCTTCTAGGCTCTGCACCTAATCATCCACTATATTACATAGTAGTTTTAGCTATGCTAGTGATGATTCAGTGTCAGGAAGATTAGTACCGGGGATTAAACTATTAAGGGTGTCTACAACCACCTAAATTATGTCTTGTTCCTTTTTGCTGTGAATGAGATCAAGGTGCTCTTGAGCAACCTTGATGCTTTGTATAAGCTCTGACTCACTTGCAGATTGGAGATCGATAGGACTAGAGATATCAGCCGGTTTGGCTTGACTCTCGGTTTCCTTCGGAGTCTCCATTTGAGTGCTCTCCATTGCTTTCGTTGCCTTGTCTACTTCTACCTTCTTCCTTTTCTCGGCTTCTTTCTTCTATTCTTGTTTCCTGTCTTCTTCTTCTTTCTTTTTCCTGTCTTCTTCTTTCCTCTCCTTCTCTTCTTTCTCTTTCTCTTCCCACTTTTTCTTTTCTTCCTCTTCCATCTTCTTCTTGTCTTCCTCTTCTTTCTTCCTCTTTTCTTCCTCTTCCTTCTTCTTCTTTTCTTCCTCTTCTTTCTTCCTCTTTTCTTCCTCTTCCATCTTCTTCTTTTCTTCCTCTTCTTTCTTCCTCTTTTCTTCCTTGTCCTCTTCTTCTTTCTTCTTCTTTTCCTCTTCTTCTTTCTTCTTCCTTTCCTCTTCTTGCTTCTTCTCCTCTTCATCTTTTCATTTCTCCTCTTCCTCTTTTCTTTTCTCTTCCTCTTTTCTCCTTTTCTCATCTTCATCCCTCTTCTTCTTCTCTTCCTATTCTTGAGCCACTTCCTATGTGTCCTTAGCCTGCTCACCACCCTGTTCGGCTTGTTGCCCCTATTCTGTTCCCTTAGAAGGTATGTTCTGAGTGACATCTTCTACATCTAGGGCATCGACATCGATAGTGTCGATTGGTTCTTCAACCAGGTTTCCTTCCTCATCAAAAACTTCATCCGGTTTGGATACAGCCGGTCCTTTTTTCGCTTGGAGGTTGGCCATTTTTGCTTTGTGAGAGTTGATAGCATAATCCATATGCTGATGAGTATCTTTTTCAACATCATCAATTCTCCCCTCCAACAACTAGAGTCTTCTTCTCCTTGTGAAGAAGAGACCTTTATTTTGGTCCAACACAACAAACAATTCTAAATTTGAGAGGTTGGGAAAGTGCTATGCAAAGACTTTCTCCCTAATCTCCTATTCTTTTTCAATGGCAATGCACCATTTATTATCTAATGCTTTAAATAAAGAATCTGGTGTCTGAGATTTAATCTTTGATGGTGATCGGTCATTTTTACACAAATAAATGATGATTTCCTGTAATACTTCTTCCTTTTCCTCATCACTAAAATCATCATAATAATCTATTAAATCATGAAGCAATTTTCTCCTAATATTCTTAACTGTCCTTTGAAAATGTGTCAAAGGTTTGTATGAGGAGATGGCAATATTTACCGGTGCGGATGCTGCCGGTTCATTCTTCTTCATTTTCTTTGTCTGTCTGGCCTTCTTTGGCTTTTCATCAGACTCGGTTTCTTCAGAGTCTAGTTCATTTGTCTTCATCTTCCTTTTTCTTTCAAAGACTTTTTCTGGTGTTACCTCTGGTTGCTTCTTTGCCAGTGACCACTTGGTCACTCTTGGAGTTGCAGTGGTAGCTGGTGTCGATGTTGTAGGCACTGCTTTCGCTTTGTTTGCTGCCAGTTCTTTTCCTTTCTTAACTGATGGTTCTTCAGCCGGTGCAATCCTCTCCAAGTAGGTTCCGGTCCTTTTAGCCTTTGGATCAAGAGGTGAGGCAATAAGGGTTGAGGCATACCCTTCCAGCATATCATACATAACTTCATAGCCCATTGGCTCCACTTCCTCCATTCTAGTTTCAACAGCCTCCATTAAGAATTTGTCCACCTAAATGGTGAAATAGATGTCATCTTCATATTTCTTTACTATATCACCTGAGATTAGTACCCTCTAACTCATCTTTCTTCTGAACTCATCAAAATGTTTGTTTAGTACTTTAGGGTAACTGGTTCCAATGGCTTGTATGATTTCCTTAATCTTCTTGGTTATCGATTGGTTAGGAGACCACTAGACATCTCCTACTCCACTTGGAAGTAGAAGAACAACCCTATCAGTAGTTGCCCAAACTTAAACCTCAGTGCATTGTCCTGTTTGATCGCCTTTAGATTCAACAGGAGTTGCCTCTGCATACCGGTGCATAAGTCAAAAGATGCATCCTCTTTAATCATCCGGTAAGCGGTATTTACTATTGCAGCAGATACAAAATTAATCCTGCTGGCTGAAAATGTTCTGTAGCCTATCACCATGCAGGCGTATTTCACCAGATCATCCTTGATAGGATTAACTATCATACCCCATGAGTCACTTGTTGAACTGGTGAGCTTGGCCATTTCGATTTTGCTTACCATTCTTAGGGCTGGCACTTCCCCTATGTTGCAAAAATGGGTGACTGCATGAATTTCCTGAGGCGTGATATCATGCGTCCTCTCTAGGTACATCTTGTCACTATGGACTCTACTCAAAATGATCCTGATGTGATCCTCCATAAAATTTTCTAGAAAGTATACTGCATTATGGAGTTTCTTCTTCTCTAAGATACTAAACTCCGGTTTGATCTTTTTGTCCTTGCCGCAAAATAAACCTAACTGGGTGTGAATAGCTAAAGACCCTAGGTCTTCTATTTTACAATCAATATAATCAAAAATTCCTTCTTCAACTATGACTCCAGCCGAAACTTGTGATAAGGAATTATATTTGGACTTCCTCTGAATAAAACTTTCTGACTCAATGGATGTACTAGAACTGGTATGAGATGCAGAAGCCATTGTTGAGTATTTTCAAGAACACAAAAAATACCTTTACAACTTGAATTTAGGGCTTCCTGATTCTGCTTCACTTAACTCTTCGTTGGTTGCCAAATCACCACTTTGAGTTCTCCATGACCGCTTGCAAACTGGATTTGAATCTCCTTCAAGATTTATCAATTTCTTGAAATCTTGGCTCAAATCACCTTTTCTTCGCTCTGCACTTGAAAACTTTTCTTTGCTTCGAAAATAGATAGTGAGAAATGATTTGAAATATGCTTTTATACATGTCTCTCACCTACCGCCATTAATGCTCCTCCATTAGGGTGAAAACCCTAGTTTGCCTCTTTTATCATTTCTGGTCTTTTGCCGAGTGACAGGTATCACATACCGGTTGAGGTCTTTTACCGGTGTAACCAAGGGTTCACAATCATTTCGCCATTTTCTCCCCCTAAGCCTCTTTGGAACTTAGTTTACCAGTTCCGATATTTCCACACTAGGTGCAAAAACTGGTTCCTCTTCCAACATTGTTGGTTTCTTCCTCCAGGTTTTGTTCATGTCTGCTTGAAATTTTTCAACATCAACTTCTCCTTTCGGAGTGACCGGTATATCATTAGATATAATCTTTCTGCTTCTGTAGAATCTTGCAATGTGACCTGGTTTGTTGCAGTGATAGCAAACCAATCTAGGTGCTCTCCAAGGTCCATTGTTCATATTTCCATTCTTCCTTCTGCATGTAGCCGCAGTGTGTCCATGTCCATGACAAATCCAACAATTTGCTCTCCATCCGGTTGCTGATTGATAACCGTTGTTGCTTGACTGATAATTGTAGGCATTGAACTGGTTAGGGTTCTAGTTTACAAAAGATTCTGGACTAGCTCCTTGGGTCCTCTGAGGATATCTTCCGATATTGTTCATGACAGACCTACATTCAGATGCTCTATGCTCAAACTTATTGAATGCATAACAATGGCCATCGAACTTATTGGATCTAGGTACATTGTTGATAAAATATGGAAAATTATTGTAGGCTTTGCTCCTACATACATTGGCAGTGTGTCCTTCTTTAAGATAGTTAAAGCAAACAGGTTTGAATTTTTGCTTACCTTTTCCTTTGAGTGTCGATTGCTTCTTTGATGCTTCAACATTTGTTCCTAAGGATTCTCCTTCCTCATGTCCAGAGAAACCAAGACCATTGGTATTCTTTGCTGGTCTAGATGACTCAAGCTTTTGCTCTAGCTTGACAGTACTTTTGCCAAACTTAGCAAGTATTTCCTTTGACTCAGAGAGTTCTTTGGAAATAGTAGTATTTGTCTCCATTAGAATTGTATTTTCAAAGATGGCTATGTTTAGTTCACCTTGCATGTCTTCCTTTTCCATCCTACTTTCATGAAAGCGAGCAGTCAGTGCACTAATCTCTTGTTTCAACTTGGAGATCTCATGATCTCTATCCTTTATTCGATCTTCAGCTTTCCTACTATTCTCAAGCTCTTGACTAAACTAGATAGTCAGTCCTTCCAACTCCTTTCTCAGATTGGAGTTTGAATCATTCAGCTTATTCACTTCTGCCATCATGGCTTCCATATTAGCTTCATCTTCAGAACTACTTTCAGATAGCTCCATTAGCTTTTCTGCATGTTCTTTCCTTTTTGCTTGAGATGCCTTGTATTTGACCATAAGATCATCATAGGCTTGCTCAGACTTAGTGATCCATTGAGTAAGTTCCCCCAAAGTGTATTCTCGCATATCTCTTTCCAAGTGGTTAAACTTATAGAAAGTAGGCTCTAATACCAATTGATGAATACTAAGAGGGGGGGTGAATTAGTATGCCAAAAATCTCTGTACTTAAACACTTACATAGTCTGAAGATAAACCGGTAAAACAGTCTAATAGACAGATCGATTATCACACATGCAAACCAAAATGTGAATAAAGCATTCACCCACAAAAGCAATACAACCATAACACAAGATATTTGACATGGAAACCCAACTGGGAAAAAACCACGGTGAGATGGAACTCACAAGTCACTATCTGCAGAATAGAAACCAGACCGGTTAAGGTCAGACCGGTTAAGGTCTTACAATGTTCTTCACCAGAATAGATCCTATTAGGAATCTCAATCTCTATTAGGAGATAAGTCCGATTAAAGACTACCTTGTTAGAGGATTTCAGATTCACAGAAGTGAACCACCTTGTTAGACGATTTTACAAAGGCTTTGAGGCCTACCCAGTTAAGGGCTATAGACTTGTCAAAGATGTGAGTAATCAACAAGTGTTTGATCTATCTTATAGCACAAACTACTTGATTAGATCTAGTATAGTTCACTGCTAATGCACTTCAGCATTACTTCAGTCTTCTCTATCTCTTTCTATTTACAACTTGATCTTCTCAGATAAGATCATTCTTCAACAACTCAACTACCACCTTAAACCCTAGCCACAACATAAACCCTTTCAGCAACAGTTTCAACAACTCAAAATCCTAGACATGATGTCCTTTAAAGGAATCCGATTTCATGTCAGTCCAATAGGATTACATTACAATTTCATCTCAATCTCTATTAGGAGATAAGTCTGATTAAAGACTACCTTGTTAGAGGATTTCAAATTCACAGAAGTGAACCACCTTGTTAGAGGATTTTACAAAGGCTTTGAGGCCTACCTGGTTAAGGGCTATAGACTTGTCAAAGATGTGAGTAATCAACAAGTGTTTGATCTATTTTATAGCACAAATTGCTTGATTAGATCTAGTATAGTTCACTGCTAATGCACTTCAGCATTACTTCAGTCTTCTCTATCTCTTTCTGTTTACAACTCGATCTTCTCATAAGATCGTTCTTCAACAACTCAACTACCACCTTAAACCCTAGCCACAACATAAACCCTTTCAGCAACAATTTCAAAAACTCAAAACCCTAGACATGATGTCCTTTTAAAGGAATATAATTTCATGTCAGTCCAATAGGATTACATTACAATTTCATCTCAATCTCTATTAGGAGATAAGTCTGATTAAAGACTACCTTGTTAGAGGATTTCAAATTCACAGAAGTGAACCACCTTGTTAGAGGATTTTACAAAGGCTTTGAGGCCTACCTGGTTAAGGGCTATAGACTTGTCAAAGATGTGAGTAATCAACAAGTGTTTGATCTATTTTATAGCACAAATTGCTTGATTAGATCTAGTATAGTTCACTGCTAATGCACTTCAGCATTACTTCAGTCTTCTCTATCTCTTTCTGTTTACAACTCGATCTTCTCATAAGATCGTTCTTCAACAACTCAACTACCACCTTAAACCCTAGCCACAACATAAACCCTTTCAGCAACAATTTCAAAAACTCAAAACCCTAGACATGATGTCCTTTTAAAGGAATATAATTTCATGTCAGTCCAATAGGATTACATTATAATTTCCTAGGTTCAATGAATCTAGACATACTCAGTAACACGACACAAAAAGCACCGTTAGTGTGTCAACACCGTCAATCAATCGATGGGTTGGTAACTCATCACAAAATGCCAGTTGGTAACTCATCACAGAGTATTACCGGTTCATAGAAAATACCGGTTGCCGGTTTGGCAAAAATGAAGACTAGTAAGAATGTGTTATGCCGCTTTGCTCCCATGTACGAGTTGAGATCTACGAACCACTTGGGGTTGTCATGTCGCTTCAGACCGGGAAACACATTCTGCAAAATCAGTAGTCTAAAGACTAGAATACAACATACCGGTTGGAACAAATACCGGTTGAGCCCTAGCTCATACATATGAAGGGGTTCTTAGTACAAGTGTGTGTCCATCAATGACAATCACAACATAAACATAAAAAATGCCAACATCCTCATGTGAAAACTCCATACTTATTGTTTGAGTGATCAGTTTACCAAAGAGGGTGATAATGCACTTTGAGATGTTTAGATCTTGAACTTGTTAAGGTTGAGCACTTTGAAAATCTTAAGGTATTTGTCTTCTAGAGTCTGATTTTGATAGATGATAACTTGACCAAGCAAACCAAGAAGACAATTTAAGCACCGAATGATAGATAACAGATATTTATGAATACTGCAAATTGATCAAGCAGAATGACAGACCTAAAAAAGTCATGCAAAGTAACAGCTCTAGACTGATAAAAACAGAGACTCGTACAACAATATTTCATGAACCATACGACAAAAGATACAATACCAGACAACAAATCAGAAATTTCCTTTGAAAGATCAGAGACTTGTATGACAAAACTTAATGAACCATATGACAAAATAGATATCTCGTATGACAAATCACCTGACTCGTACGATAGAGAACAGGACAATGAAAAATATGTTTGTTTTTGCCGAATTTGATTAGTGAATTTTGGTGTTTTTCTTATGTTTTCCAGTTTTAGATGTCTAATTTTTCAATTTAGGGATGAATACACATCAAACACATGATGTGATAAGTGACTCCAATCAAGCTAAACCCTACAGAAGTTGGTTGAGAATGAAAACCTTTGCTTGCTGACTTAGGTACACACCCAATAGCTAATCAGAATATGACCGCTAAGCATCATGCAATGGATTCTCAACACCGTATTATCCGACTCCAAATGCTAATGGGGGCACGATATGGAAAGTGTCTTGGGAGAGTTACTATCTCTCTTGCACAAATATTATCACCCTTTCAGAGGTGAATTGGGTAGCTTCTATTTTAACCGGCACTAGTAAGGGATTCGTTCAGTGCATTGGGGTATAAACTCAATTAAGAGGTCTCCTAGCCTTGAAAATCAAGGTTTGATATACCCGAAGGTATGGAGGAGAGCTATTCATGAGCAATGTTGTTGACTTGATTTTCATCAAATCACATTTATTTTATAGTGGGTTGGATTACTTGGCGTTAGCCATTCCCACTTAGGTCGTTCCCCTCACACCGGCCGTAATGCCTTTAAGATTTTTTAAGCTCCTCAGGAGGGCAGGCCTGCTAAAGATATGCACTAATAAAAGTAGAAGATGAGTCTAGCTTTCTGATCACCAAAGAAAGGTGAGAGAATACTTGCCTATCATCACAATCACATAAGACATGATGGTTCATTTCCTTTAGCAAAATTGAAGTGTGCCTAGAAAAATTTAAGGAATCCACAAAGTTTAGTTGAATTCTCTTAGGCAATCTGCAAAATAAATCTGTTAGTAGTCATTGATTTTTTTTTGAATTTATTGTTTGACAAGCGTATCTTTGACAACGTCCTGCAAAACTTGTTAGGCTACCAAAAATCTCATAAAATGGAACAAATTTCGCATCAGTAAATGATCAAATTCTACATGAAAACCCTAAAAAATTGTAGTCTGTTTGAAGACACATATGTAGAGATTCGTACGACAGAGATTATCAGCCGAAACGACAAAGATTTAAATCTTAGACAGAAGTCAAAATAGACTCGTACGATATAGAATTTACTAGCCATAAATTCGTACGATATGCATTTAGATCTCATGCGACATAATAAAGATACTCGTACAACACAAGATTGAGCTAATATGAGTCAGGGATTTACCAGCCAGAAATTTGTACGACATGAATTTAGCTCTTGTACGACAAGGAAAATGAGCTTGTATGACACAGGATTAGGTTTCATCCCAGCCTAAAAGGAAGTTCGTACGAGTTGGAAAATCAACTCGTACGACATTGTGAATTAGATCTGATAGGAAAGAAGTTTTGTTGAAGATTGAGAGGCTAAAAATGATGATTTCGGCCCCACGGTGGGTGCCAAAATGTCATGCCTATGAAGTGTGTACCTGTGTACCTACAGCTGCAACACAAAACACTCAATAAATCATTACAAGCAATGGTTAGAAAATTAATCAACAAAAGATAAAACCATAGCTAATCGATCTATTAACTCCTAGTAAATGCGAGTATGATTTTTGCTCTTATATCTGGTTATGCAAATTCCAGTGACTTGACTACACTTAAATGGAGGATTTAAATGATGAAGATGCATGATCTAGCAATGATAGCATGATTAAGATACATGATTTCCTGATTATTCTAGAAAATAAGCTAGAATGAAGATGCAAATAAGCTAGAAATAAGCTAGATTTAAGCTAAAATTGATCATGATAACAATGCTAAAATGATAAACTAAGAGCTATATGACTATAGTAACAATGCTTGAATGCAAATGAGATGGGATGATTATTTCTCCAAAATGGGGTCTATTTATAGGATTTCCAAGGCCAGGGGTGAGGTGGCAGGAATCAACGGTCAAGATTAAGTCTGAAGATATCAATGGTTAAATTGGAGGTTGGTAGGAAAAGGGGTTGGATGAAAGGGGACAATGTCATCTCCATGGTGACAAGTGTCAAGAAGCTTCTAGAAGAGGTTGGATTAAAGGGAACATTTAGTGACAAGTGTCACAAAGCTTTTCTCATGAGAGAGCAAAGTGTTCAAGGAAAGGGGACATGGTGGTTAGGATGGAATGGGTTAGGTTTAGAAGGGGTTAGAAGTTAGGAGAATTTGAATTTAAAAATTCAAATAATAGGAAAAGACTAATTAATCTCAACAACTCATAAATTGATTTGTTTTAATTAATTATGGGATTATGAAATGAATTTGATGATGAATTTGATGGGGAGAATTAATTAATTGAAGGGGAATATTTGAAAATAAACTTATTAAATAAATCCCTAGATTTATTAATAAATAGATGAAAGGGGAAATTTAATCAAATTTCTTAGTGAATTCAATTAAATTAGGAAGGGGAATTAATTAAATAATTACTTATTTAATTAATTATCTTTAGACCATTTTTAGGTGTATACACTTATGGCTCTTAGAAATTCCTTCTGAGGTGAAATATATTTACTTTGAAGGTAAGCTCCGTAATTGATTTCAACCCTGTTCAAGTCTTATATTTGCATAAATTGCATTTGGTTTAGGCTTAGAAAAAATATCAAATGGATTGTTGAGGGCTTGGGGATTTGCACATGAGTTCATAATCATACTAACAATTGCATGGATCAATTGGTTTAATTTGATGGTAATCTGGGTGAGAAATATTAATCTCAATAGAAGGCTACTTTGGTAAGTTTTACAATGTGTAAGTAATAAAATGAATAAATTGCAAATCGAATTGACCTGGGAAAAATAGCAAATGAGGTTATAGATCTTTGAAAATTGACATGGGAGTTCATTTTCATATAGAAAATTGAGGGGAACAATTGGATTAGCATGAGTACTTACAGGGATCAAGTTATTAACTCTCAAAAGTGGCTACTTGGAATAGTTTTGTGACTTGGACTAGTGTGCACCTAAATTTCGCTGTTTGACAAAGGTATCAAATTCGATTTTGGTAAGCTCAATGGATAATCATGGTTATTTATGGGTGGTAAACATAATTGAATAGTCAAATTGCTTGTTGGGATCAGGATTCATTTGTGCATTTTTAGGGTGTTCACTACATTTGCTTCCTTAGGGGACCTTGTAAAAATTTAGGTTCCAACAGTGGCTCTGTTTGGGGATGTATGCCCGTTTTGAGCATAGCAAGAATCCAATTTTCTTTGGTAGATGCAGACCACATGCTGATCACATCTCTTCAATATATCGGGTTGAAACTATATTTGGTGGTCATAGGCCCCAAAACTGATTTTTCCCTGGATCAAACACCTGGTTCTCATCATGTAAAAATATTCCAATTTGACACATATCATCAACCAACCCAATCTCATCATAAAGCTTATCAGTTGTCATCTTTCCATGTTTGTCATATATGTAGTAATGTCTTTTATTTTTGTCTTGATACTCTATGCTAAAACAATCACAACTTATATAAATCGTTATATCATTTGATTTATAAAGTTTTAACCTTTGAGATTTTCTAATATTTTCAAATATCATGTTATCTACCCTTACTTTATGGACACATTCCAAATCATCTGAGGCATATTGGTTTTTACCCCCCTTCGTTATATTCACCACATAAGAAATCAAATCTAGGTGAATTATTATGTTCTCATTCTTACAAGGGCTTTCTTTTTGAAATACTCTTATGTCGGTAAATACATTATTATCCATCCCTATTTTATAGGGTTTCTTTATTTTGCTTGGATTATCATTATCCCCTATTGTTTTCACTCCATAGTAAATTATGTTTATACTATTATTAAAGTTTTCTTCTTGGGGCATCTGCATATTCTTCATCCCCACTTTATAGGAATGCTTCATATGATCTAACTAGCATTGCTTTTCACCTTTTATTTCATCTTTAGGTGAAATCATTTTAGTAGTGTCTACATTAGGATGGGAAAAATAATTATTTTCTTTCTCCAGTACTGCTTCACAATACACCTTATTATCGCCATAAAAATTTTGGAAGTCATTTTTGGATGGAGTTATTTCTATGTGATGATCATATTGCATACCCTTATCTGATGTACCTTCCACCCATGTTATCCCCACACATATATGTATTGCCCATACTATCTGCAAATTTTTCTTCTTCATATAATGGATTTGGGAACACATAAAGGTCTTTATTAGGAACACTATGGCAGTATATTATTTTACCATCACTATTTGCATGATTATAAAGAGGGTTTGTAAAAATTTTAAAATCATCTTCATACTCATGTGACTCTTTAGTTTGCCGATAATCATATGTGGTCTCACTGTCTTTAATGTATTTATCAGAGAAATAGGAGGGCTCATCACAAATTTTTTTCTGAATGGTAGCCATCCTCTGTCGTGTCATCACACAACTGACTTGAAAAAAAAATTGAGCATATTTCCAGATGCATTTGCATATTCTATCTGTTGTCCACGACACACCTCTTTTGTCTTTGCTGCATTTCTCTGATACTCTCTATCCAGAAGATCTAAAATTTGTTCACTACTAAGTGAATATTCTTCTTCTTCACCAACTAAATCAATGTAGTTCTCAGGTATGGATAACTCAGCCATTTGTTCATTGTCAGGCAATTATACTTCTTCACATGGAGACCATTCCTCATCATCACTATCAACAATAATTTCCTTAGGTTCTAACTCCCAATTGTGAATATCATCAATTGTTTTATGATCAAATGGTCCTTCCAAAGGGATAATTGATTCTCCTATATATTCATCTTCATTTTCATCTTGCATGTTGATGTTACTCTAATTCTCATGTACATCATGTAGTTCCCTTTTCATCTCCATAGCAATCAAACATGCTAATTGCAAATTATTAGATCCACATTCCCTCATGAGTAATTCTGAAAGTTTTGATATATTAGGCCTTATATCATCAAGTATTTGAAAATAAGTTTCCATCATTCTACTAATTAATCCTTTTATAAATTCTCCTTCCTTTCTCCTTATGTTGAAGAATGCATTAATATGTACCGAAGGATCAACATAATAATGTGTTTGAATCTAATTGTGGAACGTAGAACATGGTGGAGAATAGATTGAGGGATTGATGATAGGTACATTTTCCTTAATGATGCCATAGAGTTCCTCTACAAACCATCATTGAAGTCCCTCCCATGATGAGATGCTTTGTGGGGACAACAACCTAAAAGTTTTCTCTGCAACATCTTCCAGTGTCATCACGAATAGTTTCATGATCAATTCCTCCGCACAAATCTAAAAATTTTCAATAAACCAGTAAAATACTTTTAAGTGTTGAATTGGTGATTCATCTTCCTCTCCATGAAACCTTGGCATATACTCTTTAAGATCATAGGGGATCTTATCTGGGCACTCAGGAACATTATTGAAATCTAATGGATTATATCTTTCCTTTTGTGCTTGTGGTTGCCACTATTGATGTGTATATTACATACCTAAACATAGAGCTTCATAAGAATATGGATATTGATGCATTTTGAATTGATATTGTTTCAACTACTGATATTTTCTTCATTAATTGTACATAGAGTCACCACCTCTTTCACTTAGGACATAATTATTTTCTTTCTTCTGAGTTCTTTCCCACAGCATAGTTCTTTCTGTAACAAACACAAATGTTTCTAATTCTTCCCAATGATATCTTACTTATCTCCCTAGCAGGGTCACCAATCTATTGGATCTCAAATTAACAGATTGGATAAGTTCTAAGGTTATGCTGAATCCTATCTTCAAACCTTCCAATTGATTTGGCCAACTTATGGAGTGAACCAATTAGGTTTCTAACTCCCTCACTTTAGGCTCTGTATTACCTAGGTGGGTATACCTACTCACCAATGAGTTCTCCAAATTGTTGCTTTTTATAGCAGATTGCACATTGTATCTTCTACCTTTGTTGTTTATCACAAAGTGGCATATATCTTTGGGATTAATTATCTTACTATTTTGATTTAACTCTTGCTTCAATCTGATTATTTCTTACTCCTACTGAACAAAATTTAAAAGGGTAATTGGATAATATTATAAGATCATATTTAATAACTGACCAATACCTTGTCCTGATTGGGCCACATAGTCAATTGCCTTTTGGGTACTCACATATAATGTTAGGATAACCGGTGGACAACTGAGAGGGGGGGGGAGGAGTGAATCAGTTGTCAACAAATTATATTAATCAAACCACTTTATAACCTTTAACTGAAGCACATAAACATTGAATACCGGAATAGAAAAAACAGATACTGGTAAGCAATAAAACTTAAGAATGAAATAGAGAATTAACAAAATGCAACCATACCACATAACACAATGATTTGTACGTGGAAAACCTAGTAAAGGGAAAAACCACGGTAAGAAGCCTACCCACAGTCAGATGATACTTCTGTAGAAAGTATGTGATACAATAAGGGGCCTACACATGCAAAAAGGCACACTTCCTAGAGCGTACTTCTCATTATAAAAGAGTCTCACTAACTACAGAGAGGTTACAACCACCTCAAGATAATTGGACAACAATCCAGAAGAATGAACTGCCAGAGATAGTATCTACCATGCCTGATTACAGTCCCAGTTAAGCTCAATATCAGAGGCCTTTGACTTCTTACTTAAACCCAATTTGATCACCTATGATCGACCAAATCTCCTTCGCATATGATATTACATTCCACGACCACAACACATTTATTTTCATACCATGGTCTACTATGAGATCTTACATCAATTTATACAAACCCTAAGGCCTTAACCAATTAGGTCAGCCACCTAAAAGATATTACAATAAGATTATTACATATATCCACATTACAATGATATTCCATGTTGGCTTTAGACCAAAAACTTATTAACCAATCCATAAAATATCTCGGTAACATGTAGAGAACACCTTAACATGATACCGGTCCATAACCTAGATAGGTACTAGACCTAATCTGGGTCCACTATGTCAAAGCGATGTCTTCAATCAATTGAGGCATGATCAAGGATCACCTTCTACATCCGAAATTCCATCTAGAAGCTGCACCAACACCACTCACACATCTTGTCAAGGTTTCTCAGTGAAAGCTCTTTCGATTAAACCTTAAACACTTATCGGTAACACAAGATCTTCTACTGGTAACTAAAACCCATCTGTCGGTAACCAACCATAACCGATAGTGTTGACATCAATGACAAAAAATCAATGCAACATATAATCAATTCATCCATATTACCAACAATCTCCCCCTTTGGCATTGATGGAAACACTAGATGTGTAAAATATCTAAGTACCAAGAAATGCCAAACAAGTCTCCCCCTGTGGAAGACAACCAACAATCTCCTGAATATCAATAACTCTCCCCTTGTGAATAATATCTCTGTAAAGTTCTGAATTTATTTTTCACATCATTATCTCTCCCCCTTTGACATCAATGCTATAAATCTAACAAAAATATCAAAGCAAAAATATAAGCCTTTGAATCTCAAAGCTAACTACTCCTCTTGAGCAGTAGCGCCACTACATCAATCTGGAGCAAATGATAAAGTTGATGATGCGTACTAGACTGATGGTCTACTCCATCAATTAAGTTTCTGCCGAAGGGGTAGATACCCCTAACCTATCTCTCAAATACTCAAATGATTTCTTAGATAGTGGTTTAGTGAATATATCTGTAATATTCTCTTTAGTATTCACATAAACCAATTTGACATCCTTTTCTTCCACCTTGTCCTTCAGAAAGTTGTATTTTATTGATATGTGTTTAGTCTTAGAGTGAAATACCGAATTATTAGACATGTCAATAGATGCAGAGTTATCACAGTAGATAACTACCGGTTAACTACAATTTACCTTGATATCCTTCAACATTTTCTTCATCCACAAGACCTAAGTGCAATTAGTTGTTGCTGCAACATATTTAGCTTTTGCAGTAGATAAAGAAATGCATGACTGTTTTTTGCTGATCCATGAAATCAATTTATTTCCAAGAAAGAAAGCTCCACTAGAAGTTCTCTTCCTATCATTAGTATCTCCTTCCCAATTTGAATCTGTATATGCACATAAAGTGAAGTTATCATCTCTAGAATACCATAAGCCATATTCTGTTGTTCCTTGCAAATACCGAAATATCCTCTTTACTGCACATTCATGCTTTTCTTTAGGATTACTTTGATATCTTGAAACAATACTTATTGCATTCATAATATTCGGTCTAGTCTGAGTTAGATATAACAAGCCACCAATCATAGACTTATACCTTGTTGAATTTACTGATGCAGATGTATCTTTGATAGATAATTTCTCACTTGTCACCATAGGAGTACTTACCAGTTTGGAATTATCTATACCAAAATTCTTCAACAATTCCCTAAGATACTTAGTTTGATAGATAAAAATGCCTTTGTCAGTTTGAGTAATCTTCAAACCTAAGAAAATTTCATAATGTCATCTCACCAATCATGGACATTTCAAATTCATTCTTCATATTACTAGAGAATTCCATGCACAGTTTATCTTCACCTCCAAAAATGATATCATCAACAAATACTTCAATAATCAGAATATCATCATCAGTGATCTTATAATATAAATTACTGTCAGCACTACCTTTAGTAAAACCAAGCTTCAAAATATATCTAGCCAACCTTGCATACCAATCACTAGGAGCTTGTTTCAATCCATATAAAGTTTTCCTTAACCTGCAAACCATATCTTTATCATCTGTTAGTGAAAATCAATCAAGATTCTCAATGTATACCTCTTCCTCAAGTTCACCATTCAAGAATGCACATTTAACATCCATTTGATAGACCTTATAGTTCTTATAAGCTTCATAGGAAAGAAATAGTCTAACAAATTCAATTCTAGCTACAGGTGCAAATGTCTCACCATAATCAATTCCTTCCATTTGAGAATATCCTTTACAAACCAATCTAGCCTTATTTCTTACAACTTGACAATCCTCATTTAGTTAATTCCTAAAAACCCATTTAGTTCCAATAACATTCTTATTTTTAGGCCGAGGAACTAAAGTCCAAGTCTCATTCTTCTCTATCTAATCTAATTCATCTTCCATAGCCTTTAACCAATGTTTATCTTTACAAGATTCAATAAAAAATGTTGGTTCAATTTGAGAAATAAGACATACCTTTTCATTTTTCAGTCTTCTTCTTGTCATAGCTCCCTTGTTTCTATCTCCAATGATTTGATCTTCAGGATGATTTAACCTTTCATACCTTGGTGTCTTCTGAACTTTAGGTTCACTGTTATGATCATCAATCATAGTTGAATTTTCTAATTGTACTGGTGTAATTATCTCGGTGTCTTGTACCGGTTGAGGTGTTTTCGGTTCAGTTATGATCATTTCCAGTGTCAGTTCCCTGTCATATGATATAGATTGATTTTTGTATTGCTCATCCACTTTCACATTAGCGCTCTCCACAATTTTCTACAACCTTTTGTTATAACATCTATATGCTTTTCTTTGAATTGAATATCCAAGAAATATCCCCTCATCACATCTAGGATCAAACTTCCCAATCTAGTCATCCCTTTTGATATAACATTTACTTCCAAAAATTCTGAAATATTTGACAGTAGGTGTATGTCCAAACCATAATTCATAAGGAGTCTTATCGGTTTCACCTTTGATGTGAACTATGTTGAATGTGTAGACTGTTGTACTCACTGCTTCTCTCTAGTAGATGTGAGGCAATTTGGCTTCCATCATCATAGTTCTTGCTCCATCCAAAATGGTTCTATTCTTTCTTTCCACTTCTCCATTCTCCCGAGGAGTCTGGGGTGTAGATAGATGTCTCCTAATTCCATTTGTCTCACAATAATTGTTAAATTTATGAGAAGTGAACTCACCGCCTTGATCTGATCTTAGATATTTGATTTTCAATCCAGTTTCTATTTCTACCTTTGCTTTAAAGATCTTGAATTTCTCAAAGTCTTCAGACTTCTCCCTAGGAAAATTCACCCACATCATTCTAGAATAGTCATCAATTATCAACATGAAATACCTATCACCTTGAAAGCTTCTAGTCCTTGCTGAACCACATAAGTCAGTGTGAATCAAATCAAGTACATCATTAGATTTATCATGTATGCTCTTAAAATAGGTTCTAACTTCCTTTCCTAATTGATATTCCTTACATACTGGATTATGAGGCTTTATAATCTTAGGTATATCTCTAACTGCCTTTGTTGAACTGATCTTAACAATACAATCAAAATTAACATGACACAGCCTCTTATGCCATAACCAACTCTCATCAATATGAGAAATCAAATATGTCTTATTACCAGTGTTCAAGTGAAAGATATTACCTCTAGTCTGAGTACCGGTTGCAATCTCCAAACCAATTTTTTTAATGATTTTGCATTTTCTATCTTTAAACTGAAGTTGGAAACCCTTGTCTACCAATTGACCAACACTTAAAAGATTATGCTTTAAACCTTCTACATAATAGACATTATCAGTATTATGCTTGCAATCCAGAGAAATAATACCTCTACCTTTGATCATACATGCTTTGTCATCTCCAAAACTGACTTGACCGCCATTGTATTCTTGCAGGGACATAAACTTTGTTTTATCTCCAGTATATGATGTGAGCATCCACTATCAATTACCCATTCATCCTTGTCTTCAAATTTTATTGCCAAGGCCTTTTCTTCATTCATGATATCCAGTTTCAGTTCATCTTCCTTTAAAGCATAGAACACCCATTCCTTTCCATTGTTGGATCCACTAGCAGAGTCTGCTGTCGGTTCATCCTCGGAGTCATCACTTACTCCTTCATCATTTTCTATGTAGCGTTGTTTACTTTTCTTGAATCTATATCTTTTCTGATTAGGCTTAAATGATTTATTAACTCTTTCTTCAAATCTTGCATTCCTTTCAGGACATCTAGATGCAAAATGACCAATCTTATTACATGCAAAACATTTAAAAGGTGCTTTTCCTTCATACTTACTTCCCGTCGGTCCTTTACGTACTCTTCTAGCAAATAAAGCTTCAAGTTGCTCAAATTCTTCATCCTCTTTCCTCATATCTTCTAGTTCTTTTTCATATAAGGATTTCCAATCACTTTTTTCGGTAGATGATGATGCATGAAAAGCAGGTTCAGACTTTATTGCTCTAGAAGGTCCAAATTCTTCAAGCTCAAAAGCAGATAATTTCCCAATCATAATGTCTCTGTTAACTAAAGTGTTTGCCATTGTTCTCAATTCAATAATTGCAGTTAACTTCATCTTCTAAGCTAGTGGAAGGGCTCTGAAGACTTTGGAAACTATTTCATCTTCACTCAGTTATCCTCCACAACATTGAATTCCCATGACAATCTCATTTCCTCTTTCCATAAATGTAGCAATTCTTTCATTATCTTCCATCTTCAAGTTTTCGTATCTTGCCTGGTAACCATGAATTTTAGCAATTTAGAGTTTGCAATTTATCCCACATAACCTTTGTCGATGATTTATTATTCAATCCCATGATTTGCTGATCAATAAGTACACACAAGAGGGCTTCTCTAGCTTTGCAATCATTTACAATATTCTTATCTAGGTCTGCAAGAGCAGGATTGCCAGATGTCGGATCATAAGGTGTCTATCCTTTCTCAGTGATCTCCCAAATATCCTTGCCAAGACATCTAAGATGAGTCTCCATTCAGATTTTCCATATCCCATAATATGTTCCATCAAGCTTAGGGATTTATCTTCTAAAAATAGTTGTCGGTGGATTTGAAGTATTAGCTTCCATAGGATCTACCTCAAGTGGTTAAGCTTCTACAAAAGATGACCAAGACTCTGATACCAATTGTTAGGATAACCAGTGGACAGCTGAGAGCGGGGGGGGTGAATCAGTTGTCAACAAATTATATTAATCAAACCACTTTATAACCTTTAACTAGAGCACATAAACATTGAATATCGAAATAGCAGAAATAGATATCAGTAAGCAATAAAACTTAAGAATGAAACAAAGAATTAACACAATGCAACCATACCACATAACACCATTATTTATACGTGGAAAACTTGGTAAAGCAAAAATCCATGGTGGGAAGCCTACCCATAGTTAGATGATACTTCTATAGAAAGTATGTGATACAATAAGGGGTCTGTCCATGCAGGAAAGCACACGGCCTAGAGCGTACTACTTATTACAAAAGAGTCTCATTGACTACAGATAGGTTACAACCACCTCAAGATAATTGGAAAATAATCTAGAAGAATGAATTGCCAAAGATAGCATCTACCATGCCTAATTACAGTCTTGGTTAAGCTCAATACTGAAGGCCTTTGACCTCTTATTTAAACCCAATTTGATCACTTATGATCGACCAAGTCTCCTTCGCATATGATATTACATTCTACAACCACGACATATTTATTTTCATACCATGATCTACAATGATATCTTACATCAATTTATACAAACCCTAAGGCCTAAACCAATTAGATTGGCCACCTAAAAGACATTCCAATAAGATCATTAAATATATCCACATTACAATGATATGCCATGTCGGCTTTAGACCAAAACAATATTAACCAATCCATAAAAAATCCCGGTAACGTGTAGAGAACACGTTAACATGATACAGGTCCATAACCTAGATAGGTAGTAGACCTAATCTGGGTCCACCATGCTAAAGAGATATCTTCAATCAATTGAGGCATGATCAAGGATCACCTTCTGCACCCTTAATTACATTGATAAGATGCACCAACACCACTCGCACATCCTATCAAGGTTTCTTAGTGAAAGCTCTACTGGTTAAAACTTAAACCCTTACCAGTAACACAAGATCTTCTATTGGTAACCAAAACCTATATGTCGGTAACCAACCATAACAAATAGTGTTGACATCAATGAAACATCAATGCAACACATAATCAATTCATCCATATTGCCAACATATAACTCTTACGAGACAATTTTTAACCCTCAATTCATAGTGGGTTTGTTAGTTGTCCTTTCCCTGAGTGTTTCAAAGCATAATGCATTATCTTTAATTTGTTCAATTGAATTTAAATTTCATTCACAAAAGACCAATAGATCAATGATTGAAGGAACACAAACGTTTCACAATAAACATTGTTTTGCCAAATTAAAATGAAATTCATCAACCTCCCACACCAGAGAATTAAAGAAACCTTGCCAATTTGCTGGCAATATCATAGAGAAAAGATACCCAAAAAAAATCTTAATCCATAGACTTGCATAGTGAAAGCATGATTAATTAAATTATTTTAGTTTGAGGGAGTGCTTCAGACCATCAGATTATAATGTTTTGAGAGAGCGCTTCAGACCGTCACATTATTTTAATACAAAAAATCATCTTTCCCTAAATACATTAGTTATCCCTTTGTTACATAATTATATTTTAGGGTTACAACCCTTCACATTGCTTCTGTGCAACTTTTAATGACCTCCATCAGTGAGATAATAATATTTTCTTTTGTAAGTCTCCACTGATATAATTCACTCTCCAATATGTACATAAAGAAATTATAATAGTGTGAAGTATTTATCTTTGAACTTTCAAGAAATTATTTGTTTTATTCATTTGAAAGTATATAGTAAATTACTTTAGGGTTTATTCAAATTTTAATTTATCTTCCATAGGCTTCCTTTTATTTTGGGCCCTGCCTCCCTTTGTTGAATCCATTATGCTTTTATTGATGAAATTCCTCTTTTGATGAGACTTCTTTTCATTTTGTAGATGCTTCTATTTCATCGATATTTAATCACTTCACTATTTAAATAATAAACCATCCACTTAGAATATGCCATAACATCTCCTTCATGATTTAAGTTTACCCGTGTTTTAATATACTCACTTGGATATTACCTTTTTTCTCCTTAATTTAGAATAAAATTCTTTCCTTTTCCCATATGTGAATAACTTTATCTTTTTTGTTACGCTATTCCACCTAGGAGTGAATTTTAATCTTTATTTTATAGAAGTAATCTCTCTTTACTTTTAAATAAATGTTTTAATTAAAACATTTACATTATTCTCACCTCAAATTTCCTCTTCACTGTGAACATTTTCTCTGCCATCAGAATAATGTATACTATCAGGATAAACATTTAAGTTATTCCCAATAAAGTAACTCGATGCCGATAAGCATTTCCAATTGTACTGTCAAACAAAATTGTGTAACAGTGGCCTATTGTGTTTTGAAAGTTTAATCTGCTCAACAAATTGACTTTGTACATATCATTCATAGGATAGGGCGATGTTGGTAAGGCTTTGGAAATCGGCTTTACACCTATTAAATTCCAACTCTCTTAGAGTTGTAAGCTGACCAAAAAATCCTTGTAAATGCACCAATTCATAATAGCCCTATATACAAAGTGTGCTCGACTGTGGGAACCTACACACTTTCTCAGAAATCTCATATGAAAATTGACATTTAAACAGTGTCAGATGCTTCGACTTATTTAAACCTTGAAGAAATTTGTTCAATGTAGTTTTGTTGTTATCCTTTTCTTCATTAGAGAGCTCTTCTTCTTCTGAAAATTTTATAAATAAGTGTTCTAAGGAGGAATTCAGCATGATCCTTGACAAGTCACTTGGATGTGTCCTGACTTCTATCCATCTTAAAATTTAACCTTTCTATTTAGTGGGAAGCTTTTCACATATAGACACACCCAATTTATTAACATTTTAAGCTATTATGCCTAACAAAAACTTCATATGCTTTGATAGGTGTCCATGTCACTGGAAGGGAGTATGGTAGTAAAGCTATGGAAATTGGTTTTTACATCTGCCAATACCATTTTCTTGAATTCCTTTAAGTTTTTTGTGTATCTCACAAATGAAAATTACAACTTCAATATTCGACATAATTCTCCTATGCTTTAATGGACATCTATACACTATTTCAAAAGTTTTACAATGGCATGAGCAGGGAGAGATTGCGGCAAGGTGGAGGAGTACAACTTCACACCTTCCAAGTGCTTTTTCTTAATAATTTGCAAGGTATTCTTAAAAAATCAATTCCATGCACATTCTGCGCCCATTCCAGTTTGCTATGCAAATATTTTTGTTACCATGACATCTGCAATCTTTGAACACGTACTTCATATACCATTCCACAGTTCATGTTTTGGCAGAGGCCGAGAGGATGCTGGTGAAGTCTTGGAATTTGGCCTTATACCATTCAATTGTAATAGCTTGTATATCGCCCTTTCAATCATGCATTTTGAGTATATTTTGTAGTGGCAACATATCACGAGATCATATTTCACCGAGGCATTCTACTAACAGATTACATGTCATGCTTATTCCTCCATGATTCACATTATATCTATTAGGGTATCTATGACTGGAGCTTGATTGCATGGCTGGGAATCCAAACTTTGTGTACATTTATATTATCCATGATATTTACCATTTATGACCTCTGATAAAAATCATTCCAAGCTCTAATTGCACAGATAGAAGCATACAGGGAGAAATGTGGAATTTAGCTTTACACCGCCAGTTGTATTTCTTGTAATAATTAAATTTTGTGAGATGATATTCCTCCAAGGTATTCTCATTTCATAGTGTAGTCCTTCTAAGTATATTATCCAAGCATTCATGGGATCATGTTTACTTTGAAGTGATTGGAAAACAACTCACATGTCGAGTCTATATTCCCATAATTGACAGTATATTTCCGAGGTAGTTACACATTCAACCTTTGCCATAATTCTATATCCTCTTATAGTGCGGGCATAAAGTATGCCTGTGTATTTTGAGTTGATATCTATCAATAGATATGTTCATTTTTGTGATCATTTCACCTCATGAGGTAACATTGTTTTTAGAACTCGGTCATCGATATGCATTATTGGATGTCCATTCACGTTCAAACTTCCATCGAGCAACCTCCATCTACTTGAAAATCCCTAAAAAACTTTTTTTTGAATTATTTTTGATGTTTCATCCCCTTTCGGTGAAATTATTTTGCCGTTACCAGATATGCAATGCTATACTGACGAGTAAATTTGCCTTGTGCCCTAAATAGGTTTTTTTTATTTTATTATCGGTGAGACTTTTCACTTCAGAGAAATAATTTAAAATCATCCTGAGCATTGAAGTTACTCCGATGAAGGTTGTGTAATGAGAAAATCCACCATCTTTTATTTTATTATTTGGAGTCTTCTACCTTATAGCCATATCAGGGAAATCTTTAACTATTTTCGGTGAGACATAGGTTCTTGGCAGGGACATTTTCACTAATAATAAATATTTTTAACTCCTGGGGCTCACCACTTTGCTTTCTCATCTAATATTTAAATGATTACCTGGGATAATTTCTCTTTCCCTCTTTATAGTGTTTATCATATTAAAATAATTTAAACTTCTATTTTACCTGGGTGTTTTCCTGCTCTTCTTTAGCTACTTCATCTTTTATATATGTGCATATATGTTTTAAATGAATTATTATTTAAATCAAATCAATTCAAACAACATGATTTTTGGTTCGACACCAACCTCTTGTCTTTGCACACCATGACATCCGTCTGCCTCCCTTTGAAACTATATGCTAGGCTCTACCCTCATGAGAGCCGCATTTATCCCCACATATAGTAAACTTTTGGTTTCAATGATGTCAAATATATTAGTTTTAACTATCAACTTTCAAAAGGAAGATGTCTTTCATTAATGAACTTGTAACAATACTAACCTCATCTGAGGATTAAATAAGCCATTCTTCTCAAATTAACACTCCATACCTTGCTCTGACTCATTTTACTAAATACTTCATTTGAGTTGGTGAGTGTGTGATCACAAATTAATTTTTGAACATTGTTGAATTGTACGTTTTGGCCCTTTATAAAAATGTCCAATCTTGACTTTTTGCATTCAGAATAATCTTGAAAACTAACCCAATCATATAATGAGGTTGTGAGAGTTTTCAATCATATTTACATTTATCCAGAGATTTCAACACAACTTATGACTCTTAGAAATTCCTTCCGAGGCGAAATATATTTATTTTCAAGGTGAGCTCCGTAATTGATTTCATCCTTGTGCAAGTCTTAGATTTGCATAAATTGCATTTGGTTTAGGCTCAGAAAAATATCAAATGGATTGTTGATGGCTTGGGGATTTGCACATGAGCTCATAATCATACTAACAATTTTATGGATAAATTGGTTTAATTTGAGGGTAATCTGGGTGAGAAATATTAATCTCAATAGAAGGCTAGGTTGGTAAGTTTTGCAATGTGTAAGTAATCAAATGAATAAATTGCGAATGGAATTGACTTGGGAAAAATAGCGAATGAGGTTATAGATCTTTGAAAATTGATATGGGAGTTCATTTTAATAAAAAAATTTGAGGGGAATAATTGCATTAGCATGAGTACTTATAAGGATCAAGTTATTAACTCTCAAAAGTGGCTACTTCGAATAGTTTTGTGACTTGGACTAGTGTGCACCTAAATTTTGCTATTTGACAAAGGTATCAAATTCAATTTTGGGAAGCTCAATATGGATAATCATGCTTATTTATGGGTGGTAAACATAAATGCAAGGTCAAATTTCCCATCAGTATCAGGATTCATGGGTGCATTTTTAGGGTGTTCACTACATTTGTTTCCTTAGGGGACCCTAAATTTTTACTCTGTTGTTATTGATATATCAAAGAATCTGGTATTTTATTCTAAGACAAAGCACATATCTATCAAGTATAAATTTTTGAAGGAAAAGGTAGAAACAAATGAAGTCTGACTGGTTTATGTGAACACTAAAGAGCAGATTGCAGATATCTTCACTAAACCTTTGCCTAAGGAATCATTTGAGTACTTTAAAGATAGATTGGGGGTTTCTGCCCCTTTGGTAGAGACCTAAGTGATGCTGATTGGCATCAGTCCGATATGCATTTACAAAGCTACTATTCATTCTAGATTGATGTGTTGGTACTACTACTCAGAGGGAGTAGTCAGCTGTATGGTTCAGTGAATTTATGATTTTTCTTTAATGTTCATGTCAAATTTCTGGCATTGATTTCAAAGGGGGGGAGATATATTTTAAAAATAGAGCTTAACAAGATATCAGTCAAGGGGAGAGATTAGATCTTAACTGATATATCATTCATGCAGGGGGTTTGTTACTTCATTGTTATATCATCTTTTGGGAGATTGTTGGTTGTCTTCCTTTGGGGGAGACTTGTTTGGCACTTCTTGGCACTTGGATGTTTTTTCACATCTAGTGTTGCCATCAATGCCAAAGGGGGAAATTTTTGGCAATTGGAGGAATTGATTATGTGTTGCATTGATGGCAACACTGACTATTTTGGTTGTTTACCAGCCTCTAGTAGGTTCCGATAGAGTGGTTGGTTTATAATATTGATCTGGTGTGCTTCGGTATGCTTTGGCTTGTGGATTTGGTTTAGATCTATCATTCATACTATTTAGATAGGTATCACAATCAGTTGGCTCAGGATTTGATGACTCAGGAGCTATCATTTGTTCTAGTAAGCATTTTGGTCACTGGTAAGGATTCTACTAGCAGAGCTTTGTTGAAGATATTTTGATGCATATGATAAGTGGTGTTGGCGCGGATTCTAGATGGCTTTTGGGATTTTGTTGGTTATCTTATTCATGTTCCTGTTGATCGGTGGTGATTGGATTTGGGTCTAGACCTAATGCTATCTTATTTGACTAGGTTATGGATTGGTTTATGTAACGTGTTGGTGGATGATCCCAATGCATTATAGGTTGGATTTATTGATTGGATTATGTTGTTTCGGTCTTAGGCCAACTTGGTTGATCATTGGATTGCGGGTTTATGTTATGAGTTTATTGTATTATCTTTTAGGTGGTCGACCTAATTGTTTAGGTCTTGGGTTTGTATAAATATGATGTAATATCTCTTTGTAGATCATGGGCATAGGGGATTATGGTTATGCGATTATTTGTGTGTAAATAAAGTTGTAATCATATGAAGAGGTTTTGGTCGATCATAGGTGATCTAATTGGGTTGGTAAAAGAGGTTTAAGACCTCTGGTACTATGCTTAACTAGAACTATACTCAGGCATAGGAGATGCTATTCTTGTAGTTCATTCTTCTTTTAGATTGTAGCCTGGATTCATTTTGTAGTCAGTGAGGCTCCTTTTGTGATGAGAACTGTTCTATAGGATGTTGGCCTTCCTGCATGTGCATGCCCCTCTTATTGTAATCACATGCTTACCACATAAATATTATCTGACTGTGGGTAGGCTTCCCACCATGTTTTTTCCCTTTACCAGGTTTTCCACGTACATATCTTGGTGTTATCTTTTGTGGATGATTGGTAAATGTTATGTGGTTTATATTTGTCCTTAACTGTTATGTCTGTTATTTTGGTATTTGGTTTATGTATTCCGGTAATAAGGTTTTAATGTTTAAAGTTCTATAATATGTTGACAACTGATTCACCCCCCCTCCCAGTTGTCCTTCGGTTATCTGATTTGTCTAACAAAAGTTGCATGCAATAGGTTCATTCCATGTTTGCATAGATAAACTAGTGAATCCTTATTTGACAACCTTACATTTTGTTGAACCCGACGATTTTAACATCTTTCATATTTTTTAATTGGTTTTTTTAGATCTAATTTTTCATAATGAAATTTAAAAAATTTGATTGGTTTTCTATTTCACATGTGATTACATTTCTTATTAGTTACTTTTATCAAAATCATGTGTTGGATAATAGCTTCTTTCACTTCATGTTTCTTGCATTCATTCATACAACTTTAATTTATTACATTATAAGGGTTTTAAACATTTTTCCTTCAATCAAATCATTTATCAAAACTTTCATTCATACTTCATGTTGCTCTATGATGATAATTTTAAAGAAATTAATGGAATATTTGGATTTCATGAGCTTTAGTAGATGTTTGAAATGAAACCCTAGCTAATCTTAGAAAAAATATTTAAATGAATCATACCTCTCCTATGGTATCTCTTATTCATGAGGAAGGAGTCAATACTCCTATCAATGATTACTCCAATAGAGATGCAACATTGAAGAGTAAGATTAAGCCATCCTCTTCTCACAAAGATAATTTGGTGCAAGAGGGACAAGGAAAACATGTTAATCTTAGTACATATATTCCTCTAGATCCTCCTTATTCTCCTAGATCTTATCTTAACCACCAAAATATTTAAATAGGATTTTATGCATTTAATTCATGACCTATCTCCTTACATTAAACTAAGCAAGAATGGGGCTTTAGATGATGAGGATACTTCCCCACTGAATAAATTGGATATTAATAGCGATGATAGAAATGTGAATCTTCTTACAAATAATATTCCTTCCTCATCTATTCATCCATTTGGCCCTTCCACATGTCCTTATGTGAATCTTTTGGAGACTCAAATATGATAAAAAAACATTACTTTTCTTTTTATGAGATTTATCAATAATTATAAGAGAAAAGATGGTAGTGAATATTGCCTCTTTCATCATAGTTACTCTCATTCTATTGGAGATTGTAAGCCTTTTAAAGCATTTGTCCAAGATTTATGTGATAGAGCTTGCATTCATATTATGCCGAATCTCATGCTTTTTCTCAATCCAAACTTTAAAGTAGTGCATTAGCACTCCCTTCGCCTATAATGTTTCTCCCCACTATGTGATCTTAGTGCTTACCTTTTGGGGGGCTCTTTGTCATTCATGGTGGTACAATTTGACATGCAATCATACTTGGGTTGCAACATAGTAGCCTAGTTATTATTTTCTCTACATTGGGGGGAAATAATAGTTTGTTCAATCATTCATTCCTTCTTTCCCTTCATGGACTTGTGTCTTGTATAATAGTCTCTTCTTGATTATAGAGGTTCATATCCCTACCGAGGATCTCCTTCATCTTATTAGAAAAAGTATTCCCAATGAGGATCTTTTTTTTTGCTTTATAAGAATGTTTCTTTATAAATTATATCTCCTTGGTTAGTGTTATCTCTTATCTAGTTGCACCCTCACCAAATTGCAAAACTTTGTACTTTAGAGAAACATGGAAATACTCCTAGGCTGTATGTAACCTAAAATTTGGAGTGAATCTCTAGATAAGACTGGCTCCTAGCTGGTTATCACCTAAAACCTACTAAATTTGTGGAGAAAAAGGGAAAAGGAATACATACTTAATGCTAAAAATTAAAAAAAGGGGGTGATACACAAAAATAACAAGGACTATGAAAACTTAGATTTACATACACTTGGTTACAAATGATAGAAACTAAATTTGCACAGCCTTATATTGCATTCCTTTGCATAAATATTTCACAATGACGTCACGCTACATTAACCCTTAAAATGAAGATAACTTCATAATTAGAAAGTCACATGCATCTTCAAGACACATTTTGCAACCTACATAAACATACTTTTGTAGAAAAGGTATAAAAACATGAGACAAAACTACAAGGAAATATGAAAAATCTCACAAGTAACTAGATCAATCACTTGACAATACACAATAGTGCAATAAAAAGAAGAAAATATCTCATCATCAATAGTATCCAAGGCCTTTTCTGTATTTCATATCCCAAAAGAGTTACAAAGCATGCTCAAAATTTGACTAAGGATTGCAAAAAATCACTAAGTCCAAAAAAGTGCATAATAAGATCTGCCTTACAAATGAGTTACAAAAGTAACTATATCCATCAACTTCCAAATAGTTGCACCAAAAAAAGAACTATAAGCTTCCTTGGGTCGGATGCCTCCATAAAGCCTAAAATCTAGCAACTAGATTTCCTCTAAATGAGCTCAAAAGGGTGAAAAAGTCAAGTTTGACCATGTCAAACATTAAGGCACAATAAAATGATGCCTAAATTCTCTCCAAGGCTTTTAAAAGGTCAAAAAAACCTCCTAGATGCTCTCCACAAGTTTGATAACCTCCCTACATGCTTGCAAAAAACATCAATGCTCAACAAAATAGATAAATGCATCTACAAAGCATAAGACTCTATTCTTTGCATTTAAAATAGAAAATTTATTTAATGATTTATAACAACATCATCAACCAAATGCTTTAAAAAATTTAATCAATGCAAAAATACAATAAAAAAACTTGACCAAGGGAGTCAAACAAAAAAAGAACACAAAGTCATTATTGCAACACAAAAGGGGCATACATGACTTATTAGGGTAAAATCCTTGACCATGACATGTATTAGTTAATTCAAAGTTTTAAAACAAAAGGTGAAAAAACACCTTAAGTGATCAGCATAAGGATTAGGGTAAAAACCCTAACAAGAAAAACCATGGCAAAAAGTCATTCATTTCATTTTTATTGCCTTGGCTATTTCATGAGGCTCTACTATTGTTTTGGAGAAGCATCACCATGAGGGTTTTCTTGAAGATTATGAGGGTTTCTAGAGGCTTCTCTTGATAGAGAGTTGTCACTATTCATGCTGCTATAGGTAAGCTTTGTTGAAATCTCTCTATGATTATGGCTTATCCTAAGACTCAAATTTGACTGTTATGATTTGCTTAATGATAGTATTTGGCAGTCTTTTATACTTTGTATCTTTGTATTTGATGAATACTATATTATCTATCTGAATGAGCCTTTGTTGGGACTACTCATTATCATTGAAGTGTTGCACTAATAGATTATTGTTCTTCTGATGTCTATCTCTATGATCTCAAATCTTCTTTTTTTAAGGAAATGTGTAAGGTTTTTGTTGTCCTTTATCTCAGTTTGTTCTACCTTATGATAGAGACCTTTATATTTGGGTTCCTCTCAGAATGTGAATTTCTTGTGATCATGGCATATATCTCTATGAACTGATAAAAAAATGTCATGGCTGTGATCAAAATATGCCTTGTCCTCCATAATTTTTGTCCATATTGAAAATATTTGATTTGAATTACCTCATAGCTGCTATGGGGCTATTACTGTTCTATTGCTATATCACTGTATGGTGCTTGTACTCTATCACTATAACTTCTTTGAGCTGAAAAATAGATGGGTTGTTATCTCTACTATGGACTTGTTTTCACTGTTACATAATGCTCTCTATCTTTTTCTAGGCACTGCAACTATATCTTTATTGACTTCTCCAAGTAGTTGTATTGTCTTAGTATTCATTGTATTCCTCATAACATTTGCACATTGATATTTTCTTTGCACTCAGAACATAGCATGCTTGTGTTTGTTGATGCCTCCATTGATCATATTAGCCATTGATAGTGATTATGGTTCTTGGCTTGATCTCTGATATAATTGACTATCTTCTATATGGACCTACCATTTTGTTTACTATAATCTTCCTTTGTGCTTTTCAATGCATAACATCTTATTCTATTCTTCAAACACGCTCTCTTTACAATCGATGAGATAGACAATTATAAACCATTTGACTGTGGATATGGATAGCAAACTAGGTTCTTTCACTATCTTCAATGAGCTCTTTTAGTAGCCACCTTCCTTATACTATCCATGTGATTTATGATGATTGATATTCCTTTCTCTTATGCATTCAACCTTCACAGTGACCTTTGGCTTGCAAGATCATTGTGACTACCCTAGGATAGGGTTTGAGGAAGCATATTGTCATACACCTTTAGGTATGTACTATGTATTGTCTCATAGTATGTCTTATGGCATAGACATGTGTCACTATCTTGACCCTTTAATTGGTCGTAGCATCATTCTTTATGCACTATGGGATGACTTTTTGAATTTTCCATTTGTTCTTTGATCAAGATGATGATTGTCTTTGGTGCTTCATGTTTCTTGAAAAAGGCTTATTCACTATGACTTGTAGGCTGTGAAGCTCCACTTGATAGCGATTTCTTTATAATTATTGTTTTCTTCTAGACAACCTTTGAAGTTTTGTGATACATTCAATCCTACCTTTGTCTTAAAATATGTCACTGCTCATCTCTCTCTCTCTCTCTCTCTCTCTCTCTCTCTCTCTCCTACTTTATCATGTGTATGTTTATACTCATAATTCTGATAAAGTGGGGGCTAAATGTAGCATTGTAAATTGTAGTTCTATATAATTTACACCACTTTTTTGTCCCCTGCCTTAGTGTGACCCATTTTAGCTCTCATCCAAACCTATTTCCACCCTTTCACCTCAAAAATGATGTCATCTACTCAAATGGTAATTTAAACCTCTATCTTTGGATATGTGCACCCTATCTCCAACATGTTCACCTCATTTTGGGTGGACAATGGTGCCTAGGGTGCCCTTGTCCTAGGATAGTGGTGTTTGGGGTGCCTTTTTCCTCCCAAATTTGAATATCCCAAAGCACATTTCTCTCTAGTTTGTTTTGGATCATGATATCTCAATTTGACCATTAGAGGTTAGCCTAATTGGGGAAATATCTTGAGAACCCTATATAAGAGCATTCCTCTAGTTAATTTTCACATCCAATACATTCAATTAACATCCACAATCCATCCATAGTTCATATCACAATAATTCATTATCAACCACTACCATCTTCAATCATCAAGGTGACATTTCATCCCACCATATCCCTCAATAATTCTTCAAGATAAAAACATCATGGAGCAAGAAAATTACATCAATTTTCATTCAAAAATGTGTTTGTGATTAGGTCATTCATGTCTTGTCATGTCATTTCATGTTATTGCATCAATAGTTGTGATCACATTCAAAGAGGATTGCATCATCAACCTTCAATCATCTACAACATATTTGAAGGTATATTGTTCAACATTTTACTTCAGTATTTCAATTCATTTCAAGGATTAATTCCAAAGCCAAAGTTTGACTTAGGCAAACCCCTATCAACAAAAAAAATTCTCTTCTTTTTCTGTGCAGGTAATGGGTTTATGACCTAGAAATTTGGAATTGGGTAGGCTATATAGAGATAATCAGATCCAACTTTTGCAGCCATGAAAAGTTGATGACTGGGTTGCTTTGCACTCTATTGTTTGACAAATTTCCTGTAAAACTTTTGAGATAGATTCTGAGCAACAATTGAGTTTTAAAATAATTAATTTTATCAACATCAAACATTCTGGGGATAGAGTTGCTCGAAGATCCATTTTCCCATATTTTTAGGTCCAATATCTAGTCATGGGTTCTATTCATTTTAGACATCTTATATTCGTGCTTACAACTTGATATCAAATCTACAATTTCCTATTCATATTCATTTATGTCAATTTTCACTTTTTTAATAACCCCTTCAACTCTCACAAAGGGAGCCATCTAAAATCAATCGACATCCACCCTTTGGAGGTGAATCTATTGATTTCATCTCTTTATTGTAAAAGTCACATGAAATAGGTTCATTCCTCGTTTACATAGCTAAACTACTGAATCCGTATTTCACCACCTTACAAACCATATGTAGCAAAGGGTGATAAAAATATATAATATGGTATGAAAATGGTATATGAATGTGTGTATTAAGACATACAAAAAAAGGATAAAATATTAACTAAAATGTGATGTAAACGACTCTCATCATTACCCCCAACTTAGCATTTTGCATGTCCCCATGCAATATTTATTTTTGAGAGGTTTTGGTTTGAATCGGTAGCCTTGGGATTTATGTCTTTGCCTTATTTTCACCCTTGTCTATTAAAACTCATACTTAATCACAGGTCTCCAATTTTTTCATTACCTCTTCATAACGAGATTTTGTTTTCCAAATTTCTTTTTATTTTATTTTTTCAATTTCATACCTCCAATTCTTTTTTTTTTGAATCATTTTTTCATTTTTCATTTTTTTGGCTCCCTTTGTCACTTTTGACATTGCAGTATTTTTTCAAAATACTATATGTAGGAGGTATCATAGAAAATGATCTCATTATTCATGAGCTATAGAAGATACATGAAATGCTAGGCAATGCGAATGATTATAAAGGGTAAAGGTAATGGATATTATGATGGGATAATTAAGGATAGTGATAAATAATGGATGAAAAGATAGGTATTAAGGATGGCGTACCTCCCCTCAGCTTAAAGGGTTGGCCATCATAAGGAAATAAGGAGTGGGTTGGTGTGAATGTTGTTTTATATGATTAATATAATAATAACTATTAAATAATTTAAAAGATAAAATAATAATAAATAAAATTGATCATATTACCAACTTGCATGTCGATATATGCTAAGGTCTACTAGACAAATCTACTTAACACTTGTGAATCTCCAAAAAGGAAATAAAAGTGTGAGGAACTGCAACACGTGAATGATCTCCATCTCATTGAAGCATTATGGATCATACTAATGGTAGCAAATTCTCTCTTCGCTTTTGCTAACACCTCAACTAAATGTGTAACTCTAGTGACATGTGATGAAAGTCATGTTGACAAAATAAAGCATAGCTACACAAAAAATGATTAGCCCATATAAAGAACACAAGTAATTGTATTTTTCTTTTTTTCTTTTTTTCTTTTTTTATTAAATAACAACAAGTGACTATTGGGAAGCCAGTTTTCAATCACTTACTGCTTAGTGGCATAGTAAAAATAGTTTTCAACACTTAGAATTTTATTCAACTACAATATGTCAGAATTGGTTTTCAAATTGTAGTTGTCTAACAATGCTTTAAAGTTTTCATTGATAGAATTTATTGCTTTTTAAATTTTTTCCTTTGAAAACCTACATATAATTGTTAGCCATTTGAAGGAATTGATTATGTGTTGCATTGATACTTTGTCATTGATGTCAACACTAGCTATTTTGGATACTTTACCGACACCCTTTTGGTCCTGGTAGGTCGAGTAGTTTCTAGTTGGTTTGGATCTAGCATGATCTGGTATGCTCCGGTATGATTTGGTTATGGAATTGGCTCATTCATGATACCCATGTTCATATTCAATCAATTGGTTTTGGTCTGGTGATTGAATGCTATCCTGTTTGCTTGGAAGCTTAGCTTGTGGTTCTGACGAGGGTTTCACCAGTAGAGCTTTTGATGAATATCTTTGATGATATGCATAAGTGGTGCCGGTGCAGCTTCTGGTGGAGATTCAAGATTCTGATGGTAATCATGTTCGAGACTTGGTGGATTTGGATCATTTCTTTAGCGTGTGCACCTATATTGGGTCCTGGTTGATCTAGGTTATGGACCGGCTTAATGTAATGTGTAGATTGGATCTCTCAATGTGTTTCTGGGATGTCTTGTGAGTTAGATATTATTTGTTTGGTCTAAGGCCAACATGTTTTGTAATTATATAATTGGTTTATTGTCTAGTGGCCGACTTGATTGTTTATGGTCGAGGGTTTGTATATATATGATGTAAGATCTCATTGTAGATCATCATGATATATGGTCAGGGAATGGGATATGGATATGTAATATGTGAATAATGTAATATCACTCAGGTAGAGGATTTGGTCGATCATTGGAGATTGAATTGGGTTTATGTAAGAGAATTTAGTCCTCTGGTATTGAGCTTAACCAGAACTATACTCAATCATAGGAAATGCTATCTTTGTAGTTCATTCCTTCTTCCAGATTGTAGTTTGGATTTCTATGTAGTCAGTAAGACTCATTTTGTGATGAGTACTGCGCTTGAGGCTATTGGCCTTCCTGCAAGTGCAGGCCTCTCAATTGTAATTCACATACTTACTGTAGAAGTATTATCTGATTGTGGGTAGGCTTCCCACCATGGTTTTTCCCTTTACCGGGTTTTCCTAGTATAAATCTTGGTGTCATGTGGATGGTGTTTATTCTCTAATTATTGTTTATGCTTAATTGGTTCAACTGCTATTCTGGTATTTGGTTTAAGCATTCCAGTATTAATGTTTTTAGTTTTGGTATTAAATGTTTAACATATAAATGTTCTGGTAATCTACGACAACTGATTCACTCCCCCCTCTCAGTCATCTTTCAGTTATTTGAACTATGCAACAATTGGTATCACATCTCTAGTCATCTCTGCAGGAATCTTAATTGCTTGAGGAAGATCCTATGGCATCGAATAGTTCAAGTTCATCCAATTCATTTGGAGCTATCTTTCAGAGAGATGTTCCTAGGCTTGATGGAACAAATTACACAGTATGGAAGATTCGGATGGAGACTCATCTGAGATGTCTCGGTAAGGAGATTTGGGAGATCACACAGAATGGTGTTACACCTCATAATCTGGCATCTAGAAATCCTCCTCCGACAAACTTGGATAAAGAGCTTGAGAATGATTGTAGAGCAAGAGAAGCCCTCTTTGTGTGCACTTTCTGGTAAACAAATAATGGGATTAAATGAAAACTCATCTGGAAAGGCTATATGGGATAAGTTGGAGACTCTTAATGAAGGTGACCCTACATGAAGATTTCTAAACTTGATGGTTACCAGGTGATAAATGAAAACTTGAAGATGGAAGAATATGAAAGGATTACTGCATTCATGAAAAGGGTAAATGAGATTGTTATGGGAATTCAATGTTGTGGTGGAACTCTGAGTGAAGATGAAATTGTTTCTAAAGTTTTGAGAGCCCTATCACTGGCTTACAAGGTGAAGGCTACTTCTATTAATGAGTTGAGAACAATGGCTAATACTTCTATCAATAGAGATACCTTGGTTGGGAAATTATATGCTTTTGATCTTGAAGAATTTGGACGTTCTAGAGTTGTGAATACTGAACCTGCTTTTCATGCATCTGCATCAGCAACCGATAAGCAAGATTGGAAAGATTTATATGCAAAGGAATTAGATTATATGAAGAGAGAAGATGATTTTGAGCAACTTGAAGCACTATTTTCTAGAAGAGTACCTAAAGGGCCAATAAGAAGTAAGTATGAAGGAAAAGAACCTTTTAAATGTTTTGCATGTAATAAGATAGGTCATTTTGCATCTAGATGTCCTGAAAGGAATTCAAGATTTGAAGAAAGAGTTAGAACATATTTTAAGCCTAACCTTGCATATCAGAACAAGTATAAGTATAGAAAAAATAGAGACAAATCATACTACATAGCAGATGAGGAAGGAATTACTTATTTTAATGATGAACTAACATAAGACTTTGCTAGTGGTTTTGACAATGGGAAGGAATGGGTGTTCCTAGATATCAAGGAAGATGTTCCATCATTGGAAGAGAATGTACCTGAAGAGAAGGCACTCACTGGTAAAATTGAAGATAAGGATGAATGGGTAATTAATAGTGGTTGTTCACATCATATGACTAGAGATAAAGGGAAGTTTCTATCTTTGCAAGAATATGATAGCAGTTTGGTTAGATTTGGAGATGACAAAGAATGTATGATCAAAGGAAAAGGAACTATATCATTGGATGGTAAGAACAACATTGATAATGTTTATTATGTTGAAGGTTTGAGAAATAATCTTTTGAGTGTAGGACAATTGGTAGATAAGGGATTTGAATTATAGTTCAAGGATGGAAAATGCAAAATCATTAACAAATTTGGTTTGGATATTGCAACCGGTACACAGACAAAAGGTAATATATTTCATTTGAATTCTGGTGAGAAAACATGTTTGATTGCACAAATTGATGAGAGTTGGTGATGGCATAAAAGGCCCTGTCATGTGAGTTTTGATTGCATTGTAAAGAGAAGTTCAACTAAGGCAGTTAGAGATATACCTAAGATTGTGAAGCCCTATAATCTGGTATGTAAAGAATGTCAAATGGGCAAACAAGTCAGAATCTCTTCTAGGAGTATACAAGATAAATCTAATGATGTTCTTGATCTTATTCATATTGATTTGTGTGTCCCTACTAGAGTTAAAAGTTTTCAAGGTGATAAATATTTCATGCTAATCATTGATGATTATTCTAGAATGATGTGGGTTACTTTTCTAAGGGAGAAATCTGAAGCATTTGAAAAGTTTAAAATCTTTAAAGCTAAAGTGGAAACTGAGACATGATTGAAGATTAAATGCTTGAGGTCAGATCATGGTGGAGAATTCACATCCGGTGAGTTTAATAACTTTTGGACACCTCAGCAGAATGGAGTTGTGGAAAGGAAGAACAGAACTATCTTGGATGCTGCTAGAACAATGATGATGGAAGCTAGTCTACCTCATATCTATTGGAGAGAAGAAGTAAGCACAATGGTTTATAAATTCAACATAGTACATATCAAAGGAGAAACCAATAAGAAACCTTATGAATTATGGTTTGGAAATACACCTACAGTTAAGTATTTCAAAACCTTTGGTAGTAAATGTTATATCAGGAGAGATGATATCATTGGCAAATTTGATCCTAGATGTGATGAAGGCATATTTATTGATTATTCTAATGAAAGAAAGGCATATAGATGTTATAACAAGAGATTAAAGAGAATTGTGGAGAGTGCTAATGTCAAGGTGGATTAGCTAAATAGAGGTCAAATCAGATTTTATGAGAAGGAACCGGCGGTGGAAATAATTATATATGAACTGGTAGTATCTTTATCGGAACAAAGTGTTGAAATAGTTACTCTGGTAGTATCAGAAAATTCTACAGTAACTGAAGAACCAAGAAGAGGAACAGAGAGTCAAAAGACTTCTAGGTATGTGAGATTGAATTATTCAGAAGATTAGATCATTAGGGATAACAACAATGGAGTGATGACAAGAAGAAGACTGGCAACTAATGAGGTATGTTTAATTTCTCAAGTTGAATCGGTATTAGTAATTGAGGCATGTAAAGATGAATATTGGTTGAAAGCTATTGAAGAAGAATTAGATCAAATTGAGAAGAATAACACATGGACTTTGGTTCCCCGGCCTAAAAATAAGAATGTTATTGGATCTAAAAGGGTTTTTAGGAATGAATTGAATGAGGATGGTCAAGTTGTAAGGAATAAGCTAGATTGGTTTGTAAAGGATATTCTCAAAAGGAAGGAATTGATTATGGAGAGACTTTTGCACCTGTAGCTAGGATTGAAGTTGTAAGATTATTTCTTGCCTATGCTGCCCATAAAAACTACAAGGTTTATCAAATGGATGTTAAGTGTGCATTTTTGAATGGGGATCTTGATGAGGAAGTTTATATTGAGCAACCTAATGGTTTTTCACTTTCAGATGATACGAACATGGTTTGTAGGTTAAGGAAAACGTTATATTGATTGAAACGGGCACCTAGAGCTTGGTATGCAAGGTTGGATAAATATCTTTTGAAGCTTGGTTTTACTAAGGGTGATGCTAATAGTAATTTATATTATAAGATCACTGATGATGACATGCTGATTATTGAGGTATTTGTTGATGACATTATTTTTGGAGGTGAAGATAAGTTGTGTATGAAATTTTCTAAAATTATGGAGAAGGAATTTGAAATGTCTATGATTGGGGAAATGGAATTTTTCTTAGGTTTGCAGATTAATCAGATTGAAAAAGGTATTTTCATCTATCAAACTAAGTATGCTAGGGAATTGTTGAAGAAATTTGGTATGGGAGATTCTAAACCAGTAAGTACTCATATGATTACAAGTGAGAAATTGACAAGGAAAGATGTTTCTGCACTAGTAAATCCTACAAGATACAAATCTATGATTGGAGGTCTACTTTATTTGACTCATACTAGGCCTGGCATAATGAATGTTGTTTGTATTGCATCTAGATTTCAGAGTGATCCTAGAGAAAATCATGAGAGTGTGGTGAAAAGGATTTTTAGATACTTACAAGGTACATTAGAATATGGTTTGTGCTACCTTAAGGATGATGACTTTACTATATGTGAATATACAGATGTTGATTGGGCTAGAGATGTTGATGACCGAAAAAGTACTTCTAGTGGAGCTTTCTTTCTTGGAAAGAACTTGGTTTCATGGATCAGCAATATACAATCATGTACTTCTTTATCTACTGCTGAAGTTGAGTATGTTGTTGGTGCTATTAACTATACACAAGTTTTATGGATGAAGAAAATGTTTAAGGATATCAAAGTGCATTGTACTGGACTAGTAGTTATTCACTATGATAACTCTACTGCTATTGACATATAAAAGAATCCAGTATTTCACTCTAAGACAAAGCACAATCTATCAAGTATAACTTTTTGAAGGAGAAGGTGAAGAAAATGAAGTCGGATTGTTTTATGTGAACACTAAAGAAAAGATTGTAGATATTTTCACTAAACCTTTGCCTAAAGAACTATTTGAGTACTTGAGATACAGGTTAGGGGTTTATGCCCCTCTGATAGAGAACTGATTGATGTGTTTTGGCATCAGCCTGGTATGCATTATGAGAGATATTTTTCATTCCAACACTGATGTGAGGATGCTACTACTCAGGGGGAGTATTTAGCTTTGTGATTTAGTGGTTTATAATTTTACTTTGATATTTATGTCAGATTTCTGACATTTATGTCAAAGGGAGAGAGATATTGATGTGAAAAATAAAAAATTAAGGAGTTGTATACATTAGGGGGAGAGATATATGTGTAATTTAGATCTTTACAAAGATATCATTCACAAGGGGGATTTTGGTCTTTGTTTTAGAACTTGATTGCTATATCTTTTATGGGAGATTGTTGGTTGTCTTCCATTGGGGGAGACTTGTTTAGCATTTCTTGATACTTAGATATTTTTCACATATAGTGTTGTCATCAATGCCAAAGGGGGAGATTATTGGCCATTTGAAGGAATTGATTATGTGTTGTACTGATGCTTTGTCATTGATGTCAACACTAGCTATTTTGGATGCTTTATCGACACCCTTCTGGTCCCGGTAGGTTGAGTAGTTTCTGGTTGGTTTGGATCTGGCATGATCTGGCATGATCTGGTATGAATTTGTTATGGAATTGTCTTATTCATGATGCTCATGTTCATATTCAGTCAGTTGGTTTTGGTCTGGTGATCGGATGCTATCCTGTTTGCTTGGAAGTTTGGCTTGTGGTTCCAGTGAGGGTTTCACCGGCAGAGCTTTTGATGAAGATCTTTGATGATATGCATAAGTGGTGTTGGTGTAACTTCTGGTGGAGATTTAGGATGCTGATGGTGATCATGTTTGATACATGGCAGATTTGGATCATTTCTTTATCATGTGGACCTATATTGGGTTCAAGATTGATCTAGGTTATGGACCGACTTAATGCAATGTGTAGATTGGACCTCTCGATGTGTTTCTGGGATGTCTTATGAGTTGGATATTATTTGTTTGGTCTTTGGTCTAAGGTCAAGATGTTTGGTAATTATGTAATTGGTTTATTGTCTGGTGGCCAACCTGATTGTTTATGGTTGAGGGTTTGTATATATATGATGTAAGATCTCATTGTAGATTATCATGATATATGATTAGGGAATGAGATATGGATGTATAATATGTGAATAATGTAATATCATTTAGGAAGAGGATTTGGTCAATCGTTGGAGATCGAATTGGGTTTATGTAAGAGTATTTAGTCCTTTGATAATGAGTTTAACCAAAACTGTACTCAGGCATAGGAGATGCTATCTTTCTAGTTCATTCCTTCTTCCGGATTGTAGTCTATATTTCTATGTAGTCAGTGATACTTTTTTTGTGATGAGCAGTACACTCTAGGATGTTGGCCTTCCTACAAGTGCAAGCCCCTCAATTGTAATTTACATACTTACTAAAAAAGTATTATCTAACTATGGGTAGGCTTCCCATCGTTTTCTTTTCCCTTTACCAGGTTTTCCATGTATAAATCTTGGTGTCATGTGGATGGTGTTTATTCTCTGATTATTATTTATGCTTAATTGGTTTAACTGCTATTCCGGTATTTGGTTTAGGCATTCTATTATTTGGGTTCTGGTATTAAAGTTTGAACATCTAAATGTTCTAGTAATCTATGACAACTAATTCACCCCCCCTCTTAGTTGTCTTTTGGTTATTTGAACTGTCTAACAATAATGACTGAAAGAAATGAAAACTGTCATGTGGATGTTGAAGTGATACAATATAAAACATGCAATTTCTTTTGAAGCCCTTCAATGAAAGTCACTGTTGAAATTGGATGCATGTAGAACTTGAAATGATGACTAACCACAAGAAATATACCTTCATCAAGATTCACCATGCATATTCTAATAGCACAATTGCTAAAAACAATTTTGGTCTATGTAGTTGGTGCCACTAGATCTAAAAAGTACTTTTAGAACATTATAATACAAGGCCAACAACTTGGTTGAAATAATTACTTAAAGTAGAAGTAATTTAATATTTCAAAGATATCTTGGCTATGTCGTGAAAGACCCATGGTAATATGCCAACTCATCTAGATTGTCCATATACCTTTAGACAGGTAGATGAATCAATCTTTATGATGAAGTGTAATTATTTGTATTATAATATGTTCAAACTCCTTATTCACATCATCAAGTGGTCTCTAGATGTGTGGCTCAAAAACATAATACTGCAAGATTCATGGTTCTCATGCACCAAGTTGCATATTGTCTTCTACATGGTATGAAATCAAGGATGGTGAAAAAGAAGACTTCTATTCATGAATGTTAAACACTTTGCCTAAAAATATTCTTGTGATCTCCAAGAGTGAAGCACATAGGAAATTTTCTTTTCACCATCTAGTTAGCAAGGCTGAAAAAATGCATCTTTGGATCCTTAATTAGAAAAGTATCATCAACTAGTACTATACAAAAGTGTTGGGTAACTACGATAAGAAACTTGTAACCATATTATCAAGACCAAGCTTATCAATTGTAGTAATTAAATATCATCCATTTAATAACTCCACCATTAATAAGTAGTTTATTCATTTTTTATTTATTTTTAAATAAGGGTAGGGTTATTAATATGAATAAATACTGATGAATGCTTGTGTAGATACAATATCAAGTCAATTCCAATTAACACAAGAATGCATACCTATATTTGGTCCAAATCTCACAATGATTTTATTAGAAGAACCAATGAAACAATGAATGGAGAAATTGTTGGAAATCAACCAAGGATTAAAAAAATTCAAAAGAATTGATAAAGATAGATACATATTTAATAATATCTTGACCCTTATTCAATGAATTATCATCCTCTATAGTGTGTTTAGCATGGTCATTAATGCATTCAAACCCATCTAGTTGTTCTTAATCATAAATTCAAGTATTTGTGGGCTTAAATCAACAAGGGTGTGAGGAATAGACATTTTGACCATAGGGCTCCAAAGATCTAGATGTTTGTGTATAAAAAAATTAAATAATGGATGTAGTAGGCTTTTATTTTTTATATCAATGCATATAGTTCAACATTTCTTATTGCATGATTAATTTCAACACACACATTTATGAGTTCAATGATAAGATTATACTCATGTTGGGTTTTTTCTTTATGTGAGTGAATTCCTTCTAAAGGTTGTGATTTGGTAAGTTGATAAGAAGAACTAAATTTATCACATTGTTCTACTAATTTAGTGAAACCAAAATCACAACCTTCAGTTGTATGAATAGACTTAAATTGTGATTCATAAATTCAAGAACATCAATAAAATGGAAAGAGATCCTTGGATTTGCATTATTATATGTAATTTAAACCACCTTATCATTTAATGTTTTATTAGGAATTCTGGTTGCCCTTGGCAAATATGTTGAAGTGGATAGTTTATGATACAAATTGGATAATAAAAATGGTAAAAGTTGTTGTGAATATATAAAGGGTGAGATTAAGCAAGATGAATAGAGTGAAGATGGTATTATATATGATGGGTACTGTGGTTGTTGTGAGCATTCATTTTTCCATTCATTTTTCCATTCACCATACATACTAGATGGATAAGCATTTTCTGAAGAAACATGTTATTTTTAATCCAATATAATTAAAAGACATGTTAAAATCATCAAGCATACTTGAATTTTCCTAATTTGATGTATGAAGTTTCAGTTGAGTTACAAACATGACTTGTTCATTTTCATTTTTATTTTGTTGAGGCTCACTTATAAATTGTATCTCCTTCACTATGTATACTTTATTTTCTTGAAAAAACTTGGTATATATGCTTATCTTCATTCTTGCAACAATCATAACAACAAATGGTCAAATCTTCATCTATCGATTCATATTAAAAAATATGTTCCCTCTAAAAATTCATCCATTTTTTTTTCTTTCTTGTTATAGGAATAACATTTGTAAATTCTTGTGACAATTGTAATGGGAGATCATAATGATCTAAGTTTCATTCATTAAGTAGATGAATAATAAAAGCATCACCTTGTGTTGGCACAATTTCCCCACCAATTTCCTTCTTGGTTTTTAAATTTGAAAGCGAGGTCTAGTGGTGACAACCCCTAGTGGGGTTAAGGTGTAGCACATTTTCCTTCTTATATGGCCTTTAGTTTCTTCTTTTTTAAAATATTGTTCCTTGAAAATTGACGTGTTTAAGCTACCTTGAAAATGCAACATTTGAATGCTCTTTATTTTTTATTTTTTATTTTTTTAATGTTGTTTCTTCAAACTTCTTATTTATCAATTGACTCATAGTAAGTGGTGTTAGTATATAAATGGTTTTACTTTATGAAATATACCTACAGAATCTAAAATGCATCTATATAACTTAAAACAACACTAATTAGGATTACTCACCTAAGAAAGGTTGACAAGTGTGCAAGCTTTCTTCCTAACACAATGGTCCTAACTCATCTCACCAAGGTAATAAGTATTTAACACCTTTCCTCTACAATGACACCAAAATGATATGACATAACTAGGGTAGATAAAGAAAAATATCTAATGTTGAATAACTAAATTTAGTTCAGTCTAAGTGCAATTCAGGGGCATAAAGTTTTGAAAGGTGTTGTGGCTATATGCATAAGGGTTGTAGGTGGTGAGGTGAATGTAGATGAAATGAAACTACAAAATAAAATAACTCATTTAAATTGATACAAAAAATTGCACTATTGTAAAAACTAATATAGGAACCTATGCTAAAAATGATTGTAACAATCTACTATAGGAACTGTGCAAATTTATACAACTATGAAATAAATAATTTGTTGGTTAACAAATTTATCACCTAACTCTATATTCTCACACCCACAAAGGTGACAAATGTAACCATAGTTGAACCAGTCTAAACAAACTATCTACTAACTGATTCTCTACTTATTTTACAAGGTGACAACTACCTTCATATGATATTCAATGAATAGAGAATAAATCAAATGTTTTTAACTCGAAAGAAAATAAGGAAAGAGCTTTTAACCAGAAAGCTTTGCAAAGGTATGCATAAAATATAAAACACTATTTTTTAGATTTTCCAAATTTTGGATAAACCAGACTACCATAAAATATCATTCACAGACAATATTCTTGCAACAACAAAAAATTAAACCATTCACCATCTCAATATAAATCCACCCACTGATAACCATTCAAAGAATAGAAAGCATCCACACATCATAATTCAAAGACTATAAATATTTGAAAAGCACCAGTAGTTTTTTCTATATTCTAATAGTAAACAAAAATATGCTCAAAGAAGTTTTTTTTTGCTCTTAAGAGTAAAAAAAAGTTTGCCCAAAACATCTTGAAATGAAACTAAGTCCATCTATTTAAAATATTTAGAGAAATGGTAAGTCTTTAGGATTTCAAGCCACTAATTAAGAAAAGCAATAAAATAGTAAAATCATCAAACTGCCACTGCCTACTCAGCTTTCGGTTTTTTTTCGCGAATGATCTCCACCTCCTATTCAAAACATGCCATTTCCTGGGCTTTAAGTCTTTGCCTATATTCACGATACCTGTTCATGATCAACTCCAAGCTCAGGTCCTCTGGTATTGTTGTGATGTGCAGTCTTGTACTATATATTGAAATTAACCAGTTATTAGCGGCTATGTTCTTGTGCATTTCGTCCATCTCAAACTCAAAGGCAGTGGTATGCATTTACAAGTGACACAATCCCTTAGAGGATTCCAAGGTAATATTTTGAGGATCTCTGATTCTCTTCTGATAATTACCCTTGAACTAGCCCATCATCTCAATATGTTCCTATACATTTTCCTCAAAGCTGTCCATGAGGTCAACATCCAACTCACCGAGGTTATTCTTTATTTTTATCATATCATTCAAGTAGTGTTTTAGAGCATCATTGATGTCATTGATATAGTCATGATAGACTATCTCTTTCCATTCACAATATTCATGCTAGGTAAGATCAACTTCCTTAGGATGTTCTACCATTTTTTCAGTCATTAGAGTGGCATGGTTCAATGACCTGAGCTTTGTAACCTCCTTTGAAAACACAAATATGCTCCCATGTTCTTTCCTGACCTACTGTAGATCAGCTTATAATTCCTTTCTTTTATTCCAAATGTTCACATATAACACTCTGAATTTAGTGATGTAACTGACACCAACTTTATACATTCCATCTATCCATTCAGTAACAACTTTAGTATATCCCAAATTACCTTTGATATTTTTCACTGTATCTGGATCAAGTCCTTGCACATGCGAACTTGAATCCTTCCCAGTGGCAGGATTTATAATAGATGAAATGAAATCCTTCAATGACTGCACTTGGTATTGCAGCTTCAGATTATTTTTCTTTTGTTCTTGGGCCCTTTTAATCAATGCGTGAACTAAAAATTCAACATGGTAGACATCCCCTTCTAAAGTAGAAGGTCCCATATCCACATGGTTGATCTTATAATCATTTTCTATTATGCCACTTGCAATCATATCCTTAATAGGGTCAACAATTTCTAGGATTTGATGACCAGATACAGAGTAAAAAAATGATCTGAGACATTCACTTAGCCTTTTAAGGCTTGTGAGAACTTTGTAGCAGTAGTGCAACTTTTTCTATCTCATTGGAAATAGGGGTGGACACTTTTATTTTCTTTTCTACCTCTGTCTTCAACCATGCTAAAGAGGTTGTTTCAAGTCTTGATTTTATTAACAGTGTTGGGGGTATTTTGCACAGGAGAGGACGGTATTTCAAGCAAATAAAAAAAAGAATGGTCATCAATTATCTGTTGGTAAATACCTTCAAAATCAACTAGAGGTGATTTTCCTTTTGGTGGCACAATTCCATCATCTCGCTCATATGCCGACTTCACTCTGGCAGCAATTTTGTTAGGTCTCTTCCCATCGCCACTTGACTGAGAGCTTTATTTGGTAACCTATTTACAGACTTAGATGTTGATGTTGGAATGGGGGAAGAGGAAATTGCCCCTTGCTCTTTGCGGGATGATGAATTTTGGCTTTGTGAGGAGATGACCTGTTCTTTCCACTTGCCATTTAACCAGTTGGATGTCCTTTTCAATAATGGACTAGTACAAACCATTAGGTCTGAGACCTCTTCTTTAGACAAATCAAATTCTATAGGGGTTGTGTTAGCAAGAGTATGATACTCTAGGAAAATAATGGACTCATCTTCAACCCCATCATCGGGAACATTAAAGGGAACACCAAGAGTGTGAATTTGCTACATAGAGACCCTCATGAAACTTCTCTTAAACACTTCAACACCATCTAGACAATCCTACCATAAATCTTCAAGCTTAGGCCATTGCATGTAACCTTTGGCTCCATACAAATGGTGTTTCACATATCCCTTGTTGTCAAAACTACCTCTAGATGGAAGAGATAGAAAATGATTTTTTTCTAGAATTATCGCCATGGCCTTAGAAACACCATTTATTTTGTAAGAGAAGTAAGTTTGTGGACAGTGGGAAGGAGTATCCTTTCTTTCCCATGTTCAGGTATTTGATATTTACCACAACCATCTGGTAGAAAAATTCCAGAAACACAATATAATCGGACAAGAACCGAGGTAATTTTAGCTGGGCTTTCTCAAAACCCCCACTTCTAAGGTATGTGAACCTATCGAATTGGGTCTAGAAACTCCCAAATTTAGTCACAAGGTTGGCTAGTTCATGGGAAATCCATAGGCCAGGGTTTCCTTTTAATTTCTAGACCATATTCGTTGAGAATACATCATTGACATGGAAAAATGCCTGAATACCCTTACGCATAGTGAGCTAAGGGAATTTTTGGTAGATGGGTGTGAATGCAGGGAGAGGATGATGCAATTCCAACCCCTAACAAGTAGACTCTTGACTAGCTAGGATGAAAATCAGATATGAACATATATGAAAAACAAGGGACTGACATAAATTCCACAATTGTTCATGCAAGTGATAGCTAATGATAGAGGCCCAAAAAATAAAACTCCTAGGAGCACAAATTATCAAAATGAAATGACACATCTAAAACTAAAAAGAATCAGTGCAAGTATTTCCCACAATAGGGTGCAAGATTGCTATGTAGTGTCATAAAATTGTAACCCTAGCAATTTATGATTGCATTAGGGTCCTCACGCATGCAAACTTAAATCCTCTAGCCTGGTCGAAGACCAGAGAGTGTTTGGCTTGCAAAAATAGCTTCTTCCTTGGCCTACGCATCACTCTATCCGCACTCTGCTCTGGAGAAAGGGGTAGGATAGGGGCATGGTGCCCTTGTCCTCCTAGAACAGGGGTGCCACACCCCTATCCTTGCCCTATTTTGGGGCACAACCTTCATAAAGCATGCATTGTGGCTTGTGCAGTGAGTGGGAAATATCCCCGATGTCGGCCCATGATGAAATTTAAATCCTTCAAACATGTATTTATGGGGGCATTCACTCTCTCATTTGTATAAGTTCAATAGGTGGAATTTTGATAAGGTCATAAGCAATCAAGAGTATTCAAGCATTATTTTCTAGCATTGAGCATTCTCAAGTCTCCCATCAAGGCTAAGTGTTTCATTCAAGTCAAATATTCAACCATTGAAGTGGAGATTGATTTCAACATACAATTCCATACAAGAATTTCTATCAAAATTGCTACTACAACCTCCCTTGAGGTGATTTACAATTCAATCTTTCATTTACATCTACTTGCAAGTACTTTCTTTCATTACTTGGTTAATTCCAAAACTAGGGTTTGACCTAAAGGAAAACCCCCAATCCAAACATATTTCCCTCTCTTTTTTGTGTGTAGGTTGTAGGTGCGTAGCTATACTTTCCGATTCGGGCTTTATTTGTAGAGGCAAAAAAACCCTTTTCATTTCGTAGATTTTTTGGAGGATTGTGTAAATTTTTGCCATGGTTCGGACAACTTTTGTCAAATTTGTAGGGCGACTTCATCTTGACATTTTACTACCAAATCCAAGTGCATAGCTTCATCCCATATTCAGATCTCAAGTTATAATCAATTCTTTGTTACTTTTGCACTACATAATTCAATCAATTCCTTTCCAAATAAAACAAAGGAAGAAGGGATCATCCTAACATTCATAATTCATTCATAATTCAATCCATCATCTTTGTGTGGAGATTGAATCTAGTGAATTATCCCTTATCTTCCTAATGTAATGGTGAAAAGTGCTTGAAGGATAATCAGTAGTGAAACTCTCATCTCTCTTTGAGGGAAAGGGTTAGTTTTCCTCTTGATCTATCACTCATCATTTTCCCACTATTACATTTTGGTGAACCCGACGTCTTGCATGCTTTCTTTTGAACAAAATTGCATATTTTTTATTTGTAAGTTTAAATTTTCTGCAAACTTAGTGGTTAAATCATTAAAAACCCTAGTTTTTAAAATTAAAATTGAACTTGTGATTTGTAAAAATTGCTTGTGGCTGTCTTAGATCTGAAAATTGTTTTGATTGTCAAATTCAACTTTTCCTCATTGTCTTGTTCAATTTGCAATTAAAATTTATAAAATTAAGAGGTTACTTGTTCAAACCCTAATTTTCAAAAATCATATTAAACTTGTGCAAAAAATGGATTTCCCTTTAATTTTTTAGATTTTTTATTGTTCTCAGATTTGTTTTTAGTTCTACATTTTAAAATTTCAATTTCCCCCCTTTTTCCCAAAATTAAAAATTAAAAATTAAGTGGTTAGGTCATCAAACCCTAATTTTTAAAATTAATTGGATTTTGTGTGAATTTCAAATCAATTTCATTTACATTCAGAATCTTAAATATTTTCCAAGGTGTCCCTATCCATTAGGTTTGACCCTTTTCAAAATTGCACTTCAATTCCTCTTTTTCTTCAAAACCCTAATAGGGTCCTATTTTCACATTTGTGTCTTCATTTCTCCCATCTAGAGATCGTAAAATTCACCTATTTTTTGGGGTTAGCTTTAAAATCATCGTAATATCCATCCCTAAAAATTTCAAAAAAAGTTGGTGGGATCATGTGTGTTCCCGCCACAGTCCTTGGCTTTTTTTTTTAAATTTCGGGAGACTATTATGACTATATTTAATAGCCTAAATCTAGAAGATTGGCTACTTTTATCAATTTTTGAACCCTCTAGAATCAGAAATACCTTCAAAATTCAACATTTCAACTTCCAAGAATTTTTTTAAAATTAAGAGGTTAATTATTGTCTGCCCTGATTTTAAAAATTCTAATTTTAAAATTAAGTGGTCTTCCCTTGGACCTAATTTTAAAATTTCAATTTCCTTTCATTTGTTTTTGAAATTGTGTCTTTCCCTTTCTCCAACAAAGTTCAATTGTGTAATCATTATTTTCTTAAATTTTGTATTACTCAATTTTGTAAGCTTTGTTCTACAATTCAAAATTCAAATTTCTCTCTAGTGCATGAGTTTTACAATGATTATTCCTACCTATCCTATCCCCATTAGATGAAGCATTAGAATTAAGGCTTCCCGAGGTCTAATTACCAAGGAGATGGAGCCTAATTTGGGTGACTTCTTTAATGAGGATCATGCTAATTCTTCCCATCCTAATCATGTGCCTATTCACCGCATTGATGGATCCCATGATGAAGAAGAAGCTTTAACTAGGGTTTCTTTAGATCAACTTTCCATATTGGACAATCAATTTGATAGCTTTCAACAATGGATGTCCCAAGAATACCCTAATAGTGAAGCTCTTCCATTAATTGAAGGTCTTAAGAACATGTTTCAAAGTGATAAGAATGGAATTAATATATTTCATGGCATTGCACATATTGTTCATTCTAATTTCATGCCTATCAAGAGTTGTGTCGAAACCCTAGGTTACTCACAACCTTCAACACAAGTCAATTCCTCTATTCCTTTGACTAATCCTATGACTTGTATTTCTAGTTTTACATCTAACATCATGGCTACTTCAACTCAAAATGTAATTCCTACAACCATAGGTCATGGAGGAAATCCCTCTTCTTCATTTAATCCTCCATCAATACCTATGTCTTCTATGAGTGTTCCTATTATTCCTCAACCAATCAGTGTGACACAAGGGGGTTGTTCCTTCAACAACATTATTCCTCCTTTAAGTGTCCCTTTTCCTACCTAATCATCACCAATGCCTACTTATCATAGTGTCCCACCACCTTATTCTCAGTCCATGCCTTCTTTCAACAACATCACACCACATTCTCAATCACCTATGTCTAACATGAATTCTTCTACCAAAATGACAATTAACAGTCTTGCTCAAATTGTGTCTTCTTTACAACAACAAATTGCTTCTATGAGTCAATCTAAGTTTAGTGTGCCCACCTTTGATGTTGTGAGCCCACTTTTTCTTGATATCATTAAAGTTGTGCCACCTAAACATGTTGAGATCCCTCAATTGGAACTCTATAATGGAAAAGGTGATCCTCTTAGGCATGTCAAAAATTTTCAAACCTTGTGTACTAATTTTTCTTATGATCAACGATTGCTTGCAAAACTATTTACAAGAACACTAAGACATAAGGCTTTACAATGGTATTTCTCTCTCCCTTCTTATTCTATCATTTCCTTTCAACAACTAGCAAATGCTTTCATCCAACAATTTCAAACCAATATTGGTCCTAAAATCACTTTGACTGATTTAATGCATTGTAAAAAAGTTGTTAAAGAGAAAGTGACTAATTTCATTGGTAGATATAAGCATTTATGTGCTCAAATTTCTTTTCACGTGCCTGATAATAATATTCAAAGAATTTTCATTTCTAATTTACAAAAATATATCAGGGAAAAGTTTCTTTTGTCTGAGTTTACTTCCTTTCCGTAGTTGTGTGCAACACTCCACAATTATCAATTGGTTGTGAGTCAAATGGAGCAATCCACTCTTATGGCTGCGAGCAATAAAGGGGAAAGAGTTCAACAACCATTTGTGAAGTTTAAACCAAAAAAAAGCTTCATCAACTTCAATGATCCAATCAACAACAACCATGTGAATGCTACAACAGGTGTGCCTCCTATTTCTAAATTGTTTCAAAGAGAAAGATATTTTACTCCTTTGAATGAATCTTTGCATAGTATTATGTCTCATTTATTACATAGAAATGTTATCAAACTTCCTCCTATTAAACAAGTTGATCCTTCCAAACTTGCATCTCCTCATTTTGATAACAATTCCTTTTGCCAATTTCATCATCAACTTGGTTATGATACTGAGAAATGTTTTGCATTGAAAAATAAGGTTCAAGACTTGATTGATAATAATACTATATCTATGGCAGGTGTGAATGATAAAGGGAATACATTAGTTGCTCCTCCTAATCAAAATCTTAAGATTTTCATTGATATGGTAGAAACACAAGATTCGCCTAAGGATCCTTGTATTACATTTGACCGTAGTGAGACCATTAGAGCACCCGATGGCCCTTTATACATAGTTGCAAAGGTTAAGGATATCCCTTGTCGTGGTGCCTTGATTGATCACTCTTGCATGGTTAATATCATAACTGAAGAGTACCTTTTCACTTTATGGCTGCATAAACCGCTATACGATGCTTCTAATGTAGTTGTGAAGTTATTTGATGGCTTCTCTTTTCCTACCATTGGTTTTATCACTCTTCTTGTTGAGGTTCATGCTAAATCAATGGATGTTGACTTTGTTGTCATACCTTCTTCTGAGAAATTCTATGTGAAGTTGGGCTATCCTTGGCTATCTTCAATGAAGGCTATTTCTTCTCCAATCCACAAGTGTCTTAAATTTCCTCACAATGGAGAAATCATAACCATGAACCATAGCTTATTTTGTCCATCTGAAAGAAGCCCCAGTGTTCCTATTGATCTCTTTTGGCCCAAACAATTTCGATCTCTTCCATCAATGACCGATGCTCTTTTTCAATCTTATCAAAAATGGAAGAACAATATGATATTATCCTTAAGTCAACCTAGATCACCAACACTTGACATTCCTATTATTCTTCAAGATGAGGTTCTTCCCCTCTCGGATAGAACTAATCTCCCTCCTAATGAAAATTGTCCACCTACTCCTATGGATGTGACTTTACCTTCTCTTAAGGAGAATACCAATATTATTCCTAAGGTTATACCTATCCCTCCTCACCATGATGGACTTGGTCTCCTTCCTACACCTAATATTCCTCCTTTATATGGTGGAGTTCCATCTCCTTACTCTTATCAAGAGAAGAGGCCTACTTCTCCTATTGTTCAACCAAAAAGACCTAAACCTAAACCTTCCACTATTAAGGGGAACAACATTCCTACTTCTTCAAGTGTTCCTCCTTCTTCTTAGCCTTCCACTAAGACTTGACAAAATAATTGTCCGAGAGAACACTAATGAAGATGTCGTATTTGAGCTCATGAAGCTATCCCTTAAAATACACAATCTCCTCAGACTCTGATAGTTGACATGATTCCTTGTTCTCCTAAGAAATATGTTCAACCAACATCTCCAACTCATAAGTTGCATAAAACATGTGATGGTTTTACTCCTATTTGTGTTCTTGCTCCTCTTTCTTTAAAATTTGATGAAGAAATGGGTGAAAATGTTGTTCATAGTGGTAATAAAACTCCCAATGGTTCTGACAAAGAGTATGAGTATGTTGATGTGGACAAACATTTATCGGATGAATTTTTACAAACTTTCATCCTAGCTCCTAGAATTGAACAAAGTGACTTACCACATGAGAATAGTCCTTGTTTAGATCTTGTGATAGCTCCATATGTTATGCTCGATGTCGCTCCTCTGGCATGTTTCTCTCCTTCCCAAAATAGTGATTAGCAAGATCGAGAGGTAGATGTCATGCTAGATTAGCAATATTAGCACTATACATCTCTCTCTCTCTCCTTTATTTCTCTTGAGCATTCTTCTATATGTATCCCTGTTCTTCTATTGTTCCCTTAATGTCTACTTGAGGATGATGCAAAGCATTGAGATCTTTTCTTGGTCTCTTTTATGTTGACTCAAAAGACATCCTCTCTTCCCTTTCTTCTACAGTAGTGTCCTTCTTTAGGGAATGAATATTATTATATACATATACATACATGATATACATGAGTTATCATATAGCATACTGACCCCGAGAAAAGTGACACTACCTTGTGTTTTGTGTTCATTATCCTTGGGTTTATACCTCAATTGGGGCTAAATCCTTGTGATAACATTCTCCCTCTCTTCTTTTTCTCTTGGGTGTATCCTACCTTAAAGAAATCACTCTTGATAAGACATGTGCGATCACTTTAATGTGGGGGCATACACTCCACTCATACTTTCCTTCTTGTGATACTTAGAATTACTTAGTGAACTTTTCTTTTCTTTGTAATATTTTTATCCTTGCTTTCATGACTCAAAGTCAAGGGAACTTTGCTACTTGCATTCATGGTTCTCCCCTTCACAATCTTCCCTTTTACTTTGTCAATCAAAGCTGTAAGATCCTAAGTCCACTAGGGGCTTGGCACATCTTGCCTCCTTGACGTGGTGAAAGCCTTTAAATCTTGTTTCCTTGTACTTTACTAATAGTATTAGCATACACTTACACTCCCGCTAAAGTGGGGACTAAATGTAGTATCATAAAATTGCGACCCTAGCAATTTATGACTGCATTAGGGTCCTCACGCATGCAAACTCAAATCCTCTAGCCTGATCGGAGATTAGAGAGTGCTCAGCTTTCAAAAACAGCTTCTTCATTGGCCTTCGCATCACTGTGTCTTCACTTTGCCCTAGAGAAAGGGGTAGGATAGGGGTGTGGTGCCCTTGTCCTTCTAGGATAGGGGTGCCACACCCCTGTCCTTGCCCTATTCTGGGGCAGGACCTTCCTAGAGCATGCATTGTGGGTTGTGCAGTGAGCAGAAAATATCCCCGATTTCAGCTCGTGATGAAATTCAAATCCTTCAAACATGTATTTAAGGGGTCACTCTCTCTCTCATTTGCATAAGTTCAATAGGTGGAATTTGGATAAGTTTATAAGAGATCAAGAGAATTCAAGCATTCTTTTCCAGCATTGAGCATTCTCAAGTCTCCCGTCAAGGCTAAGTGTTGCATTCAAGTCAAGGATTCAACCATGGAAGTGGAGATTGATTTCAACATACAATTCCATACAAGTATTTCTATCAATATTGCTACTACAACCTCCCTTGAGGTAATTTACAATTCAGTCTTTCATTTACATCTACTTGCAAGTAGTTTCTTTCGTTACTTGGTTAATTCCAAAATTGGGGTTTAACCTAAAGGCAAACCCCCAATCCCAACACATTTCCCTCTCTTTTATGTGTGTAGGTTGTAGGTGCATAGCTGTACTTTCAGATTTGGGCTTTATTTGCAAAGGCGGAAAAACCCTTTTCATTTCATGGATTTTTTAGAGGACCCTATACATTCCTGCCATGATTTGGACAACTTTTCATCAAATTTGTAGGGCACCTTTGCCTCAACATTTTACTAGCAAATCCAGGTGCACAACTTCATCCCATATTCAGATCTCAAGTAATAATATATTCTTTTTCACTTTTCTACTACATAATTCAATCAATTCGTTTCCAAATCAAATAAAGGAAGAAGGGATCATCCTAACATTCTTAATCCATTCATAATTCAATCTATCATCTTTGTGTCAAGATTGAATCTAGTGAATTATCCCTTATCTTCCTAATGTAATGGTGAAAAGTACTTGAAGGATAATCAATAGTGAAACTCTCATCTCTCTTTGAGGGAAAGGGTTAGTTTTCCTCTTGATCTATCACTCATCATTTTCTCACCATTACACGCTATAATTTACGTGATTTCATCTTTGAAATGAATTGTTTTTAATTTGGCGGTCAATTAAGACTTACCTCCCTTTCTGGATTTTAACCAATTTCTAGCAATGCAATTCATACACCAGTCCCCATGTGTTCAGAAATACTTTTCACTAGCAAGAACAAACATGGTTTCGAAGGCTTCTTTCTCAGGAAGACACAAAGCATGGGAGACACTTTCAACATTAATCTATGTAACAACCCTACCACCCTTTGCTCAGATTTCTTATGTTTTTGGGTTGTATCTTTTAGAGCATGCAATAATTAAAATGATACAGGGAACAACAGATGGAAAACCACCTACGAAAGCCAAGCCATGCTATAAAATTATTTCTCTTAATGGAGCTCTCTCACTTCCTTTAAGCTCTTATAGGAAAGTCTCTAGGTTCAATTGTTCTACTTTTGTGTCTCACACACCTACCCAATAATTTGGTATCACACTCTGCATGGACACAAGCTAGATAATGTACTTTGTGAAAACTCAAAAATGAAAGTTGGTTAAAAAATCATCCACAACCCCGTTTGTGTCATCAAGTTATGTGAAATGCCTTAAATGTTTCATTTACTTCACCTTTCAAAATGGTCCTTTAATTCAACTTATTCCTGTTGACAAGGCAAGCAATGTTAGTCCATACAACAACTTGGCACAAAGGTGGCACCCTAAGACCTAGGTGAGACTGACAAGTTGATCAGTCGGGGAAAATATGAACTTAGGAACCTATAGTCATGATTCATAAACTTTTCACACCCCGCGCTAGAGTGACCAAAGCACAAGATAATAGGAGATCAGGCAATTGGATGCTTTCACAACTTTCTAACCCCATGACAAGCTTAGAAAAGGCACACAACACACGACATGACTTCATAAACTCATAAAGCTCATGATCGAAAGATTGAAACATGAAGCGTTAAGGAACACTTAGGAAAAATTGGATGGTGACTCCAAAATTAAAAAGGGGGGAAACATATTGGCTTTGAATGGGGACAAGGACTATTTAGCACACAGAGTATCCAAAAAAACTTGGCATAAACCTTATTCATTGGGCAACAAAGATGAAATAAGACAAGACACAAAAGACTAAACTATGGAAAAGCAAAACTATGTACAAAGGGGATGAAAATGCTTCAATTAAAGATTTTTTAGGTCTTGCCCATTATAGGCAAGAGGTAATGGAGTACCATCAGGATAGGCCAACAAAAATGTATTATTGCCAGGGACTTGCCTGATTTGAAAAAGGTCCTTTCCATAATGAATTAAACTTCTTGTGTGAACCTTTCAGTTCTCTTCTCTTGTCCTAAAGAAGTACCATATCTCTGACTATAAAATTTCTTTGCCTGGCTCTTTTGTCAAATATCTTCTTGACCATATATTGATGGTGAGAAATTTTATCTTGTAGTGTCATAAAATTGCAACCCTAGCAATTTTAACCACATTTGAGGTCCCCACCTTGTCGACAACATCTTCCTTCCCAACCAGGACTTCTCTCTACATTTTCACCTTGAACCTCTCCTTGTTAAAGCCTTGAGATGACCTCAGGACCCTTTCTAAATCCCAAGATAGGGTAGGACAAGGGCATGGTGCCCTTGTCCTCCCCTCTTAGGGTGGCCCCAAGAGAGGTCCCTCCAACCCTATCTGCATTTCGGGATTTCAAACTTCCTCGATGTCGGCTTTGGGTGAGATAAATTAATTTTCCTAAGGCATGTATAAAAGGGAGTTAGTCTTCTCATTTTCAAGGGGAGGAGGAGGCAATTTATATGACATACATGATAGGAAAAGTTCAAGCATTCATCAAGTCTTCTTCTTCATGTGTCTTCTTCATTCATCCATTGGAGCAACATTTACAACATTCATTCGCAAACATATGTGTGTGTTAGAGTTTTTTCATGTTACATGCCATTTCATGCAGCATTTGTGATTACATTCAAGAAAAAAAGCAACCATCATCAACAAATTGTAGATCTACAAGGTATACATTTCCATTGTTTACATTCAAGTATTTGCAATTACTTTCTTTCAAGGTTGATTCCTCAATCGGGGTTTGACTGAGGCAAACCCCTATCCACAACCCTTCTTCCCCTCTTTTTTGTGTGTAGGTTTCGGGTGCCCATCTGTAATTGCAAGCTTGGGCTTCATTTGCAGAGACAGAAGTGTTAGGGTTCCCACAGATACTGAGAGGGGGGGGTGAATCAGTATCTGACCGGTAATGTGATTTTCTTAAAATAGAACATGCAGAACATAATGTAACAGTATACTGGTATGCAAGAATTAATGTGATTAACAGAACCAAAAACATCCACATGAAAAGAACACCATAACACAAGATGTTTAACGAGGAAACCCGGTGTGGGAAAAACCTCAATGGGATTTGTGACCCACAATATTCACTCACTGGCCAATAAGAGAATATTACTTACAATAGGGGCCTGCACATGCAAGAAGGCCAACTGCCTAGAGCACACTGCTCAATAAGAAGTCACACTGACTTACAATGAGGATTATGCAAATCCAATGATCTATACTACTTTACAATAGCATCTTCAATGCTAGATTCAGTACCAGTTCGTGCTCTATTCTTTACATATACCCTTGACCTATAATTCACACATTAGATCTGCCTAATAATTTTCTTTATACTTCCTATCCATATCCTACAAATTTCTACAATGATCTCTTTTATATACAAGAGTCATTTTACAATTTGCCAGGTCAGCTTACAATAATAAACAAAATATTACATATCAAAAATCCTCTCAGCCTCTGTGCCGGTATACATATTTTCTTCTGTGCCGGTGTAGAGTAGTCTTGCTGAAGTCGGTGAACTATCTTTCTTGAATAATGCTTTGCCAGTAGAATGTCTTGTCGGTGCCATAGGATTGCAAGGTTGCCTATGTAATGCTTTGCTGGTATAATGTCTTGCCGGTGCCATAGGATTGCAAGGTTGCCTATGTAATGCTTTTCCGGTATAATGTCTTGCCGGTGCCATAGGATTGCAAGGTTGCCATCAATGAGAAAACCTTCAATCACACACAATGTCTCATTGGAGTGTCCATATGCCAACAATCTCCCCCTTTGGCATTGATGGCAACACTCATGAGAAATTTCAAAAAGATATCCAAAAATGTGTAGACCAAAAATGTTACCAAAAATGTGAGAACTCCCCCTAAGCATATGATCCTTGTGTTTTGAATTTTCTCATCCTACTACTCCCCCTTTGGCATCAATGACAAAGGTTGTCAAGATGTTAGTAGAGTTTGTAGGTTCAGCTATCCATATCCTCAACCTTGTAGCTGGGTAGTTATTATCTGAAAAAGATCTCCCAAAATTAAGTTTATACTATCCATAAACTTCTTACTATCTTTTATTATTGTCTGAGTTCTTTTTACTGTACCGGTGAGATACTGCAAGTGCTCTGCCAGTGTTTTGCTTCCCTGTGTTAATGCCTCTAATATTTCCTTCTGCAGAGATGCTAAATAGTCCAATCTTGGACTTAGTTTAGATCTCAAAATTTTTGTCTTGTTTATTATTGCCTCTTTCTCTCTTTCCAATTTGAGCAATTCTTTCTCAAAATTTTCTATCTTCTCTTCAAAAACTGATAATGAATCAGGTGAGTTGACAAAATTGTCTGCAAGTTTATTTATCTCATCCTATGCCTTGCTTATCTTTTTGTCAATATCTACAGTCAAAAAGTTTGTTTTACATGTATCTTTATACAGGTTTTTGTACTCTTTTAACAAATTACACAGTTCCGGTAGAAGTGTGTCGAACTCCCTATTACACTTCTTTATTCCTTCCTCAAAGAATTTCAGTTTCTCTTTTTCTACAATTTCCTTTACAGATTCTACCTTTGTTTGCTCAAAATTTCTAGAAATATATTTACAAAGTGTATCCAACTGTCCTAAAGAATCTTTATTGTCTATATTATAGTTAGGAGCTATTGATTTCAAAAATGGAATTGAATCATCTATTGCTTTGTAAGCTTGTGAGCTATAGTCAGTTATTTTCTTGATAGATTGAAGTAATACCTCAGTCACATTTGTTGACTTTGATGGTGACCCAACAAACTGAGTACCGGTGGAAGTGACCAAGCTTGTATTGACCTTCGGTAGGTCTGTTTGTGTCTGCATTTCTTTAAGCACTGGTTTTGCTGCTTCATTTCTTACCGGTGGCATCTGTTCTGGAGCCTTTAGCTCTGTTGGTTTCTCTGTTTGTGTTCCAGATTCCATCTTTTTCTTTGTATCTATTGCTGGTTGCTCTGTATTCCCTGTTACCAGAGGCTCTTTGGATATACCTAATTTATCTGTTGTATCCTTATCTACCACTATGTTGATCTTCTGAGTATCAACATTCATAGTATATAGGATTTTAGGACTAGGATTATTATCCTCTATATCCATACTCTCAGTTGCCGGTTGATCTTCAGTAGTTGTGGTTTTTACTAGTGGAGTATTTAAAGGAGGTGGGGGTAAGTTGTCTCTAATCTTGATACTTGGTGGTCCACCAACTTTACCTTTCCCTTTGTCCTTCTAATATACCTTAATGGGCTTGGGATTCCTATATTCTTCTTGTTTTTCTTTTTCAACCAAGAATATATCCCAACCATCTTCTGTTTCCTCTGAAACCTTTGTAACTCTACCTGCCATCAGTGAAATTTGCCAGTGTGTAGTGGAAAAAACTGTCCAGTTGGCTTGAGCTATCAGATCATCAATTTCTTTAGGTGAGTTTACTGGATATACTACAAGTAGTTTTTCTCTTTTAATTTTCTTATCCAATTCAATTATTCCTTGCCTTCTGGCCTCAAGTCTTTTGTATAGTTCATCAGGAATTTCATTTAAGACTTGCATCAAAAACTTTTTATACATGTCCATGTGTAATATTACACTCTCCTCAACTTGCCCTTTCTCATCATCCGATAAGGTGTCATAAATTTTCCCTATGTTCTTTAGTTTTCCTTCCTCTGTGATCTCATTTAACAAAATTTCTAGAGGTGCCAAGTCAGTTGTTGTCTTATTCTTTTTCTTGGGGGTCAGCTTCTTTTTAGGTGTGACCTTTCTGACCGTAGATCTCACAGCTTGTTGCTTTTGCCTTGTCCTTCTAGGTGAAGGAGTGGTTGCTGGTGAGGGATCTCTTTTTCCTAACAACTCTTTTGAAAGTTGTTGGCATATCTCCTTCTGAGGAAGTACCTACCGGTGATAGATGAGCTTCAGGTTGTTGGGCTGCTAACTCATCTTCAATTATGTCGGTTTTCTTTAATACATCTTCCTTTATGGCTTTTGCTTGTCTAGATCCTTTTCTCACAAATGCCTCAACCTTTTTCACTCTTTTATTTGATAGAATTTGACTTTCTATGGTCTCAGCACTACCAAATACTTCTTCTTTAGGTTCATTGGGGGCTTCCAAAAGTGCTTTGGCTTAAGTTTCCACTATGTGGTCATCTGTTTCATACCCCATCTCTATTGCCCAGATTGTCCTAGGGATGACTGCTTCCATCCATATTTCATCCTTTTTTATTACAAAACATATATCATCCTTGTATTTGTTGACAATTTCCTATGATAGTCTGATTCTTTTGTTCATTCTGACCTTTAGTGCTTGAAAATACTCATTGATATTATTTTCCTTGTTTTCACCCATGTTGTTGAATAAGTCTGATAATTGTTTTCCTACCGGTATTTCAAATCCAAAATCTTTGTTGCCTATACCGGGAACCTATTTGGTTATATGTAGCATTAAGCATACAAGTAAATTTCCAAATCTAAAAGTTCCTTTCTTATCTTTCTTGATTTTGGCTAAGTTATCAATCAACTCATCTTTTAACCATTCACATACATCAATTTTCACATTTTCTTTTACCATATCATGAGCACTCTTAATGCATAAACTAGAAACTGAGTTAAGTCTATTTGCATGAGTTGCTTTGTACCCTAAAATCATGCTAACAAATCTAACATTTATATCGGTCACATCATTAACCCTTAGAGACCTTCTGTCTGATGTTGCACCAGTTAAGTTCATTACTAGGTCATTGGAGACCTTCTTAGTCTTGTTGAGTCTGTTACCGGTAGAAGGTAACCCTGTTACTGCTTTCATAGCTTCCTTAGTGATTTTGTGAACTGAATCAAGCCAAAAGAATGAGCCATGTACCCTGCTTAAAACTATCCTAACCACTTCCTTGGGAAATTTAGGAATTCAGAGGATTTCAGTGAATCCTAGGGTTTCAACAACTCTGTGTTCAGGTTTCACATTTCCAAAATTGTCACATATAATAGTCCTATACATGTTTTTAATTTCTTCATCACCTAATTCCTCTATGTTGCAATGAATATACATTCTAGGATCTTCTGCATAAACAACACCTTTTGGAATTTGGGAAAAAGCACCTGTATTGTCATCTTTCTTAGCTACCTCGGGAACTAGCTGAAATACGGGCCTAGGGCATTTTATAACCTCGACTACTGTAGGGTTTGCTATGAATTCATGTGCAGAGGAGGATGCCATGATGATAAATACCTTTTTCTGCCTTTGGATGGATTGATTGCTGAAGTGCTTTGCCTCTTTGCTCGAAATGCCTTAGCTTGGAAATCTTCGCGCTCTCTGAAAGTTTGAAATCACGGTGAAATGAAATGGAGCCAAAACCTTATTTTATAAAGTTTTTTTTTTTTGCTACCTACCACATTAATTGTTTGCTGGTAATGTATTAGCTTAACTTTATTTACCAGTAATGAGTGATTTTCAACTTCTTTTCTCTAACCGATGGAATAATAGCACACATGTCATTAGATTGCCAAACCCTCAAGATAATTTTCTTCAATTAGATGAAGAACTTCCTACCAGTGGAGAATTGCTCTGTCCTGTCGGTGGAGCATCACATTGTCTTGTCGGTGGAGCATTTGTTGGTTCTACCAGTGGAGGAGTATTCCCAATATTTAGATCAGCTTTTCTAATCCATTGCTTTGAGAATTCTTGCTTAACCTCTTCAACCTTTTCTTTACCTTTCAAACTAGTACTTTTGTTGTCTACTGGTGTACCTTTACTTCTACAAAATTTAGCAATATGACCAATCTTGTTACATGCATAACAAGTTACATTATTTTTTTGAATAGCTTTCCCATAACCTATGCCAGTTTGTGTTCTGCATTGATTTGATAAATGTCCAAATCTTCCACAAACATAACATCTTACATTCATTCTACAGTTTTTAGAGTTATGACCAATTTTGTTGCATTTGGAGCATTGACCAGTGGGAGGATTGATATTCTGATAATTCCTAGATCTACATTCATTTGCCCTATGACCATATTTATCATAGTTAAAGCATTTTCCATTGAATTTGTAAGTATTAGGAGGTCTTACAGGTTTGCTGTGATCCTAAGTATTTGCAGTACCAGAGCTTTCTCCAACTTCAAATCCAATTCTAGAAGTGTCACCTTTGGGTTTTTGATTCTTCAATAAGGTACCAAGTTCTTTTGAGCTTTTCTTGAATTTTTCTTTGTGTTGATTTGTAGTTTCCAATTCCCTTTCCAAGATTTCTTTTTGTCTCATTAGTTCATTCGAGTCATTCTGAGTATGCATCAGATCTGTCTTCAACATGTCATTCTCATAGCTAAGTCTTGTGTTCTCATTTGCTGCATCACTTAGTCTTCTGGTCAATTCTTCTTCATTCTTCTTTCTATCCTCAATCTCTTTGCAAAATCTCATAGTCATATCCTGCATTTCATTTTTTGTTGTCATGGTCTCTTGTTTCAACTTGCTTATCATATCATTAAGTGATTCCTTTTCATCATTCTCATTTTGTAATTTTTTACAAAGTTCTCTTCTCTTATTTCTTGTAACAGTAAGATTTTATTGAAGTGCCTGAATAATATCCTGAGCTGCTTTTAAATCATCTTCTAATTTGATATTTTTCAACTTCTCTGTATCATAGTCAGTAAGAGATCCTTCAAGTTGCTTCATCAGATTTTCCATCTTTACCAGTGTCAAGATCTTCCTCAAGCTATTAGGCTTTTGAAAATAGAGGACCAAGCTCTAATACCAATTGTTAGGGTTCCCACAGATACTGAGAGGGGGGGATGAATCAGTATCTGACCGATAATGTGATTTTATTAAAACAGAACATGCAGAACATAAAGTAACAGTATACCAATATGCAAGAATTAATGTGATTAACAGAACCAAAAACATCCACATGAAAAGAACACCATAACACAAGATGTTTAATGAGGAAACCCGGTGTGGGAAAAACCTCAGTGGGATTTGTGACCCACAATATTCACTCACTGGCCAATAAGAGAATATTACTTACAATAGGGGCCTACACACGCAGGAAGGCCAACTGCCTAGAGCACACTGCTCAATAAGAAGTCACACTGACTTACAATGAGGATTATGCAAATCCAATGATCTATACTGCTTTACAATAGCATCTTCAATGCCAGATTCAGTACCGGTTCTTGCTTTGTTCTTTACATATACCCTTGACCTATAATTCACACATTAGGTCTGCCTAATAATTTTCTTTATACTTCCTATCCATATCCTACAATTGTCTACAATGATCTCTTTTATATACAAGAGTCATTTTACAATTTGCCAGGTCGGCTTACAATAATAAACAAAATATTACATATCAAAAATCTTGTCGGCCTCTGTGCCAGTATACATATTTTCTTCTGTGCCAGTGCCGGTGCCGGTGCCGATGTAGAGTGGTCTTTCTGATGCTGGTGCACTATCTTGCTTGAATAATGTTTTGCCAGTAGAATGTCTTGCCAGTGCCATAGGATTGCAAGGTTGCCTATGTAATGCTTTGCTGGTATAATGTCTTTCTGGTGCCATAGGATTGCAAGGTTGCCTATGTAATGCTTTGCCGGTATAATGTCTTGCCGGTGCAAGGTTGCCTATGTAATGCTTTGTGATAGGATTGCAAGGTTACCATCAATGACAAAACCTTCAATCACACACAATGTCTCATTGGAGTGTCCATATGCCAACAAGAAGAACCCTTTTCATTTCACAGATTTTGCAGAGGATCATGTGCACTTTCAAAATGGTCTCGATAACTTTTCTCCAAATTTGCAAGGCAGATCCGTATCAGTCTAGATATCTCAGATCCAAACTTACAGTGTGATCTTGAACTGGTAGCTCCTCATTTCACTCATTTTATCTCTCTTTTCTACATAGTCAAAAAGTCAACTTTCTCATTTACAAAAGAGGGTAAATCACACTTCAACCCTTGCAATCCACTTGGAATTCCCATCCTTGTTTCCCTTGGATTTGGATCTAATGGATTCAAGCCCCTCTTTTGAATGTAAAGTCCTTCCAAGTGAAAATCATCCTAGTGACTTCCTTTCTCTCTCCTAGGTGGGGAGTCCGTAGTGTGTGTGAAAAGTGGATAAGTCTGAAAGTTGTAAGACACAACACTTCAATTAAGTCATTCCATGCATGGTTAGACAAATATAATCATGAATATGAAAACTATAACAAATCAACCTATTTCATTCTAAAATATGTGAGTATAAACTTGCTCTCAAATTTACCTAAGCAATACCAGTGACTAGACTACACCAAGATGAAGGATTTAATCTATATGAGCACAAGATTAAGCTTAATGGATGCAAGATTAAGCTAGATAAATGAATAATAAGCTATATGGATTCAAGCAATCATAATTAAACTAAATATGCCAAAAAAGATAAACTAAGATGCAATAATCTCAAAGCACAATATCTTCAATGACTCCAGAGCAAAAACTGCATAATAACAATAAATCTCCAGGGTGTTTTGAATGAGAGATGAAGGCTGAATTTATAGAGACTCAAAAGAGAAACCAACAATCAAGATTGATTAACAATGAGCGGTTGAGATTCCTCAAGAAAAAGTACATTTCAGGATAATTGAAATAATTGAGAGATCAGATTCAGTTAATCTTGAGATAGATTCCAATCATAGCTTGATTGAATGCATTCAAATTATAAGTCTGAGTTTGCATTGGAGATTAAATTTAGTTGATTCCATGCACTTGAGATAAAAATAGGTGATTCCATGCACTTTTTTTTAATTTGCTCAAGATTTTTATTTAGAAAAAGCCTTTTCAATGCAATTGAACTTATTTTCTCAAAAGTTTTGAGTCTTAATTTTAGAGAAAATGATTAATTCAATTTAATTGTTTTTCTTATTTTCCAAGTTATCTCAATTTTAGAAAAAGAAATATCTTGTTTTATTTATTTTCTCAATTTTAATTCTTTTCTTTTGTTTTCAATTTAACTCTTTCTTTTGCAAATTAATTCCTATGTTTGTGATAAATCTCTCTTCATAAATTAATTCCTTTTTTTGTGATTAATCTCTTTTTGTAAATTAATTCCCTTTTTTGTGATTAAATGGAAAATTTATTAATTAATTAAATATGCTAGGATATTTAATTAAATAAATAGGATAATTGATCAAAATGATTTACTTGGAATGATTTAATTAATTAAATAAATATTTAATTAATATTGAGTGATTAACTTGCCATGTAACATTAATGATTGAAGAATTAATTAATTAATTAGGTGCTCAAGGTTGATTTAATTGCCTTTTGGTTAAGACCTTGGTGATGTTGTCGAGATTAGGGGCCCATGGTTTAGATGACCATTTTTAGGGTATTAAATTTGCCCCTCTTTGAATTAATGTGCGAGCAGCGTGTTGGTTCAAAGAATAGTTGATGTCAAATAGAAATCAGTTCTAAACTTGATGGATCACAAATTGATGAAGAGCGAGATGTTCAGCTTGATTTGAAGTGATGAAACCGAATAGATTCAACTAAAGCAATATCGATCTTGAACTTGATTGAACTAGGACCGACAAAAAGAGAGATACCATTCTTGAACTTGATTGATCAATAAATAGGCATCGATCTAAAACTTGATCAAACTAGATTGAGACAGAGACGAAACTGATTCGAAACTTGATTAAACAAGAATCAACTGACTAAAGTGATAAAATTGATTCCAAACTTGATTGAACAAGAACCAATTAGCAAGAGAAAATGTTCGGCTTGATTTGATCTGATGAAACTGAACATCGATTTGAAGATTGATTCAGAGAAGGACAAAGATTTATATGCTTCTAGAGATATATTTATTTGACATCGAAGAATCTCAACTTAATATGATGTGATTTAGTTAAGATGCCCCTAGTAACAAAGTTTAGCTGATTTTCTTTGTTTGGAAATATTTTTGCTCAACTTTTGATGAGGATTTGAAAAAATTTCTCGACTTTAGATGATGATAATGAGTATGCCCCCTCGAGAGAAAAATCGAAAGATAGTGAGGGTACAATGATTGTAGGCAATTTTTAGCGATGATAATTATTTGAGCATGGAGATTGATATTGAATATTAAAATTAGAGTTGATTTGAGAATTAAATTGAGATTTAGAATTTAGCACAAAATGATTCGAAAATGGACTTGAGGATGAAAGTGTTAGGTGGTCAACGTTATAAAATTTTCACTAGAGAATTGACATCAGATTTCGATTTCGATCTCGAAAATGGACTTAGGACAGTTGATTTAGCTTAGGGTACAAGTTTTATGTCCATCAGAGCAAGTTTAAAAATTAGGGTTTGGGCTATATAAAGGGTTCAATGTGTCATTTTCAATTCATTGTTACCTCTCAAAGTTTGAAATTTGAAAAACCCTCTATGAAGAAAAATGATCATTCCAATTCAGGAGCATTGATTCAAGTGCTAGAGACATCATAATTGACCGTGGAACTATGACTCAATGGTAAGTGATCAATCTTTAGCCTGTGCATTTCTTATTTTTTGAATTTTTGTGAAATTGTTGTAGTTTAGCTTTCGTTTGAAGTCATTTTCATCATTTTGTCGTGTGGTTCAACACATTTTCTCATACAACAATCTATCCATCTTCTATTTTGTCATTTAAGCATATAAGTTTTGTCGTCTGGTGTCCTCCCATGCATCGTACGAGAGTGTTCTTGATAGTTCATTTATTCATGCGAGAGGATACCATTTCTCATATGGGAATGTTTAATCATGCGACATGTAATGTTTGCTCTTATGAGTTTTTGCTTGTCTGTGGAAACTCATATAAAAAACAACAAGCGTTTTTGAGAATGTAAACAATAATTTTTTATTTTGAATTTTGTACATTTGGATTCATGAGCATGTTTAACATATTTTTAGCAAAAATTTGATCACTTACTGACAACTTGTATGTTCGATTTTGCAGCTTCGGTTGCCAGATATTCAGTTTTTGTGTACATTTTTGCCAATGATGAGGCTTGTTCATGAGTTATCAGATGCAGAGAGAGCTCATATTGATTTGTGTGGATTCAGATACCTTTTATAGATGCCTGATATCCATTTGAATCATGGGATGTTGACTGCTTTAGTCTAGCATTTTCATTTAGAGAATACATTTCTTCTACTAGTTGGAGAGATGACTATCACGCCAGAGGATATATACAGGATTTGAGGATTTTGTTCACTAGAGACAAGGTTGATTATGATTCCATGAAGCAACCAAGTGTTTTGGCATTGAGACGTATATTCCATGATGAGACTATTCTTGAGCATGCCATTACTAGGGATGATTTGATGAGCAGATATGGTGAGTAGTACCCTCTAGAATGTGTTTTAGTAGGTATGATCAGTAGTTTTGTGATGTCAGATAGAGGACAACAGGAATTTCTATGTGGTTGGGATAAAATGCTTGAGAGGTTGCTGACTCATCATGTGAGATTAGGATGGGGATCATGTTTACTTGCTCATATGTATCATGAGATGCACAAGATTGTGTATGGGGAGGGGAAGAGCTTGGCAACAGGTATTTTAGTTCTATAGATATGGGCATGGGAGCACATCCCAGTATGCAAATCGATAGTAGATGATTTATGAGAGGCGCATTAGCCTATTGTATATCGTTATTCAGGTTATGTTACTCAACCCCACAAAGGCAAGAGTGACTATTGGAGGAGATAGTTGGATGATTTGATTACTGTAGTATGGAGACCGTATAGGGGTCTAGAGTTGTGGGATGATTGGAGAGCTTAGAGGAAGGACATGTTCATGACTCGACCTCTCATTGGCAGATTATTATCTATCATTGAGCGAATTATAGTATCTAGGGTGATGAGACAGTATGGGAGACTGCAGAGTATATCCCAGGAGTTCATAGCCTATGCCTAATATGGAGAGGAGGAGAGATGAGGATGGGCATTGAAACTATCATATGTGTTGATCATGCAAGAGTTAGTGGGTTTACAACTACAGAGATGGGATTACTTAGAGGACATAGTAGATGCGGGGGCATTTCCCCAATATAGAGATTGGTTTCAGAGACATCCTTTTCGTCAGTTTACAGATCCGGGAGAGCATGCACCTCTTATAGAGGAGGTTGAGTAGGATGCACCAGCATAGGCACAAGTACCAGGTTAGGTACAGGGATGAGGGTAGGTACAGGGACAAAGAGTAGATGTACCTAGGCAGAGAGGAGGTGATCCTAGTTCTAGTAGCAGCAGGGTACCAGCAGGAGTTAGACAACAATAGAGAGGGGAGGGTGGATCCTTAGGAGCTGTTGGGGTTGAGGTTGGTAGTGCTAGGGAAGTAGAGGGTGGATGTGAGGAGGAGAGTGGATCCTAGGTAGGTTAGGCAATGCAGAGATGAGCAGGGAGGTGAAGAGGGAGATGTCGGGAGAGAGAAGGGAATACCAGACATAGTACAGTCTTTGAGATCGAGGTTGACATGTTTGCAGTCATAGTTGACAGTGGCACAGACATAGCTTATAGAGAAAGACCGACAACTCATAGAGGTCAGAGAAGAGTGAGATGCTCTTCAATGATAGGTTTTGCATCAGAAGAGTCGTGCAACCTATTATGTTGCAACTTATAGTGTAGCGGTCTCAGTAGCACAACAAGTTGTTTTATATTCTCAGTATATGGCTCGATCTGAGGGAGCTAGGGCACCCAGACAGGATGTTAATCAGTAGGCACCACCTTCTCCACCTAGTGATGAGGGAGAGGCAGAGAGCTAAATTTGTTATATCTCCTAGATTTTGTTATATACCTCATTTTTTGTAGTCTATACGATTCTTGCTTCGATGAGACTTTGTATATGATAGTTGATATCATTTGTACTCTGAGACACTGAGATTATGATGATATATACGAGTTCTTGATTTGATTTCATTGTACTTGAGTTGATTGATTATGAGATGTCTTTCTATATGCTTTATTCTATATGTATGCATATCTTCTTAGTATGGATGTATGTAATGCAGATGTAGATGGATGTTTTTTTGTGTGTCTGTTTCTTTTCATATGCAATAATTGATGAAAATGACTAACTAGTAATGCAAATGATTATTTTTTATGCAATAATATGAATGCAAATAAATATATGAAATGTATGGATCTATATAAGATGCTAATGTATGTAGCTAACATCTCAATACATAAGTACTCGATCAAAGAAATGATGATGAATAAGATACCACTTAGTCAAGAAATGATGATTGCTTCAAATTCTCATTCAAAACATAAAGAGATCATTGGTATCATGCTGAAGTCACTTAAAATGCATAAAATTTAGAATGAATGCAACTTAAACTTAGTCACTGGATTTGGTATGCTTAATTTTCATCACTGAGCATTTTACAAACACAACAGGCAAAATAGAGTTCCTTTCTTTTCATATGCAATATTAATTATCTTGTCCGCAATGACCCTTTTATCATTCATATCTTTGGACAGATTACACATGCATCCAGATTGCACATTTAAATAAATTCCCTCAAAACAGACAAAAAAATGACTCCAACTTCCTTGAGGCATACAAATAAGCAGAGTTGAGGTATGTGTGGCGATTTCACCTTGATGTGAAGGCACTTATCATAGACACCCAGCTGATTAGATGTTTCTAGATCATCAGAATCACTCTTACAAGGAGAAAACAAAGAAAAGTATTATGCCCCCAATCCTTGCTCCACTTAGTCAAGATAGACTTCCTTGAGTTACTCAAAGGGAATAATAATTAAAAACCAATGTAAAAGACAACACACAAAGAAAATTTCAATCATATCTCAAACAGTGTAAAGATTGCTTTTAGTAGTCTTGTTTTGCTTGTTTACTCAGTGATAAAACTCTTTAATAGTTTGTAGACAGGTGACTGACCCAGAGTTGTTGACCTAGTACTACCGACAAAAAGATGACTTAGTTGATACTACTTAGGACATGTAAATTGATCATTCGATTACCCTAAGACTAGGACATTGATTGGTTTCAAGCCATGAGGGTTCCAAAAGAACCAGATGTCACAAAAGTGACTAAAAGATATGTACAAGCAAAAGAAAAGATGCAGGAAAGCGGGAATGAAAATGAGAAATTTCAAATTTGCATTGATAGATGGAGCGCTTGAGTAAAAGAGGTACTTTTTGTGAGGCCTCACCTTGACTCAGTCTTACATTTCAGTGGTTTTATATTGAGACTATTACGGATACTTTATTTTGATGCATTTTGGGATTTAGAACTTATATGATTTCAGGATTTGGATAACATTGCTATATATTGATGATTTATTTATATGCTTTATGAGATAGAACACTACATGATTGTTAAATAAGATGAAATTGCAGTGATAAATGTCGTTATTGAATTTGGAGGACTTTACTATGATAATAGAATTATGATGTATGTTTAAGTTTATGTGAATTAGGATGAATTGGTTATGTGAAATTGCTTGGATAAAAGATGTATTTAATTTGTTCAGATGTAAATTATATGCAAGTGATGATGTGTATTATTATTCCTTTGAATTATATTATATGTGGATATTTGAAAGTACTAATGTGTAAATTGAGATGCGCAGGAAGTTATCCATGTGACCATGGAAATATTACGGAGAACCAAACCTAGACCTATGTATGTTCGTAAGCCAGGGTTTGTCTATTTGGAGAGACAACACCCTGTTTGTGTTGTATTTTATTCGTAACACTATATGTTGCATGTGTGTTAAGTGTTATTTAATTGATTTGTGTAAAATCCACAAGAGACGATTTCATGTATTAAATTGTAAAAGTGTTTTCTTTGTGTCACTTGACACATGTGTGGATTTAAGTTTGAATTTTTATTTTTGTCTCTTGGTGGGAAAGTGTTCAACTATAGCTTTTTCAATTAATGTAACGTGATGTCATAAATACCTTGGCTAAAGAATCTTTGGGGTGGTCAACATAGGTTTGACCCGAAAATAAACTTCAGAAGGGTTTAAAATGGGTTAAATGAACACCTAGGGGTAGTTTAATAGGGTTTCCTAAAGCCCATAAGGTATACCTAAGGGTTAGGGGTAATTTAAGGCAAGTTCCTACTCCTAAGTGACCTTTTAGACACCCTAAAAATTGACTTTTCTGAGTTGTTTGAAAATTGAAATTAGAAGATTGAACCTAGATGTAAACTTTCCTTTTGGAATGATAATTCCCTTTCCCATTCTATCTTACCTTCCTCTTTAGTTTTTTAGAAACTTGTGAGAACACTCACAATGAGCTTCTTAAGCAAGAATTTTAAAATTTGAGGGAAATCACCCACTCTACATTTTTGGAGACAAGAGAAATTTTGAAACGAATAGAATAGATTTCGAATAGAGAATTTTGGCTAAGGGTAGAAGGAGAAGAACCGTGGAATTGGGTAGCTCATCCTCAACAAAACTAACCTACCTTTGGGAACATTAAGGTTGGTTGCATTCTACTTAAAATGACTTCTTTTTGCATGTGTTTGAAGTATGTTGGTGTAAAAGATTTGCTTCCTTGTATGTCCTTTTGGGAATTTCATTTGGTATTTCATATTATGTTTGTATGTGTTTGTTTTGGGAGTCATCAAGACCTCTTACTCTTAGGAGAGAAGAGGATCTTGTGGGTGGTAGCAGTGACAACCCTCGAGTGAGAGACTCTCGTTATGAGAGCGATCACAAGGGATTTTTGTGTGACCCTTGCTGCATGGCCTGTTTGTGCAATGGGGGTCATAAGGAGGGAAATAAGGCTAGAATGCCTTGGGGGCATAAGGAATAAGGGGTTGCAATTCTTTATGTATTTTTTGTGCCATGAGGTGGCTACATGTTTTCCATACTTGCAATTCTCCTCAGGGTATTGGTCCACTATCACCCTTAAAAAAAAGGTCATCACCAAAGTGTGGTGCAGTGTAGCAGGAATGGGAGTGTGTTTGAATTTGTGTGCATTCTATCCCCTTCTGTGTTTGCATGTTTGTTTCCCATCTAGGGCTTGGTTCTCTGAGCTCGGGGGTGGCTACCAGTTAGCCTAGGCTAGGAGGTGAGCACTCCATGGTCATAGATTTGATTTATTTGCAGGATGTTAGAAGAAATATCTGATGCATGTAGTTATGGCGGGAGATGTTGATTTGAAAAGAAAAAGAGTTGTAAATGTATTCATTACCTTTTTGAAAAGTCCTCTCTTGTTTTGAAATGAGAGGCTATTTATAAAATAGAAATAAAAGACTTGAGGATATGTTATTTGTAATGCAGAAAATATTATGTTATTTTGCAAAATAGATAAATGGTTTATTCTAAGATTTTGTTCTAGAGTTAAGGTTAAATCTTGTAGTCTTTAATATTTCTTGAAAGAAAATGAGTTAAATTTGTTCTCTTATTTATTGAAAAAGAAATAGAATTGATTTTGCATGCATGCATGGGCTGAAATATAAAGGCACTTTGGATTATACATGGAAATGTAAAAAGTATATAAATTAAATCTGTCATCTTACTTTGTCTGTGGTTTCATTTTAAATGCAGAAAAATAAAATCTATAATTACCATAATCATTTCTATAGTTAAGTTAATGAATTTTTCTGTTCTAGAATTAGTTAATTCTATTTTTATTTTCATAACAGAAAATACATCTCTATCATTTAAGTAGTTGCGGTAGTTTTTTTTGCAAGCCAGCCAATTTAATAAATGCAGAAAATAAAGATCTAACCCTATTATAGTTTTATTTAAATAACATCTATTCTTTCTGGTTGTTGGAAAATTTATTAAACATATACCTTGATAAAGTTGGAGTTAGATATTTATCTTAAATACTGGCAATATTTATTTTCAGAAAATGATATCTACAGTAAACAGATTTATTACTTTATTATTTTTGCTACAATTGAAAATCAAAATCTTCCATAAATTCTATTTTATTATAAGAAAGAAAAAAAAAAGATAATAATATAATTATATATAAATATATATAATTATATACATGCAGATTTCATGTATATACTTATATATACAAATATATAAAACATATCATAAAATTTACCTGCGAAACAAATGTAGATATAAATATAAATATATATATACAAATATATATATATAAGTATATACATATGAAAATGTATGTATATATATATATATATATATATATATATATATATATATAGATTTTATTTATACTTAATTGCCCTTTTTAAAAAAAATGTATATAAATATATATTTAAATATATATATATATACATATATATAAATACATATATATATATATTATATATAAAAAATATATATATATAGCAAAGGGGAATGGTGAGGGTCGCACAGGGCACATAGTCCCTGTGTGGGCCGCGTCCAGCACAGAGGTTGCAACCTCTATGCGGGCCGTTGTACCCACAGGGGCCTACGGCTCCCTATGTGGGCCGTGCTCCGCGCCAGTGGCCGTAGCCACTGTGCGGGCCGCGACACACACAGCGGCCATGACCCCCACAGTGGGTCATCCCACTGGCGGTGCCCCCTTCGCCCTATCGCCATGGCCACCGCATAAAACCTTTGTTCGGCCTTGCAAGAAACAATGAGCATAAAATAATATAAAACCCTAGCTCGGTTAGAGCTAGGGTAAAAAGAATAATAAATAAATAGAAAAAGAAGGTATAGAGGGGCTATTTTATAATGTAATTTCAATTTAGGGTTTACATGGAAATTTTTATAAAGATATGGAGATTAATATTTAAATTATTTATGTATATATATATATATATATATATAGAGTTTGGAAGTATATGAAAATAAGGCAAATTTGGATTAACTATTTTATTGTGTGGTTATAAAAATATATAGGTTGAATGGTTTTAAGTTAAATTGTTAAGAAGTTAATATTTAAGTTAAATTAAATAGATTTAAATGGTTTAAATTAGATCATTACGAAGTTACTTTTTGTTTAAATTTAAATAGACTGAGGAGTTTTGAATCAAATTAATTATTTTTTGATTAACTATTTATGAAGTCTTGAACTAAATAGATGGGGAAATTAACTTGTAAAATAAATTGACTTCGGGGAGATATTTACTCTCATCAGTAAATGTTCTTATGAAATTAAATTGCACTAGGCTCGATGAATTTAAAGCACATTTTAATGTTGAACTAAAGATTTTGAACATTATAATTTGAGTGGTAGGTCTAAATTAATTCGCTCTTTAAAGCAATTCTTGATTTTTAGGAGATTAAAAATATCTCTGCCAAATAATGTTAGAGAATTCTCATTTAATTAATTTAGTGACTAAAAATCATTGCGACAATATCAATTTCCCTAGAGCATTAATATTCCGCTTCTAGTTTTAAATTCTTTGTTTACTTAATTGAGTTAGTAGGTTGAGTTAACTCTAAACATAGTTAAGACCAAAACTTGTTAGTGCGTTTCGTGTTAGCGAACTTATTGTTAATTAGTTGGTATTTAAAAAAAAAAAATAATCCCGTTGTTGCCCTAAATTTTGGACACGACATTTTGGTATCAGAGCAAGGTTTCCACCTTAAGAACCTTACTCCACTTACGTTTTGCCTTAGATTATTTAAATTATTTTTGTAAAATTGATTTTATAAGACATTTAAATTTAATTGAATTAATATTATTCTAAGAGAAATTAATTATTTATTTTACTTTATTTTCCTCTTAGGATGCCTCTGACAACGCGACAAGCTCGCAAGTGTAGACAGGGTCCTAGACGTGTGCGCATAGCACGCGAAGAGGTAGTGAGGGAGGCATCGGTTCCAGAAGAGAACCCAGGAGCACCTCCTGAATAGCCAAATGAACCTAACCGAAACCTCTTAGAAGCAATACAGAATCTTATTGGCATAGTTCAGGAAAGGATTCCAGCAGAGAACCCTCAGGTTAGAAACCATGACTCTGGGAGTCATAGATCTGTTGATAGAGAATGAAGCAGGAGTCCAGCTCCTATTTCTGTAGAGAGTCAAAGTGGAAATTAGCCAAAGTTTGTGCACATGCCAGGACCACCTCCAGTGGTGGAACCAATTTATTTTGAGAGAGCTCGTCGGGATCCAGGAGATCTTATTAGGGAGGTCATGCGCCTCCAGCCACCATCTTTTGGAGGTTCTATCGACAGGGTAGAGGCTGAGGCATGGCTTTTGAGTCTTGAGAGGTGCTTTGCATTGCGTTCTTATGAGAGCAACCTAAAAGCACGTGTCGCAGTCCATCTGCTGAGAGGGTCGGCCTCCACTTGGTGGAGACAAGAAGAGTACAAATGCAGATTAGTTCCTAATACTCTCACTTGGGAGATATTCATAGAGAGGTTCTGCGAGAGGTACCTATCAAAACACTTCAGACAACATTGTATAGACGAATTTCATGATCTCCAACAAAAGGGCTTATCAGTAACCCAATATGAGAGCAAATTCTTTGAGCTATTGCCTTATGTAGATTATCTAAAGGATGAGAAACTTCTTGTAAACCGCTTCATCAGAGGGTTAAATGCTGGTATAGCTGGGCCAGTTAGGATGTCCACTCTAGAGAGCTTTCGGGTTGCCATGGAGAAGGCACTGATTGCCGAGGAAATTTAGGTCAGACCACAGGACAATAGAGATTGGTTTCAGAACTGAAACCCCACACCTCAGACTTATGGATTCTAGAAACCACATTGGAAGGGAAACAACTAAAACTCACAGGGGTTCTCCAAACCCCCTCCTCCACAACAGACACCATAGAACAAGAGGCAGAAGCCTCTACAATATTAGCAGGGCTCCAAGCCCAAGCAGTGGCAGACTCCGGGACAGAGACGTGATCAGAGAGCACAGGTGCAGTACACACCTCCGACGAGGACTCAACAGTCCTCTAGGGGTGGGTATAGTGGATCCAGTAGGACAGGAGGTCAGGATTTCTCTAGGCCTCAGGGAGCCCAGTTTCATGCATGGGGTGCTTGCTTTAAATGTGGAGACATGGGGCATATGGCAAGGGATTACCCTTAGGGTCAGATGGCAGGGAATCAGTGGATGGCCGCTTCAGAGCTGATAGTTAGTGATATGGGTAGGTCCCATAGAGTATTCACAGTGGTTGACAACCACTAGGCTGAGCATCAGGCCATGGTCATCGAGTCTGTAGGTATGATCAAAGGTAACAAAGTATCTATTTTGTTTGATTTAGGAGCTACTGACTCCTTTATATCTCCATTGGTTGTGGAGCATTGTAGGCTAGTGGCAACTAGACAGGGTGTCAGTTGGGAAGTGGAATTAGCTTCAGGGGCTAGAGTGTTAGTGGAATCAGAGGTTAGGGCATGTCAGCTATAGTTTGGCAAGACCACCACTTTAGTAGACCTTAGAGTGATGCCACTTGGATCTTATGGAATTGTACTTGGCATGGATTGGCTTTATGCCCATAGAGCCAGGATGGATTGCTGCCTGAAAAAGATCGAGTGTGAGGATGATCATGGTTCACCCATAGTTATAACCAGGATTCAGAGGCCCGTGTCTCTTTGTATGATCTCTACAATGCAGCTTAAGTAGAGCATGCAAAAGGGATGCCAGCTTTTTTCTATCACTATCAGTGACAAAGGAGAAGAGGAAGAAAAAGAAACATCGCTTGACAACCATCCTATCCTTAAGGGATATTCAGATGTGTTTCCTTCAGAGTTACCGGGAATGTCGCCCTATAGAGAGATTGATTTTCATATAGACCTAGTACCAGGAGTCGAGCCAGTTTCCAGAGCACCTTATAGGATGACCACAAATGAGCTTAATGAACTCAAAATACAGCTTGAGGAACTCCTTGAGAAGGGCCATATTCATCCTAGCGTATCCCCTTGGGGTGCACTAGTCATCTTCGTTAAGAAGAAGGATGGATCTCTCTGATTATGTATGGACTATCGGCAGCTAAATAAAGTAACCATCAAGAACCGATATCCTTTGCCCAGAATACCATCAGCTAGCTTCAAGGTGCCAAAGTCTTTTCTAAAATAGATCTGAAGTCAGGATACCATCAGCTGAGAATAGTGGAGAGTGATATCCACAAGGCCACATTTCGCACTAGATATGGTCACTATGAGTTCACCGTAGTTCCATTCAGACTTACGAATGCCCTAGTGGTTTTTATGAGCCTCATGAATGGGGTATTCCATACATTTCTGGAATGTTTTGTTATTGTGTTTCTCAATGATATATTGATATATTCTCGGAATGAGAAGGAGCACGAGGAGCACCTGAAATAGGTATTGCAGTGTTTGTGGGATAACCATTTGTTTGGTACTTTGTCAAAGTGTTCTTTCTTTCGATTAGAGGTCAAGTACCTTGGGCACATTATTTTTGGTGATGGGATCTCAGTTGACCCATCAAAGATTAGGGCTATTATGGATTGGTCAGCGCCAACCAGTGTGAGAGAGGTCTGAAGTTTCATGGGCTTAGCAGGGTATTACTGACATTTTGTTGAGGGATTCTCTAGAGTTGAACACCCTATTACTTCTCTTCAGCGTAAAGGGAAGAAATTTAAGTGGATAGAGAAGTGCAAGAAGGCCTTTCAGGAACTCAAGAAGGCACTTACTGGTGCTCCTATCCTTGTTGTACTAGATCCCACAGCTGACTTCATGGTTTGTACATATGCTTCACTAGAGGGTTTATGAGTAGTTCTTATGTAGGATGGTAGGGCCATAGCTTTCAAGTCTAGGAAACTTAAGACTCATGAACTTAATTATCCCACTCATGACCTTGAGCTCGTAGCAGTAGTGCATGCACTTGTGAGGTGGAGACACTTCCTTTTAGGTCATCACTTTGAGCTACATTCAGATCATCAGAGTCTTCAGTACATTTTCACTCAGCCGAACCTTAATGCACATCAGAGGAGATGGATGGAGTTCTTGTGCGAATATGATTTTGACGTTCACTACATCAAAGGAAAGGAAAATGTAGTTGCAGATGCTTTGAGTAGGAGACATCATGAGGTTTACACCATATCTATGGGCATAGATTTGAGAGACCATATACTACAGCACTTGCCAGAGGATGGATGGTATGCAGAGGCTGGTCAGGTAATACGATCTCAAGTTACTCTAGAGGGGAAATATGTGGATTATTCTTTGGAGTCTGATGGACTGTTACGCCATAGAGGGCGCATTTATGTACCTTCCTCCAGGGGATTGCAAGATTTCATTGTCACGGAGGCTCATAGAGCTCCTTATGCAGTGCATCCCAGAGTTAAAAAGTTGCATGCTAACTTGAAGCAGTTATACCATTGGCCAGGAATGTGGCAGGTCATTGCTGAGATAGTAGCTCGATGCCTCGAGTGGCAGAGAGTAAAGGTAGAGCACCACCATCCAGGTGGGTTGGTCCAGTCTCATGCTATACCAGAGTGGAAATGGGATACTATATCCATGGATTTCAACATTGGTCTTCCTATGTCTTCTCATTGCCATGATATCTTGGTGATAGTTGACAAGCTGACCAAAGTAGCTCACTTTTCACCAGTCCATACTACATTCACAGCTCCAGCAGTAGCACAGGTGTTCTTGCGAGACATTGTTAGACTTCATGGCATGCCCCACAAGATTATTTCTGATAGGGATTCTCTTTTCACTTCTTCCTTTTGGAAGTCATTACAGGTAGCTATGGGCACTAAGCTCAATTTCAGTACAGCCTATCACTCGGAAATAGATGGTCAGACAAAGAGGGTCAATTAGGTGTTAGAGGATATGCTTCGCATGTATGTCATGGATCATCAGACCCGATGGGAGGAGTATCTTCCCTTAGTGGAGTTTGCCTATAACAATGGGCATCACACTTCTTTGGGGATGCCACCTTATCAGGCATTATACGGCAAGCCTTGCAGGATGCCTTTGAGTTGGGATCGCATAGAGGAAAGAGTTCCTATTGGTCCTGAGATAGTGCGGGATATGGAACAGCAGGTGGATTTGATTAGGCAGTGTCTTAGAGTGGCTCAGGATAGACAGAAGAAATATGCTGATGCAAAGAGGATAGATCATAGCTTCTTGGTTGGAGACAGAGTCTTCTTGAGAGTGCGACCACATTAGAGTCCAATCCATTACGGAAAGGGTTCTAAGCTCGTACCTTGCTTTGTAGGACCTTTTGAGATTCTTGAGAGGATAGGCCCAGTTGCCTACCGTTTAGCATTGCCACCTAGCCTATCACACATCCACGATGTGTTTCATGTATCAGTTTTGAGGAAATATATATATGATGAGTCTCATATTTTAGATTGGGATTCCTTGCGGGTGGAGTTGGATGGGCAACTAGCTTTGGAGCCCATTCGCATTTTGGCATGCTGGAGGCTAGCCCTTCGAGGTCGAGAGCTGGACCAAGTTAGGGTCCAGTGGGATTGTTATGATGAGGTTACGACTTCATGGGAGGATGCAACACGTATGAGATCAGAGTACCCACACCTCTTTGATGAACTCTAGGAGGAAGTTCATGCCTAGAGGGGGAGGGTGTGAGGCCTCACCTCGACTCAATCTGACATTTCAATGGTTTTTATATTGAGACTATTACAGATACTTTATTTTGGTGCATTTTGGGATTTAGAACTTATATGATTTCAGGATTTGGATAACATTGCTATATATTGATGATTTATTTATATGCTTTATGAGATAGAACACTACATGATTGTTAAATAAGATGAAATTGTGGTGATAAATGTCGTTATTGAATTTGCAGGACTTTACTATGATAATAGAATTATGATTTATGTCTAAGTTTATGTGAATTAGGATGAATTGCTTATGTGAAATTGCTTGGATAAAATATGTATTTAATTTGTTCAGATTTAAATTGTATGCAAGTGATGATGTGTATTATTATTCCTTTGAATTATATTATATGTGGATATTTAAAAGTACTAATGTGTAAATTGAGATGCGTAGGAAGTTATCCATGTGACCATGGAAATATTACGAAGAACCAAACCTAGACCTATGTATGTTCGTAAGCCAGGGTTTGTCTATTTGGAGAGACAACACCCCCTTTGTGTTGTTTTTTATTCGTAACAGTATATGATGCATGTGTGTTAAGTGTTATTTAATTGATTTGTGTAAAATCCACAAGAGATGATTTCATGTATTAAATTGTAAAAGTGTTTTCTTTGTGTCACTTAACACATGTGTGGATTTAAGTTTGAATTTTTATTTTTGTCTCTTGGTGGGCAAGTGTTCAACTATAGTGTTTTGAATTAATGTAACATGATGTCATAAATACCTTGGGTAAAGAATCTTTGGGGTGGTCAACATAGGTTTGACCCGAAAATAAACTTCAGAGAGGTTTAAAATGGGTTAAATGAACACCTAGGGGTAGTTTAATAGGGTTTCCTAAAGCCCATAAGGTATACCTAAGGGTTAGGGGTAATTTAAGGCAAGTTTCTACTCCTAAGTGACCTTTTAGACACCCTAAAAATTGAATTTTCTGAGTTGTTTGAAAATTGAATTTAGAAGATTGAACCTAGTTGTAAACTTTCCTTTTGGAATGAGAGTTCCCTTTCCCATTCTATCTTACCTTCCTCTTTAGTTTTTTAGAAACTTGTGAGAACTCTCACTATGAGCTTCTTAAGCAAGAATTTGAAAATTTGAAGGTAATCACCCACTCTCCATTTTTGGAGACGAGAAATTTTGAAAAAAATATAATGGATTTCGAATAGAGAATTTTGGCTAAGGGTAGAAGGAGAAGAACCGTGGAATTAGGCAGCTCATCCTCAACAAAACTAACCTACCTTTGGGTAGATTAAGGTTGGTTTCATTCTACTTAAAATGACTTCTTTTTGCATGTGTTTGAAGTATGTTGGTGTAAAAGATTTGCTTCCTTGTATGTCCTTTTGGGAATTTCATTTGGTATTTCGTATTATGTTTGTATGTGTTTTTTTTTGGAGTCATCAAGACCTCTTACTCTTGGGAGAGAAGAGGATCTTGTTGGTGGTAGCAGTGACAACCCTCGAGTGAGAGACTCTTGTTATGAGAGCGATCACAAGGGATTTTTGTGTGACCCTTGCTGCATGGCCTGTTTGTGTAATGGGGGTCATAAGGAGAGAAATAATGCTAGAATGCCTTGGGGGGCATAAGGAATAAGGGGTTGCAATTCTTGATATATTTTTTGTGCCATGAGGTGGCTACATGTTTTCCAGACTTGCAGTTCTCCTCAGGGTATTGGTCCACTACCACCCTTAGAAAAAAGGTCATCACTAAAGTGTGGTGCAGTGTAGCAGGGATGGGAGTGTGTTTGAATTTGTCTGCATTATGTCCCCTTCTGTGTTTGCATGTTTGTTTCCCATTTAGGGCTTGGTTCTCTGAGCTCGGAGGTGGCTACCAGTTAGCCTCGGCTGGGAGGTGAGCACTCCATGGTCATAGATTTGATTTATTTGCAGGATGTTAGAAGAAATATCCGATGCATGCAGTTATGGCGGGAGATGTTGATTTGAAAAGAAAAAGAGTTGTAAATGTATTCATTACCTTTTTGAAAAGTCCTCTCTTGTTTTGAAATGAGAGGCTATTTATAAAATAGAAATAAAAGACTTGAGGATATGTTATTTGTAATGCAGAAAATATTATGTTATTTTGCAGAAAAGATAAATGGTTTATGTTATTTGTAAGGATGTACGGGCCACGGTACCCACAGGGGCCTGTGGCTCCCTGTGTGGGCCGCGCTCCACGCCAATGGCCGCAGCCACTATGCGGGCCGCGACACATACAATAGCCAAGGCCACTATGTGGGCCGTGACCCCCACAGTGGGTCATCCCACTAGCAACGCCCCCTCTGCCCTACCGCCATGGCCGTGGCATAAAACCTTCATTCAGCTCTGCAAGAAACAATGAGCATAAAATAATATAAAACCCTAGCTCAATTAGAGCTAGGATAAAAAGAATAATAAATAAATAGAAAAAGAAGGTATAGAGGGGCTATTTTATAATGTAATTTTAATTTAGGGTTTACATGGGAATTTTTATAAAGATGTGGAAGTATATGAAAATAAGGCAAATTTGGATTAACTATTTTATTGTGTGGTTATAAAAATATATAGGTTGAATGGTTTTAAGTTAAATTGTTAAGAAGTTAATATTTAAGTTAAATTAAATAGATTTAAATGGTTTAAATTAAATCATTACGAAGTTACTTTTTGTTTAAATTTAAATAGACTGAGGAGTTTTGAATCAAATTAATTATTTTTAGATTAACTATTTATGAAGTCTTGAACTAAATAGATGGGGAAATTAACTTCTTGTAAAATAAATTGACTTTGGGGAGATATTTACACTCATGAGTAAATGTTCTTATGAAATTAAATTGCACTAGGCTCGATGAATTTAAAGCACATTTTAATGTTGAACTAAAGATTTTGAACATTATAATTTGAGTGATAGGTCTAAATTAATTCGCTCTTTAAAGCAATTCTTGATTTTTAGGAGATTAAAAATATCTCTGCCAAATAATGTTAGAGAATTGTCATTTAATTAATTTAGTGACTAAAAATCGTTGAGACAATATCAATTTCCCTAGAGCATTAATATTCCGCTTCTAGTTTTAAATTCTTTGTTTACTTAATTGAGTTAGTAGGTTGAGTTAACTCTAAATAGTTAAGACCAAAACTTGTTAGTGCGTTTCATGTTAGCGAACTTATTGTTAATTAGTTGGTATTTTAAAAAAAAATTTATCCCGTTCTTGCCCTAAATTTTGGGCACGATATTTTTTTACCAGGTTTTCACCTGCTTGGCAAAGATCCTTTCTTATTTTTATTTTTTTTTATTTTTTCAGGATATTTTATGTTGTACAAGTTACTGGAGCAGAGAATACTAAGTGAAGAATTTCTTCAAGTGGATGGTGTTGATCAGTTCATGGATCTTCTCTCCTTCTAATGTTGAGAGTTGATAGGCACCAGAGCCAAAGACTGCAGTAACGATATAGGGACCCAGTCAGTTGGGTTCAAATTTTCCTTTGTTGTCTCGAAACTATTGATTTTTAGGATTTTCTCTCAAAAAAAGGTCACCAACCTGAAATTCTCTTTGTCGAACCTTTTTGTTGTAACCTCTAGACATTCTCTTTTGGTAGGCTCTTAGATGATCAAATGCCACTTGTTGATGTTCATCCAACAACTTGAGCTCTTGCAATCTACATATTTTGTATTCTTCATCAGTAACAAATCCTTGCAAAGAAACTCTTAAAGAAGGTATTTCCACCTCAATAGGCAAGATTGCTTCGGACCCATACACCAAAGAAAAAGGTGTAGCCCTAGTAGGTGTTCTGATACTTGTTCTATAAGCCCATAGTGCAGGATTGAGTTGCAAATGCCAATCCTTTCCAGATTTATTTACTGTTCTGTGTAAGATAGTCAACAAATTTTTGTTAGACGCTTTAGCTTGTCCATTACTTTAAGGGTAGTAAATGGATGACCAGTGCTGTTTGATTTTGAACTTTTCACAGAGCTCATCTAGATCTTTGTTTTTGAACTGCCCTCCATTGTCAGTCACAATTGAAGAAGGTATCCCATACATGTAGATAATATAGTTAAGAATGAACAGAGCTACTTGTTTATCGGTTGCTTTGATTAGCGAAACCACTTCTACCCACTGGTAAAGTACTCAGTGGCAGTTATGATAAACTTGTGTCCATTAGATGATATAGGATATATTTGGTCAATGAGATCAAATGACCATTGTTGAAAAGTCCAATATATGATGAAAGGTATGAGATCCCTTGCTAGAGCATGTATAATATTTCCATGTAGATGACACTTCTCACAAGTTTTTACAAATTTTATTGCATCTTTCTCCATATCTGGCCAGTAGTAGCTAGCCCTTAGCAGTTTTCAAGCTAAAGTAAGACCATTTGAATGAGATCCACAAATACTTTCATGGACTTTGGATAATGCACATTGGGACTCTTCAGTTTCTAGACACCTAAACAAAGTACTATCCAAACATCTCCTATACAAATTGTTAGTAGTGATGACATACCATGAAGAATTTTGAATAAGGTTTCTTTTCTCATTATAGGTAAGATCAGTAGGAATAATTTGGTGACACAAGTAAGAGTAAGGTGCATGATGGAGTCATCCAAAAATTCTATGTGCAAAGGTTGATTGTCTTCAAGCAGAGCATCAACAAGTTGATCTGCAGTAACCTGTCCTTTGATAGATTTGCATTCTACATATTCAATATCAAATTATGTAAGAATCATGACCCATTTAGCCAATCTTCCTGTAAGTGTTTCTTTGCTAAGAAGATATTTGAGCGGAACAATCTTATCCACCAGCTTAATAGAATGTGCTAACATGTAGTGTCTTAATTTCTATGATGCAAAGACTAATGCCAAACAAGCTTTTTATATGATTGTATAGTTCATCTCATAGGACACTAAGGTCCCGCTAATATAATATATAGCTCTTTCCTTTTTATTCTCATCCTGTTGTGCCAAAAGTGCCCCCAGTGATGTATTTGTGGCTGATATGTAGAGAATCAATGGTTTTCCTTAAATTGGTGGCATCAATATAGGTGGATTCGAAAGATATTCCTTGATTTGCTTTAGGTGTTATTCACAATCTTCATCCTAGTTGTATTTGACTCCTTTTCATAATGCCTTTGTGAATGGTTGAGCTTTATCTACTAGCTGAGAAATAAAGCATCTTATTGATTAGAGTCGCCCTTGTAAAATTCTCATTTGACTAATATTCTTTGGAGGTGGCATTACGTGATAGCCTCAACATTTTTTGGATCCACTTCAATTCATTTGGCTGAAACAGTATATCCTAGGAGCTTACCATATGTAACCCCAAATGCACATTTCTTGGGATTTAATTTGAGTTTGAATTTTTCCATCCTGTCTAATATTGGACCTAGTTCTGATAGATCTGTTGATCTTTTCATGGAATTAACTAGAGTGTCATCAACATAATCCTCCATGTTTTTGTGCATCATATCATGAGAAATTGTTGTTACAACTCTTTGATAAGTAGCCCCTGCATTCTTTAAGCCAAAGGGCATTACATTCCAGTAGAAGGTTCCCCATGCACAGGTGAATGCCATTTTCTCTTGATCCTCAAGTGCATTTTTTATCTGATTGTATTCTTAAAAACCATCCATTGAAGAGTATATTTCATATCCTGCAGTCATATCCATGATCATGTCTATGTTGGGTAGTGGAAAATCATCTTTCGGACAGGCTTTGTTTAAATCTCTGAAATTAGTGCAAACACAGATTGATTTGTCAGGTTCAGAAATAGGTACAATATTAGATATCCTTTCGGTATAATCAATTGCTCTAATGAATCTAGCTTTTAGTAATTTTTCTAGCTTAGCCTTAACAAGTAATGCAACATGAGGATGCATTTTTAAAAGTGTTTTCTTAACATGTTTAACTCCAGGAGTGATAGAAAGATGATGCATTATGAGGTCAGGATCCAGACCCAGCATATCAGCATATGTCCATACAAAATTGATCTTCTTTTCCATGAAGAAATCAACAAAGTCTTTTAGTTCTTCAATTGACAAGGATTGAGCTACATGTATGGTGTGTTGAAATTCTTTTGTTCCAATGTTTATTAGCTATGTAGGTTTAATTAGCACTGATGATCACTCTTGAAAGTGATCAAGCAAAATGTCAAGTATCTCACCTTCAAGTGCCTCAAAAAGGTTTTCACTGTTAGGTATGTCCTTTTATTTTATTATACCACTGTGTGGTTTTCGCCATCGAAACTCTTAGTTTTCATTTTTTGATTTTTGTGATTAAGATAGTTGACCTTTGTTGTTGTCATGTTCTCACTTTGTTCACTGGTGGAAGAGTCCATTGGTTCAACTGCATTAAGATAGCAGGATAATGCATAGTCATTGGCAAAGGTAGGTATATTCAAAGGTTGGTCTTGAAGAGTACAGTCAATTAGGTCAGGATGTACCAAGAATAAATTTTTAACATGTTCAAGGGAATTCATGGTATTATCATAATAACTTCAGACCGATAAGTCAAGTTCTAGAAGACTACTTTGCGTAATTGTCTTGAGACCAGAAAGAGTTACAACATGATTATCGAAGTGTACGTTAATATTTAGGGGACCTAACCCAATAGACCTAACACTAGCACCATCCTCTACTTCAGTCTGGACTACATATCATGGTTTGATAGTAACAGGGTCAGCAGATAGAGTCTCAACATTCATGACGAAGTAGTCATAGTTTGGTGTCAAATAGGTCTTGTCATAAATAGAGCTTATGTCAGATTCATAAGATGAAGTTTTTGACTCTTCTTCAAGTGATTTAGTAGAAGTATGTATAGTATCAATATCTACATCTTTGATGCTACAAGTTCCTTCATGATTTGGTTCAATGATCACTTGTATTTTACATACCTATTGACATAACCTTGATGACTCTGTTAGTCTCTGTCATCTTTTCCATTTAGCTTCCTCTAGACTAATGATTGGCCCTGCTTCTGTAGACTCCAATTCTTCATTTGTAGTTCCATACCTGATTTCCTCTATCTCATTAGGGGGAGATATAGTAGGTGAATAATTTTCTTGTGTCCTTTCTTCTTTCAGCTATTGTTCATAGTCTTCTTATCTTTTTGGTCTAGATTTCCTCTATTTCCTTCTGCAGCTTCAAGCGTATTATCTCTTGCGCTTCATCTATGATATCACTAGGTTCTTCAGGAGTTTCTTCAGTAGATGTATCTGAGAGAGGATTTGGACCCCATTCATATGCATTCGAGTTAGTTTCTGAATTATCTATTTGCATTCTACCTATGTATGTGACCAAAATGTTCAGTGGTGCAAACAACTCTTTAATTCCTTCGATTTCTTCTCTCATATCTTTTGGGATTTCTACTCCTTGTAGTGTTATTGCTGAGACAATTTGAACTTGATTACCAGTTGTTTATTCTCTCTTGATTGCCAATTCTTCTTGTTCATTTTCATACTCTTCTTGAGTTTGTTGAGTATTTACTTTATGTGATGTTGAAGGTAGCATCTTTTTCCTCCACTTAGACTGATGATGAGAAGTATGTTTCTAATCTGATGACTCTCTTAGATTGTATCCAAGTCCAGCTTCATCATTTGTAGAATTATTTTGTAGCTGAATAAGTTCAACAATACCTTCTTGACACTTGCCTAGAGGACTAGTACCTAAATATCCCATGCGGTGAATCATCTTATAGCCTGGACCATATTGTGTGGGGAAAATGTCATAGTGTTGTATTTCTCTGTTTTCACTATCTTCTTTGTAAAACCATTTGAGAACAACATCCTCTTCTATTTCATCTATAAGGTAAGTAGAGGACTTTACAGAATACCATCATAAATGACATTTGGAGTTGAATTTTTTGGCTTCATAGCCTCTGATAGTTTTCCAGACTGTCTTAGCGATGGAGGAAGAGACATTAGTGAAATTACAGGTTCTATCTTGTATCCATCCATGCTAGTATCTGTGATTTTCAATTTCCTTTCTAAATCTTTCATCAAACTTTCTGAACTTTCAGCTACAGAGGCTGCTCTGTTATGAGGAACAAAGGTATCAGTACAGTATTTTAATGCATTACAGATGTAGCTTGTATCAGTAGGAATACTGACTTCAACTCCATTAGAAGGAAATTTAAAGCACTGATGATAGGTAGGTGGTACTTCTTGCATTTTGTGAATCCATGGCCTACCCAACAAGATGTTGTATGAAAGAGGGAGGTCAAGCACTTGGAAAATAACATCTCTCTCCACAGGTCCTATCCTGATTGGTAATAGTACCAAACCTTTAGATATTATTTCTTCTTCATCATAAGCTTTGATTGTTATTTTCTTTGCTGGATCAATGACTTTTTTAGAAAATCCCAACTGTGTCAGTAGATTGTAGGTACAAATTGTTGGTATTATGGATGATTTTGTCATGTGTTGCATTGGTTTTGTCATTGATGTCACCACTTATCTTCTTGGAGGTCTATATTGTTGATTTGGCTCTATGGTTATATTGGTATGTTGTTGAACTAGCAATATGGTTTACTGGTATGGTTAGTGGCTTATGCATAGTCACTAGTATGTGTTCACCAGAAGGTTATATGGTTCAGGGGCAATGATGATAACTTTGATATCATTTGGTTATGTCAAAGACATGGATTGGAAGTTTGGTTTTGGTTTTTTGCTTATTGGTCTAATCAGGTTGATAGATTTTCCTTTACCGGCAGATAGGTCTAGGTTATGGACCGGTACATATTATGTATTCCAGATCAGCATGGCACATTATGCAGATTTTTTATTGATTGGTTATTGTGGTAAATACATTGAGCCGACATGTTGTATTGCATCAAGACATTTGTAATTGATTTAATGTAATATCTTTAGTGAGGCGCCCTATTCATTTGGTCTTAGGTTTTGTATAAATGATTGTAAGATCTTATTGAAGATCGGAAATATGGTTATGGTATGAGTGTATTCGAATATTGAAGAGCGAAAATGAGCAGATCCTTGTGCAAATCATGCAAACATTATTCGAAGGTTGAAGGAAGATTATGAAGGTGTTTTGACACTCATGTTCAGAGCTTAACCAATACGGAATCTAGAATTGGAGATGCTCTTTTGAGCAGTACATTATCATTGGATTTAACCATCCAATTGTGTAGTCAGTGTGACTGCTAATTTGTGATTGAGTAGTGAGATCTAGGCAGTTGGCCTTTCTGCATGTGCAGACCCCATTTGTATACATATACTATATACAATAGTATCATCTGATTGTGGGTAAGGTTTCCCACCGTGGTTTTTCCCTTACCAAGTTTCCACATCAAAATCTCTGTGTTATGTGTTGTGGATATTGTTTCTGTTTCTATTTCTATTCCATGCATTAAGTTATACTGGTACTGTTATATTTATTAATCTGTTTTACCAACACTTAAGTTTTGTTTACTGACATTAAGTTTAAATTGGAATACTTGCATTTGGATTACAATTTATTGACAACTGTTTCATAACTGATACACCCCCTCTCTCAGTTGTCCTTCCCGGGACCTAAAAAATTGGTATCAGAGCTAAGTCCTCTTTTTTGCAAAAGCGTAATAGTTTGAGGAGATCCTATGGCAACAAATATTTTTAGGAAGGACAGTTCTTATCTTGATGGAACTATGGCATACGAAAGATTAGAATGGAAACACATCTGAACTACATTGGAAGAGATATATGGGATGTTACAAAGAATGGCTATGTTGCTCCTATTTCGCATCAACCTCATCTACCAATATTAGCTAAGGACATGGACAATGATTGAAAAGCAAGAGAAGCACTTCTAAGCACATTATCGGATCAACAAATCATGGGATTATCAGACTGATCTACTACTAAAGCTATTTGGGATAAAATGGAGACACTAAATGAAGGAGATACCACTATCAAAATTGCAAAACTGGAATGTTATCGGGTCAGGTATGAAAAATTGAAAATGGAAGAAGATGAAAGAATTTATGCATTTATGGAAAGAGTTAATGAAATTGTTTTAGGAATACAATACCATGGAGTATCCTTAAGTGAAGATGAAATTGTGTCTAAAGTTTTAAGAGCATTGCCACTGGCTTACAAAATAAAAGTAACTTCTATTAATGAAATGAGAACAATACCTAATACTTCAATTTCTAGAGATACTTTTGTTGGAAACCTTTCAGCATTTGAGCTTGAAGAGTTTGGTCCTATTATTATTATAAAGACTGATTTAGCTTTCAAAGCATCATCATCATCATCATCAACATCATCATCATATGCATCATCGTCACCTAACAAAACTGACTGGAAAGCACTTTATGCAAAATAACTTGAAGATATGAGGAGAGAAAATGAAGAACTTGAAGAACTTGAAGCACTATTTACAAGCAAAATGCCTAAAGGTCCAGCAGGGAGTAAGTATGAAGGTAAAGCACATTTCAAATGTTTTAATTGCAATAAATTTGGTCATATGAAGGTAAAGCACATTTCAAATGTTTTAATTGCAATAAATTTGGTCATATGGCATCTAGATGTCCCGATAGACATGCAAGACTAAGAGAGGAAGCAAAAAGATCATATAAACCTAACCCTAAATATTAGAGATATAGATTCAAGAAAAAGAGAGATAAGTCATGTTACTATGCAGATGATGGTGTTACAGATGACTCAGATGAAGAACCAACAGATAATGGATGGGCTTTTGTTGCAATAAAGGAAGATCATCTGACACCTATTCTCAAACCAGTAGAGTAGGCACTGGTAGCTAAAATTGAAGAAAAAGATGAATGGATGCTCACATCATATGACTGGTGATAAAAGTAAATTCTTATCTTTTTCAAGAAATTCATGGAGGTCTAGTAAGGTTTGGAGATGATAAAACTTGTTTAATCAAAGGAAAAGGCACTATATCTTGGATGCTAAGCATAATACTGACAATGTTTATTATGTAGAAGGTTTAAAACATAATCGTTTGAGTGTTGCTCAGTTAGTGGTAAAAGGATTTCAGTTACAGTTCAAGAATGGGAAATGCAAAATCATTAACATAACTGGATTGGAGATTGCAACCGGTAATCAGACTAAAGGTAATATCTTTCACTTGAATACCAGTGATAAAACATGTTTGATTGCACATATTGATGAAAGTTGGTTCTGGCATAAAAGATTCTGTCATGTGAATTTTCATTATATTGTAAAGATTAGTTCAACTAAGGCAGTAAGGGATTTACCTAAGATTGTGAAACCTCATAATCCGGTATGTAAGGAATGTCAAATGGGAAAGCAAGTTAGAACAACATTAAGAGCATTACTGAGAAATCAAATAGTATTCTTGACTTAATTCATATTGATTTGTGTGGTTTGGAAAGAACAAGAAGTCTACAAGGAGATAGATAATTTATGCTAATAATTGATGATTATTCTAGAATGTGTTGGGTTACTTTTCTCAAGGAGAAATCATAAGATTTTGGAAGATTCAAGATATTCAAAGCAATGGTAGAGAATGGAACCGACAAGAAAATCCAATGTTTAAGATCAAATCAAGGAGGTGAATTTACATCTAGATAATTTAATGCATTATGTGAAGTGAATGGAATCAAAAGACAACTGTCAACACCCCAGACACCCCAGCAGAATGGAGTTGTGGAAAGGAAGAACAAAACTATTCTGGATGCAGCAAGAACAATGTTAATGGAAGCAAATCTACCTCATGTGTACTAGAGAGAAGTAGTGAATACAATCATTTATACTTGCAACAGAGTTTACATCAAAAGTGAAACTGGTAAGACCCCTTATGAACTATAGTTTGGTCATATTCTTACTCTTAAGTATTTCAAAATAGTTGGAAGCAAATGTTATATTAGAAGAGATGAGTATATTGGCAAATTTGATCCTAGTAGTGATGAAGGAATATTTCTTGGTTATTCATCTAAAAGCAAGGCATATAGATGTTATAATAAAAGATTATAGAAAATCATTGAGAGTACTAATGTGAAGATAGATGAACACTTTAGAGGAGATTCAAGATCTCTAGAACCAACAGTTGAAATGATTATAAATGAACCAGCACAAACTGCACCAGTATAGAATGAAGACCCAGTGACACTAGCACCATCAAAAAACTCAATAGTGACTGAAGAACAACAGCGTGTGAATGTTAATCAGAACAAACACATGTATGTAAGATTGAATCATTCAGAGAATCAGATAATTGGATACAAGAATCAAGGTGTTATGACTAGAAGAAGACTGGTAAATGAAGAGATATGTTTAATTTCTCAAGTTGAACCAGCTTCTGTTATTGAAGCATGTAAGGATGAACATTGGATAAAAGCAATGGAAGATGAATTAGAACAAATTGAAAAGAACAACACTTGGACATTGGTTCTCCGGCCTAAAGACAAAAATGTAATTGGAACTAAATGGGTATTTATGAATAAACTTAATGAAGATGGAGAAGTTATTAGGAACAAAGCAAGATTAGTTTGTAAAGGTTATTCATCGAAAGAAGGAATTGATTATAATGAAACATTTGCACCAGTAGCCAGAATTGAGGCAGTTAGACTATTTCTTGCATTTGCAGCTTATAAGAACTATAAAGCTTATCAAATGGATGTAAAATGTGCATTTTGAAAGGAGATCTTGAGGAGGAAGTTTACATTGAACAAATTGATGGATTTTCTTTGATAGACAATAAGGATATGGTTTGCAGGTAAAGGAAAGCTTTATATGGATTGAAGCAAGCTCTTACAGCTTGGTATGCTAGATTGGATAAATATCTTTTGAAGATTTGTTACAAAAAAGGTAATGCTCACAACAATTTTTATTAAAAAGTTACCAATGATGATATTTTGGTTATTGAAGTCTTTGTAGATGATATAATTTTTGGAGGTGAAGATGGATTATGTAAGGACTTTGGTAATAAGATGCAAAAAGAATTTGAAATGTCTATGATTGGAGAGATAAAATTCTTTTTAACTTTATAGAGCTCACAACTAGATAAAGTTATATTCATATGTCAAACAAAGTACTTGAAGGAATCTTTGAAGAAATTTGGTATGGAAAATTACAAACCGGAAAGTATTCCTATGACTACAACTAATACATTGACATTGAAGGATGATTTAGCTCCTATTAATTCGACAAGGTAAAAATCTATGATTGAAGGTTTACTATATTTGACACAAAAAAGACCTAATATAATGAATGCAGTATGTATTGTATCAAGATTTCAAAGAAATCCTAAAGAAAATCATGAAACTATACTTAAAAGGATTTTCGGGTACCTACAAGGCACAACAAATCTTGGTTTATGGTATCCTAAAGATGACATTTTTTATTATGTGCATACACCGATGCAAATTGGGCAGGTGATGTAGATGACAGAAATATTACCATTCACGGTGCATTCTTTCTCGGTAGTAGATTGATCTCATGGATAAACAAGAAACAAACTTGTACATCATTATCAACAAAAAAATCAGAATATGTTGCAGCAACAACTAATTGTACTTAGGTACTATGGATTAAGCAAATGTTGAAGGATATAAAGGTAAAATGCACAAAACCAATAATCATTTATTGTGATAATTCAGTAGCAATTGATATATCAAAGAATCTGATATTTCACTCTAAGACAAAGCATGTTTCCATTAAGTATAATTTTATGAAAGAGAATGTTGAAGCAAATAAAGTGAAATTGGTTTATGTGAATACTAAAGAAAAAATTGCAAATATCTTTACAAATCCTTTGCCTAAGGAAACATTTGAATATCTCAAAGAGAATCTTGGGGTAATTTCCCCACCAACAGAGACTTGGATATTGAAAATTGGCATCAAACTGGTAGGAACTAATAGAAAAATATTTTTCCAGCTTTGATGGAGGAGAGCTACTTCTTAGAGGGAGTAGTTGGTTGAATTTCAAGTTTTGAATTCTTAACTACTCTGGCATCTGATGTCAAAGGGGTAGAGATATCTATGGAAAAACATTATTCCTCGAGGGAGAGATTGTTCATTGAGGGAGAGATATACTTTTGGATATATGTATTTTGGTTTTGGTTTCTATTTCTATTACAAAAAATTGTATTGATCTATCTTTGGGAGATTGATTGGTTTAATAGTTTTGGTATTTTGTTTTTGGCACTTAGATGTTTTTCCATCTAGTGTTGCCATCAATGCCAAAGGGGGAGATTGTAGGTATTGTGGATAACTTTGTCATGTGTTGCATTGGTTTTATCATTGATGTCAACACTTATCTTCTTGGAGCTCTACATTGTTGATTTGGCTCTATGGTTATATTGGTATATTATTAAACCCACAATATGGTTCACCGGTATGGTTAGTGGTTTATACACAGTCACCAACAACGATGATAACTTTGAGATCATTTGGTTTTGTCGAAGACATGGATTGGAAGTTTTATTTTGGTGTTTTTATTTTTGGTCTAATCAGGTTGACAAATTTTCCTTTACTGGCAGATAGGTCTAGGTTATAGACCGGTACATATTATCTATTCCAGATCAACACGACACATTATGAAGATTGTTTATTGATTGGTTATTGTGGTAAATGTATTGAGCCAACATGTTGTATCACATCGGGACTTATTTGTAATTGATTTAATGTAATATCTTTAGTGAGCTGACCTTTTCATTTGGTCTTAGGTTTTGTATAAATGATCGTAAGATCTTACTGAAGATCGGGAATATGGTTATGATATGAGTGTATTCGAATATTGAAGAGAAAAAATAAGCATATCCTTGTGCGAGTCACATATACATTATTCAAAGGTTGAAGGAAGGTTATGAAGGTGTTTTGACACTTATGTTTAGAGCTTAACCGGTATTGAATCTAGCATTGGAGATGCTATTTTGAGCAGTACATTATCATTGGATTTAACCATCCAATTATGTAGTCAGTGTGACTCCTAATTTGTGATTGAGCAATGAGCTCTAGGTAGTTGGCCTTTCTGCACGTGCAATGTGCAGACCCCATTTGTATACACATACTATCTACAGTAGTATCATCTGATTGTGGGTAAGGTTTCCCACCGTGGTTTTTCCTTTACTGGGTTTCCATGTCAAAATCTATGTGTTATGTGTTGTGGCTATTGTTTCTGTTTCTATTTCATGCATTAAGTTATACCGATACTTCTATATCTGTTAATCTATTTTACCGGCACTTAAGTTTGGTTTGTCGGCATGAAGTTTAAATTAGAATAACTTGCATTTGGATTACAATTTATTGACAACTGGTTCACAACTGATTCACTCCCCCCCTCTCAGTTGTCCTTCCAGGGAACTAATAATTGGTATCAGAGCTAAGTCCTCTTTTTGTAGAAGCCTAATAGCTTGAGGAGATCCTATGAAACAAATATTTTCAGGAAGGATAGTCTAAAACTTGATGGAACTAACTATGCAATAAGGAAGATTAGAATGGAAACACATCTGAACTACATTGGAAGAGATATATGGGATGTTATAAAGAATGGCTATGTTTCTCCTATTCTGAATCAACCTCATCCACCAACATTGGCTAAGGACATGGACAATGATTGCAAAGCAAGAGAAGCACTTCTGAGAACATTATAAGATCAGAAAATCATGGGATTATCAAATTGATCTACTGCTAAAGCTATTTGGGATAAACTGGAGACACTGGATGAAGGAGATACCATTGTGAAAATTGCAAAACAAGAATGTTACTAGGTCAGGTATGAAAATTTGAAAATGGAAGAAGATGAAAGAATTTTTTTATGGAAAGAGTTAATGAAATTGTTTTAGGAATACAATGCTGTGGAGGATCCTTAAGTGAAGATGAAATTGTGTCTAAAGTTTTAAGAGCATTGCCACCGGCTTACAAAATGAAAGTAACTGCTATTAATGAAATGAGAACGATGCCTAATACTTCAGTTTCTAGAGATACTTTGGTTGGAAAACTTTCAGCATTTGAGCTTGAAGAGTTTGGTCCCGTTGCTATTGTAAAGACCGATTTAGCTTTCAAAGCATTATCATCTAACAAAACTGATTGGAAAGCACTTTATACAAAAGAACTTGAAGATATGAGGAGAGAAAATGAAGAACTTGAAGAACTTGAAGCACTATTTGCAAGGAAAATGCCTAAAGGTCCAGCAGGGAGTAATTATGAAGGTAAACCACCTTTAAAATATTTTAATTGCAATAAAGTTGGTCATATGGCATCTAGATGTCCTATAGACATGCAAGACTAAGGGAGGAAGCAAAAAGATCATATAAACCTAACCTTGAATATTAGAGATAGATTCAAGAAAAACAAAGATAAGTCATGTTACTATGCAGATGAAGGTGTTATAGATGACTCAGATGAAGAACCAGTAGATAACAGATGGGGTTTTGTTGCAATAAAGGAAGATCAACCGACACCTATTGTCAAACCAGTAGAGAAGGCACTGGAAGCTCAAATTGAAGAAAAATATGAATGGATTATAGATGGTGGATGCTCGCATCATATGACTGGTGATAAAAACAAATTCTTATCTTTGCAAGAAATTCATGGAGGTCTATTAAGGTTTGGAGATGATAAATCTTGTTTAATCAAAGGAAAATGCATTATATCTTTGGATGGTAAGTATAATAATGACAATGTTTGTTATGTAGAAGGTTTAAAACATAATCTTTTGAGTGTTGGTCGGTTAGTGGAAAAAGGATTTCAGTTACAGTTCAAGAATGGGAAATGCAAAATCATTAACAGAACTGGATTGGAGATTGCAATCGGTAATCAGACAAAAGGTAATATCTTTCACTTGAATACCAGTGATAAAACATGTTTGATTGTACATATTGATGAAAGTTGGTTATGGCATAAAAGACTCTATCATGTGAATTTTGATTGTATTGTAAAGATTAGTTCAACTAAGGTAGTAAGGGATTTACCTAAGACTGTGAAACCTCATAATCCGGTATGTAAGGAATGTCAAATGGGAAAGCAAGTTAGAAAAACATTTAAGAGCATTACAGAGAAATCAAATAGTGTTCTTGATTTAATTCATACTGATTTGTGTGGTCCTGCAAGAACAAGAAGTCTACAAGGAGATAGATACTTTATGCTAATAATTGATGATTATTCTAGAATATGTTGGGTTACTTTTCTCAAGGAGAAATCAAGATATTCAAAGTAATGGTAGAGAATGAAACCGGAAAGAAAATCAAATGTTTAAGATCAGATCAAGGAGGTGAATTTACATCTAGAGAATTTAATGCATTCTGTGAAGTGAATGAAATCAAAAGACAACTGTCAGCACCCCAGACACCCCAATAGAATGGAGTTGTGGAAAGGAAGAACAAAACTATTCTGGATGCAGCAAGAACAATGTTAATGGAAGCAAATCTACCTCATGTGTAGTGGAGAGAAGTAGTCAATACATCGGTTTATACTATCAACAAATGTTCACATCAAAAGTGAAACTGGTAAGACCCCTTATGAACTATGGTTTGGTCATATTCCTACTCTTAAGTATTTCAGAATATTTGGAAGAAAATGTTATATTAGAAGAGATGAGTATATTGGCAAATTTGATCCTAGTAGTGATGAAGGAATGTTTCTTGGTTATTCATCTAAAAGCAAGGCATATAGATGTTATAATAAAAGGTTACAGAAAATCATTGAGAGTACTAATGTTAAGATAGATGAACACTTTAGAAGAGATTCAAGACCTGTAGAACTGGTAGTTGAAATGATTATAAATGAACTAACACAGACTGCACTCATACAGAACGAAGACCCAGTCACACAGACATCATCACAAAACTCAACAAAGACTGATGAACAACAGCCTGTGATTGTTAATCAGAACAAACCCAGGTATGTAAGATTGAATCATTCAGAGAATCAAATAATTGGAAACAAGAATCAAGGTGTTATGACTAGAGGAAGACTGGCAAATGAAGAGGTGTGTTTCATTTCTCAATTTGAACCAACATTCGTTATTGAAGCATGTAAGGATGAACATTGGATAAAAGCAATGGAAGATGAATTAGAACAAATTGAAAAGAACAACACTTGGACATTGGTTCCCTGACCTAAAGACAAAAATGTAATTGGAACTAAATGGGTATTTAGGAGTAAACTTAATGAAGATTGAGAAGTTATCAGAAAAAAAAACAAGATTAGTTTATAAAGGCTATTCACAGAAAGAAGGAATTGATTATAATGAAACCTTTGCACTAGTAGCCAGAATTGAGCCAGTTAGACTATTTCTTGCATTTGCAGTTTATAAGAACTATAAAGTTTATCAAATGGATATAAAATGTGCATTTTTGAATGGAGATCTTGAGGAGGAAGTTTACATTGAACAACCTGATGGATTTTCTTTGATAGACAATAAGGATATGGTTTGCAAGTTAAGGAAAGCTTTATATGGATTGAAGCAAGCTCCCAGAACTTGGTATGCTAGATTGTATAAATATCTTTTGAAGATTTGTTACACAAAAGGTAATGTTGATAACAATTTTTATTACAAAGTTACCAATGATGATATTTTGGTTATTGAAGTCTTTGTAGATGATATCATTTTTGGAGGTGAAGATAGATTATGTAAGGACTTTTCTAATCAGATGCAAAACGAATTTGAAATGTCTATGATTGGAGAGATAAAATTATTTTTAGGTTTGCAGATTTCACAAATAGATAAAGGTATATTCATATGTCAAACAAAGTACTTGAGGGAACTTTTGAAGAAATTTGGTATGGAAAATTCCAAACCGGTAAGTACTCCTATGACTACAACTAATAAATTGACATTGAAGGATGATTCAACTCCTATTAATCCGAGAAGTTACAAATCTATGATTGGAGGTTTACTGTATTTGACACAAACAAGACCTAATATAATGAATGCAGTATGTATTGTATCTAGATTTCAAAGCAATCCTAAAGAAAATCATGAAAGTGCAGTTAAAAGGATTTTCTGGTACCTACAAGGCACAACAAATCTTGGTTTATGGTATCCTAAAGATGAAAATTTTGATCATGTGCATACACCAATGCAAATTAGGCAGGTGATGTAGATGACAGAAAGAGTACCACTGGTGGTGCATTATTTCTTGGTAGTAGATTGATTTCATGGATAAGAAAGAAATAGACGTGTACATCATTATCAACAACAAAATTAGAATATGTTGCAGCAACAATGAATTGTACTCAGGTATTATTGATTAAGTAAATGTTGAAAGATATAAAGGTAAAATGAAAACAACCAATAATCATTTATTGTGATAATTCAACAACAATTGATATATCAAAGAATCTGATATTTCACTCTAAAGCAAAGCATGTTTTTATTAAGTATAATTTTCTAAAAGAGAATGTTGAAGCAAATGAAGTGAAATTAGTTTATGTGAATACTAAAGAGCAAATTGCAGATATCTTTACAAAGCCTTTAACTAAGGAAACATTTGAATATCTCAGAGAGCATCTTGGGGTAATTTCCCCACCGACAGAGACTTAGATGTTGAAGATTGACATCAAATCAGTAGTAACTAACAAAAAAATCTTTTTCTGGCTTTGATGGAGGAGAGCTACTTCTCAGAGGGAGTAGTTGGTTGAATGTTAAGTTTTGAATTATTAACTGCTTTGGCATTTGATGTCAAAGGGGGAGAGATATCTATCAAAAAAATCATTCCTTGGGGGAAAGATTGTTCATTGAGGGAGAGATATACTTTTGGATATATATGTATTTTGGTTTTGGTTTCTGTTTCTATTACAAAACATTGTATTGATCTATCTTTGGGAGATTGATTGGTTTACTGGTTTTGGCATTCTGTTTTTGGCACTTGATGTTTTTCCATCTAGTGTTGCCATCAATGCCAAAGGGGGAGATTGTTGGTATTATGGATGAGTTCATCATGTGTTGCATTGGTTTTATCATTGATGTCAACACTTATCTTCTTTGAGGTCTATATTGTTGATTTGGCTCTATGTTTATATGGTTAGTGGCTTATGCACAGTCATCGATATGTGTTCACCAGCAGGTTATATGGTTCACCGGTAGCGATGATAACTTGGAGATCATTTGGTTCTGTAGAAGACATGGATTGGAAGTTTGATTTTGGTGTTTTTCTTTTTGGTCTAATCGGGTTGACAATTTTTCCTTTACCAGAAGATAGGTCTAGGTTATGGACCAGTACATATTATCTATTCTAGATCAACACGACATGTTATGGAGATTATTTATTGATTGGTTATTGTGGTAAATGTATTTCAAGCTGACATGTTGTATCCAATTAAGACTTATTTTTAATTGATTTAATGTAATATCTTTAGTGAGCCAACCTATTCATTTGGTCTTAGGTTCTGTATAAATGATTGTAAGATCTTATTGAAGATTGGGAATATGGTTATGGTATGAGTGTATTCGAATATTGAAGAGAAAAAATAAGAAGATCCTTGTGCGAATCACACATACATTATTCAAAGGTTGAAGGAAGGTTATGAAGGTGTTTTGACACTCATGTTCAGAGCTTAACTGACACTAAATCCAGAATTGGAGATGCTATTTTGAGCAGTACATTATCATTGGATTTAACCATCCAATTATGTAGTCAGTGTGACTCCTAATTTGTGATTGAGAAGTGAGCTCTAGGAAGTTGGTCTTTCTGCATGTGCAATGTGCAGACCCCATTTGTATACACATACTATTTGCAGTAGTATCATTTGATTGTGGGTAAGGTTTCCCACTGTGGTTTTTCCCTTACTGGGTTTCCACATTAAAATATTTGTGTTATGTGTTGTGGATATTGTTTCTGTTTCTATTTCATGCATTAAGTTAACCGGTATGGCTATATCTGTTAACTTGTTTTATCGACACTTAAGTTTGGTTTACCAACATTAACTTTAAATTGGAATAACTTGCATTTGGATTACAATTTATTGACAACTGGTTCAAAACTGATTCACCCCCCCAGTCTCAGTTGTCCTTCTCAGGACCTAACACAAATATTCAACCCAGCACCTCCATCTATAAAAACATGTTTGACTCGGTGTTTATGGATCATAGCTTCAATGTGTAATGGCTGGTTATGTGGGTGATTCAGTGAATTGTCATCTTCTTTAGAGAAGGTGAGGTAATGAGGCAAATTAAGGTGACCCACCATATATTGAAACTAATCTACATCTAAATCTTTGGGGACATTAGTAGTGAGCAAAGCTTTGTCTAGGATCTTTGTATGAGCAGAAAAGATCTTAAGAAGTTCCAAAATGGAGATTTGAGTAGTAGTTCATTTCAATTGTTCAACAATGCTATAACCGGGAGAAGATGATGAAAAAAACTGCTTAGATCTAGTCGTGATTGCATCTGGTTGTCTATTTGAAGGATTCAGAAGGTTTGATGTTGCTTGATTAGGAGTTGAGGAACTAGCTCCTTTAAGAGTAACCTTCTTTTGAGTGTGGGTCATAGCATTTGAAGTTTGCGTTGTATTTTGTTTGTCTTTGATTATGATCTTGTTGCAATACTCAGGTTGAGAAGATTCAATCATGCTGATCACATTATCATTATTAGTGTAGGTGTAATTGACTTTGGCACCTCCCTTGGATTTTGATGAATCACCTTATTCATAAGCAGGTAAGGGATCTTTAAAAGCTTTGTGATCAATATTAGTCACGTGATTTCCAACAACAATTTTTCCTGCATCGATGAGGTCTTGGATTTCATGTTTTAGTTTCATGCAGTTGTTTGTTGTATGACCTTTGTTTTGATGGTATTCACAGTATTCGTTTTCTCTCCACCATTAGGTTTAACTTCTGGATCATATGGTCTAGAGTTGTCTAGCAATGTTATCGGATCATTTGCCAATAAAGTCTTAAAAGTTGATTCATATGATTCTTCCAGAGGAGTGAAATTGTGCTTAGGCTTTGAAAGCCAAGGTTTCTCCTTAAAACACTCTTTTGATTTCTTCAGAGGATGTTCTACCGCAGATTCAGCTACTTTGAGTGCTTGTGTGCCACTAGCCAGATTAAATATTGTGGGTTTTGATTTTTTTTAAATAGTGTCTACCACTCCATCATTAACAACATTTCTGTTATTATCTTTTTCATATTTCTAGTATTTTTTATTTTCTTTGGAACTAGAGCTTTGTTGTGTTTCTTTCCAAAGTGATATATCTCCTTTTTGTATAAGAACATCTTCCATTTTGAGGGAACTATCTACCATTTTGTTAAATGAAGGGTATACTTGCATTTGGATATTGCATTTCAATTCAGGGATTAGGTTATTGAAAAAAATGTCCATCTTCTCAGAATCTGGAATAGGTCGTGAATATCTAGAGAACATCTTTCTCCAACATTGGAGAAAAGTAAGAAAAGGTTCTCTTGTTTTCTATTTGGTATTACAAAGCTCGATAATAGTGACTGGATGATGAATGTTATAGGAGTATTTCTCAAGAAATAATTCAACTAATTCCTAAAAAGTTTTAATTCCCATAGGTAGGCTTGAAAACCATTCTATATCTTGTCCTCCTAAACTCCTCAGGATAAGGTGCATGAGATATGTTTTTTCATGCATGAACTCATACATAAAGCAAAAAATTATCTGAAATGGTCTTGAGGATCTGCATTACCATCATATTTGTCAATTAGGAATCTCCACTCTTGAAGGAAATGGAGGCATGTAAAAAATTTTGGCAAATGGGAATGAGCAGATTGTGTCTAAAGTGTTAGATACTTGATCAGTCCCAAAGACACTGAGAGGGGGGGTGAATCAGTGTCTAACTAGTAACTAAAAGATTTTAACTTGTTTGCAACTTTATAACACAAATTAATATACCGGTAAGAAAATAATAATGCAGTAAAGAAAAACAAAAGAATAACCATAAATGCACACCATAACACAAATATTTTGGCGAGGAAACCCGGTAGGGGAAAAATCTCGGTGGGATTTGTGACCCACAATATTTACTCACTGGCCAATATGAATAAATATTACTTATACAATAGGGGCCTGCACATGCAGGAAGGCCAACAACCTAGAGCTCACTGCGCAATCACAAAAGGGAGTCCCACTGAGTACAAGTCTGGATGATTAAATCCAATGACAATGTACTACTCAAAATAGCATCTGCAATACTAGATTCAATACCAGTTTAAGCTTTGTCAGATACCTCTTCCATAAACCTTGCTTCGCTTTGCTCTGCTCTTATTCACTCATTAAATAATTACATCATAATACATATACAGTTATTTGCTCTCATATACCGCTTACATTCATTACCTAATTACATTACAAAATGACCTACAAGATCTCATACATATATGAGTCTTTACAATACATCATGTCGGCTATACAATATAATTATAATACAAAACAATATTATTTCCATATCAGCTTAGAGTGTCGGTGTGATCTACTGTCAGTGAAGATTGGATGTCAGTGCCTGTAGATGATGTCTGTTGCCGGTGTAACTTGTGAACCATGTTACCAGTTGGTTACGATCAATGACAACATCAACTATTCTCATCTGAGTATGTAATGCCAACAATCTCCCCCTTTTGCATTGATGGCAACACTCATGAGAAAAATCCAAAAACTGATATCCAAAAAACTGAGTGTTCTCCCCTTGAGAAAATGATCTCCTTCTATACATTTTTCTCATACACCACTACTCCCTCTTTGACATCAATGACAAAGGATGTCAAAAGAATCAAAGAATTCAAAATTTACCTAGAAACTTGTAACCGGTTATGTACAATCTAAAAAATATCTGCCAAAACCAAGTTAAGACCTTGCAAAAACTTAGTACTATCAAAAATTATGGTCTCAGTCTGTCAGATGATCCTGGTCAGATAATGCATCTGTTTCTCTAGAGATTTGTTACCTTGAATAGATGACTTAGAAAACTCATTCTGGTGTGTTAATAAGTTGTCCAATCCAGGACCAAGTTTGTTCTTCAACTCTCGGGTTTTCATTCTCAACCTTGCCTTCTCTCTTTCTAATTTCTCAATCTTCTCTTCATAGGTTGTCATTTCCTGATCCAAAACTAAAGTAAGTTCCGAAGAAACAATCATATTATTAGCTATATCATCAATTTCTTTTTGTTTTTCCTTATTTCCTTGTCAATACCCACAACACATGACACAGATATTTTGGCGAGGAAACTGAGTAGGAGAAAAACCTCTGTGGGATTTGTGACCAACAATATTTACTCACTGGCCAATATGAATAAATATTACTTATAAAATAGGGGCCTGCACATGCAGGAAGGCCAACAACCTAGAGCTCATTTCTCAAAATAGCATCTGCAATGTTGGATTCAGTACCGGTTTAAGCTCTGTCAGATACCTTTGCCATAAACCTTGCTTCACTCTGGTTTGCTCTTACTTGCTCATAAAATATTTACATCATAATGCATATATAGTTATTCGCTTTCATATACCACTTACATTCAATACCTAATTACATTACAAAATGACCTACAAGATCTCATACATATATGAGGCTTTACAATACATCATGTTAGCTATACAATATAATTACAATACAAAACAATATTATTTCCATGTCAGCTTAGAGTGCTGGTGTGATCTATTGTTGGTGTAGACTGGAAGCCGATGTGAATAAACTTATAATGTCTGCCACTACCGGTAGATGATGTCTTTTGCCAGTGTAACCTGTTAACCATGTTACCAGTTGGTTGCCATTAATGACAACATCAACTATTCTCATTTGAGTGTGTAATGCCAACATAAAGACTACTACTTTGATGATTTATCCTTGTTTTTCATTTATGTGATTTTAGTCTGTAATGCTTGCAATTGTTTGTTTACCAGCACTAAGGGTGTTTCTTCCTCTTTAGTGATAAGGGTTTCAATGTTATAATTAGTAGCAAGTTTAGTGCCTTGTTTTGCTAGCTCTAGAAAATAATCTTCTTTTTCTCTAGCCATGATAATCTTCATAATTTTTCGGAAATCTTTATCTTTTGACAACTATTTATAATAGCTTTTGTAGGTTTAGAGGCTTCAGAATCACTAGATGAGGAATCACTGTCATTAGCATGGGTACTGAGATTATCATAAGTGTCGTGTTTAGCAGCTTGTCTTTCTTTCCTTTCTCCAGACATGATGGGAGATAAGGGTTGATAAAAAATTGGTAAATTTGACAATGAAGGTTTATTAGAGATAGGGTCCTTTATGAAGAATGGATTTTCTTTTAATGAAAAAGATGATCCTTTACCTTTGGTATCTTTCTTGTGAGAACTTCTAGTTTGAGTAGGCATTTAAAACTGATATGAGTAAGAGCTAGATGTGATGTAGAAGTCAAGATTAAATTGAAGCTAGTTGTTCATTTAATGTAGTGATAGAGAGAAGTAACTAAGATTTAGTCTGATTTCAGGAATGATCTATCTTGTATAAGATGTGATCTAAGTAACTTAGTTTGATTTAGTTTGATAAGTAGTTGATTGAACTAGCTAAAAGATGATTGACAAAATTGTGCAACACAATGACAAGGGTACACTATCAAGATTATTTATGCTCAGGATTATGATGACCAGTTTTATGCTCGCTATAGCCTGATTAGGAAAGTTTGACTATTCTAGAAAAGTGTGTAGACAGACAAGTTTCTGGACTGACAAAATTAGTTTTTCATATGACAGAGTTTTTCAGACCCAGACGACAATTTAGCAGTTCCTAGATGATAGAGATAGTTTTTCATACGAGTTGTTGCCTAAACTCGCACGACAGTTTAAGGACCTCTAGATGACAATATGATGAGTATGATGGTTATTTGTATGACAATATTCTAAGAACTAGATGACAATTATTTAACAATAGATTGACAATTCTATATACTCGAACGACAATTCTGACAGGGGCAGATAATAATTTTGTATACTTGGATGACAATTCTAATAGGGCTAGACGAAAAACTGATAGGACCAGTGTAGAATCGTACGCTAGTATGTATGTATCCAAATGATAATTCAAGAGACTCGTATGATAGAGGACTGGACATAGATGATATTTTGACATGGACAGAGTTTGACGACTATCAAAGACTAGTTTTTGATAAGGACTGAGTTTTTTATGACTGACAGAGACTAGTTTTTGATATGGACTGAATATTGATCACTGAGTTGTTGATTATTTTCTCCAGTTTCAGTATTTCAGTTTTAGTTTTAGGGACAAAAACATAGTAAACACACAAGATGTATAAAAACTTTCAAGCACAACACGCTAACCCTACGAAAGTTGGCTTAGAGAAGAAAATATTTGCTTGTAGACTTAGGTACACACAATAGCTAATCAGAATACGACCGCTGAGTCTCACGCAATAGATTCTCAACACCGTATTAGCCGACTACAAATGCTAATGGGGGCACAATATGGTATGTATCTTGGGAGAGTTACTATCTCTCTTGCACAAAGATTATCTCCCTTTCGAAGGTGAATCAGGTAGCCTCTATCTTATACTTCTTAGTTAGGAATTCTATTCAAAATTACCCCTTGAAGTCACGCAAGCATGATTGAGGCCTATAGCCCAACAAGGTACCGAAACAAGTTGTAGTCATTGTTGGCATTTTGATGATTATGTTGTGATTGTCATTGATGGACACACACTTGCTATGAGATCACTTTGTGAATGTATGAATTATGCTCAACCAGTAATTGTTCCAAATCGGTATCATGTTGTAGTCTTTAGACTATTGATGTTATGTAGCAAGTGTTTTCTGATCTCAAGCGGTATAAGGACCCAAGCGACATAGAGAGATCAAGCGGTTTAAGGATCTCAAGTGGAGCGGAGCAAAGGAGCCAGAAGCGGCAGTTATCTTTTTCCCAGTCTTCAATTTTTGTCAACAGGTAATCTGTTAAACCAGTATTACTCTGGGTTACCAACCGGTAACCAAAAAAGTTGTATAAACCAGTAATACTCTGTGATGAGTTACCAACCGGTTTATTTTTGTGATGAGTTACCATCCACTGACACTTTGACGGTGATTTTGTGTTGTGTTAACCAAATGTGTCTAGATACAATGAACCTAGGAACTTGCAATGTAATCCTGTTGGACCGATATGAAATCAGACTCCTTTTAAGGACATCATGTCTAGGGTTTTGTGTGTGTATGTATGAGAGTAGCTGTTAGATTTTGGTGGTCGTTGAAGCTCTTGTATGTGCGATCTTAACTGAGAAGATCAAGTCTATAGAGTGTGGATTTATTGAAGACTGAAGTAATGCTGAAGAGAATTAGTTATGAGCTACAATGGATCTAATCAAGCAGACTATGCTATTTGCTAGATCACTCACTAGTTGATTACTCACATCTTTGACAGGTTAGAAACCCTTAACCAGGTAGGCCCAGAAAAGCCTTTGTAAATCCTCTAACAAGGTGGTTCACATCTGTGGATCTGAAATCCTCTCACAAGGTAGTTTTTAATCAAACTTATGTCCTAACAGAGATTGAGATTCCTAACAGGATCTATTCTGGTAAAGAACATTGTATGACCTTAACCGGTCTGACCTTAACTGGTCTAGTTACTATTCTGTAGATAGTTACTTGTGAGTTTCATCTCACCGTGGTTTTTCCCATTTGGGTTTCCATGTCAAAATCTCTTGTGTTATGGTGATTGTGCTTCTATGGGCGAATGCCTTATTTTCTATTTGGTTTGCATGTGTGTTAACTGGTTTGTTTGTTAAACTATTTTACCGGTTTACTGCTAGACTGTTAAAGTGTTTAAGTGTAGTATTTTTTGGTATACTAATTCACCCCCCCCTCTTAGTATTCATCAATTGGTATTAGAGCCAACCTTTCTATAAGTCTAACCACTTGGAAAGAGATATGGGGGAATACACTGTGAGGGGACTTACTCATTGGATCACTCAGACTGAGCAAGCCTATGATGAACTTAAGGTCAAATATAAGGCCTCTCAGGCAAAAAGAAGAGAGCATGCTGAAAAACTAATGGAGCTAACTGAAAATAGTTCTTCTGATGAAGTGGACATGGAAGCCCTAGTCCAAGAAGTTGAAAAACTGAATGAGTCCAATACCAACCTAAGAAGGGAACTTGAAGGACTAACTATCAGAATGTGTCAAGAGCTTGAGAACCAGAGGAAAGCTGAAGATCTAGTAAAGGACAAAGATCATGAGATCTCCAAGCTGAAGCAAGAGATCAGTGCACTTACCGCTCGTCTTCATGAAAGAAAAATGGAAAAAGAAGAAGTGCAAGGTGAACTAAACATGGCTATCTCTGAGAATGCAACCTTGAAGGAATCCAATGCTGCCATTTCCAAAGAACTCACTGAGTCAAAGGAAATACTTGCCAAATTCAATAAGAGCACTGTCAAGCTAGAATAGAAGCTTGAATCAGCTAAACTGGTAAAGAATACCAATGGACTTGGTTTCTCTGAATATGAGGAAGGTGAAACCTCTGGAACAAAAAGTGGAGCATCAAAGAAACAACCGACATCAAAGGATAAAGGTAAGCAAAAGTTCAAACATGTTTGCTTTAATTGTCTCAAGGAAGGACACACTACTAATGTATGTAGAAGTAAGGCTTACAATAATTTTCCTTATTTTCTATACCATAAGCCTAGACCCAATAGATTCAATGGTAATTGTTATGCATGCAACAAGTTTGGACATAGAGCATTTGAATGCAAGTCTATCATGCACAATCTTGGAAGGTATCCTCAAGGGAGTCAAGGAGTTTTTCTTGAATCCTCTGAGAACCGGAACCCAAACTGGTTTAATACCTATAGTCATCAGTCAGGTAGCGGTGGCTATCAAGCGGCAACTGGATGGAGAGCAAACTATTGGATTTGTCATGGTCATGGTCACACTGTTGTAACATGTAGAAGGAAGAGTGGAAACATGAATAATGGACCTTGGAAAGCACCTGGAATGGTTTGCTATCACTGCAACAAACTAGGTCATACAGCAAGATTCTACAGAGCAAGAAAGAGTATATTGGACGATATACTAGTCACTCCGAAAGGAAAGATTGATGTTGAAATTGTTCAAGAAGATATGAAGAAAACCTGGAAGAAGAAGCCAGAAGAAGTGATTCAAGTAGAACAAGTTTCTGTACTAAGTGTAGAAGTCATTGAACCGACAAACTAAGCATCAGAAAAGCTTAGGGGGAGCAAAATGGTGAAATATCACAAACCCCCGGTTTATACCGGTAAAAGACCTCAACCGGTGTGTGATACCTGTCAGTTGGCAGAAGACCAGAAATGGTAATAGGCAAATTAGGGTTTACACCCTAATAGTGGAGCATTTATTATGGTAGGTGAAGAACTTGTTTAAAGGAATTTTTCAAAGTCATTTTTCACTTAGATCACGAGCGAAGAAGTTTTCAAGCACAGAGTGAAGAAAAGCGATTTGGATTGCGATTCAAAGAATTTATCAAAATCCCGAAGAAGAATCAGAAGCAAACATCTGTTGGTGAAGTGTAGAGCACAAAGTGGAATTTCAACAACCAAAGGAGTGAGTGGCATAGTTTAAATTGCGAGCCATAAATTTTGACTTACGAAGGTATTTTTCAAAATTCTCTATTTATCATGGCTTCCGTATCACATGCTAGTTCTAGTGTACTTGTTGATTCTGTAGACTTCATTCAACGAAAGGAAAAATACAATGCCCTATCTGAAATACCCATTGGTGTTATAGTGGAGGAAGACATTTCTAACTAAATTGACTATAAGATTGAAGATCTAGGATCTCTGATGATCCATTCTCAGTTAAGTTTGTTCTGGGGGAAGGACAAAAAGATTAAACTGAAATTCAGCATTCTGGAAAAGAAGAAACTTCACAATGCTGTCTATTTCCTTGAAGAATTTTCAGATGATCACATCCACATTATTCTGAGTAGAGTACATGGTGATAAAATGTACTTAGAGAGGATGCATGATATTACACCGGAAGCAATTCATGCCATCATCAATTTCTGAAAATTTGGTGAAGTGCCCGCCCTAAGGAAGATCAGGAAGACAAAAATGACCAAGCTCATCAATTCTGTGAGCGATTCACAGAGAATGACTATCAATTCCATCAAGGATGATCTAGTCTAATATGCATGTATGGTGATAAGATACTGGACGTTCCATGCTAGCAGAATCAACTCTGTCTCTACTACAGTGGTAAATGCCACCTACAGGATGATCAAGGAAGATGCATCATTTGATCTGTGCACTAGTATGCAAAGACAACTTTTGTTGAACCTCAAGTTGATCAAATAGGACAATGCCCTAAAATTTAAGTTTGGACAACTATTGGTTGGGTTGTTCTTCTACTTCCAAGGCTATTTTCCAGGAGTAGGTGATATTCAGTGGTTTGTTGACCAACTAGTGACAAAGAAAATCAAGGAAAGCCTACAAGCGGTAGGAACCGATTATCTGGAAGTGCTGAATAGATATTTTGATGAGTTCAAATGCAAAATGAACCAAAGAGTAAGAATATCTGGTGATATTGTCAAGAAGTATGAGGAGGATATCTGCTTCACCATCAAAGTTGATGAGTGCATAATGGAAGTGGTTGAGCCTAGACAGGAAGAAGTGGAACCAATGGGATATGAGGTAATGTATGACATGTTAGATGGGTATGCCTCTACCCTAATCACCTCACCCCTTGATCCAAAGGAAAAGAGAACCAACACCTATTTGGAAAGGGTTACACCGATTGAAGAACCCTCAGTAAAGAAGGGAAAGGCAGTGCCTTCATCATCGGCACCAGTTACCACAGCAAGTCCCAAAGTGACCAAGCGGTCACCAGCAAAGAAGAAACTGGAAGCAACACCCACCAAAGTCTTTGAGAGGAAGTGGAAGACAAAAAGAAATACACTAGACTTAGAGGACATTGTCTCTGAAGAATAGCCTAAGAAGACTAGGCAAATGAGGAAAAAGACAAAGAATGAACCGGCAACATCGGCACCGGTAAATATTGATATTTCCTCTTACAAACCTTTGACACATTGTCAAAGAACAATTAAGAATATTAGAAGAAAAGTACTTGATGATTTGAAAGAGTGCTTTGATGATTTTAATGATGATGAAAAGAAGGAAGTTGAACAGGAAGTTATCAATTATTTATGTATTAATGACTGGTGGCCATCAGAAATTAAATCTAAGATGCCTGATTCTTTGTATAATTTTGTAGCTAACAAGTGGTGCATTGCCATAGAAAAGGAACAAGAAATAAGAGAGGAAGTATTTGCACAATACTTTCCTGATGTGCCTAAAATAGAACTGTATGAAGTGGTAGAGAGATATAAGGGCCTCTTCTTCATGAGAAGAAGAAGACTCTTGTTGTTCGAAGGAAAAGTTCCAGAAGTGGTCAAAGATACCCACTCCCTTGCTCAATCAACTTTAAGATTGCATCAAGTGGCTGAAGCCAACAGGAAAGCTGAGAAAGAACTGAAAATCACTCAACCTGATGAAGTATATGATAAGGAAGGAGAACTGGTCACTACTCAATTGGACATGATTGATGTTGATGCCTTGAATGGTGAACATGTTACTCCAGATGCACCAACAGAAATAGAAGGTTAGGAGAAACAAGATGAAGACAAGAGAAAACAGGTAGAGAAAGAGAAGGAGAAACAAGAGGAAGAAAATAGAAAATAGGTAGAGATGGAAAAGAAGCAAAAGGAAGAAGAAAAGAAAAATGAGGGAGAGCAAAGAAAAGAGGAAGAAAAGGAAAAGGAGGAGGAGAAGAGGAAACTAGAAAAGGAAAAGAAAAGAAAGGAAGAGGAGAAGAAGAAACAAGATGAAGAGAAGAAGAAGAAGAAGAAGAAGGAAGTGGAACAGGAGAAAGAGAAGAAAAAGGAAGAGGAGAAGAGAAAGGAAGAGGAGAAGAAAAAGGAAGAGGAGAAGAAAAGGGAAGAGGAGAAGAGAAAGGAAAAGGAGCAAGAGAAGAAGAAGAAGGATGAAGAGGAAGAGAAGTGGAAAGAAGAGGAGAAAAAGAAGGCAGAAGAGGACAAGAAAAGAGCTAAAGAGAAAGAGGGAGCGACACAGAGCACTCAGATGGAGACCCCAAAGACAACTGGTAGTCAAGCCAAACCGGCTGACATTACCAGTCCCATTGACCTCCAGTCTGCAAATGAATCAGAGTTGCTACAGAGCATTAAGCTTGCTCAAGAACGCTTGGAAGTAATAAGGAGGAAGAAAGAGCAAGATGTGATCTAAGCTGTGGTGGACACTCTTACCAGTTTGATACTCGGTACCAACCTCCCCAGTACCGATTCCTCTCTTGCACAATTAAAGCTCCTATGCACAATTGTAGAAGACTAGGTGCAAAGCCTGGAAGAGGTTGCAGAAGCAAATGCCAAGAAGGAGCATCAAAATGCTCTGGACACTTCCTTGGTGAAAAATTTAACAGAACTCCAGTCTGATCTACAGAAGGCATAGAAGGACATTAGAGATGCAATGGATGAGGGCAAATTATTGCTAAGTAAGATATGTCAACCTCATCTATTATGTGATGATGTGCTTGCTCAGAAAGCCAAACTGTAATTTGATATGTAGTCATTTATAAGCACCTTCAAGATGCCATATGATTCCTTCTCCACATATGGACAACCACTCACTAGTTTCAACTCCAGTCGTCAAGATTAGAGGCAAAGATAAGCAATCAGACATGTAATTTGCAAGAACTTCAACTGGTCCTACTGCCAAGACTACAAATTCTTCAGAAATGCTATCTAAATCTGGATGCCCTAACAGTCACTCAAGAGATGAGTACCTTGGATGCCATGGAAGAGTAGGTCTATCAGATGCAAATGGAGAATGAGGTTGCTACCTCATTTCTTGAATCATGGTCTTTATCCATGAAGACATTTATGCAAGATTTTAAATCAGTTTTTGACAGGTTTCACTCTTTATTGTCATAAACTTTTTAAATCAGTTTTTAATGCTAATGGAATAGGGGTTTTTCAGTTGTAGTCACTGTTGGCATTTTGATGATTATGTTGTGATTGTCATTGATGGACACACACTTGCTATGAGATCACTTTGTGAATGTATGAATTATGCTCAATTGGTAATTGTTCCAAACCGGTATCATGTTGTAGTCTTTAGACTATTGATGTTATGCAGAAAGTGTTTTCCGATCTCAAGCGGTATAAGGACCCAAGCGGCATAGAGAGAACAAGTGGTTTAAGGATCTCAAGTGGAGTGGAGAAAAGGAGCCAGAAGCGACAATTATCTTTTTCCCAGTCTTCAATTTTTGTCAACCGGTAATCTGTTAAACCGGTATTACTCTGAGTTACCAACTGGTAATACTCTGTGATGAGTTACCATCCACCGACACTTTGATGGTGATTTTGTGTCATGTTAACCAAATGTGTCTAGATACAATGAACCTAGGAACTTGCAATGTAATCCTATTGGACTGACATGAAATCAGACTCCTATTAAGGACATCATGTCTAGGGTTTTGTGTGTGTATGTATGAGAGTAGCTGTTAGGTTTTGGTGGTCATGCTCTTGTATGTGCGAGCTTAACTGAGAAGATCAAGTCTATAAAGTGTGGATTTACTGAAGACTGAAGTAATGCTGAAGAGCATTAGTTATGAGCTACAATGGATCTAATCAAGTAGACTGTGCCATTTGCTAGATCATTCACTTGTTGATTACTCACATCTTTGACAAGTTAGAAACCCTTAACTGGGTAGGCCTAGAAAAGCCTTTGTAAATCCTCTAACAAGGTGGTTTACATCTGTGGATCTGAAATCCTCTCACAAGGTAGTCTTTAATCAGACTTATCTCCTAACAGAGACTGAGATTCCTAAAAGGATCTGTTCTGGTAAAGAACATTGTATGACCTTAACTGGTCTAGTTACTATTCTGCAGATAGTTACTTGTGAGTTTCATCTCACCGTGGTTTTTCCCATTTGGGTTTCCACATCAAAATCTCTTGTGTTATGGTGATTGTGCTTCTATGGGTGAATGGCTTATTTGATATTTGGTTTTCATGTGTGTTAATCGGTTTGTTTGTTAAACTATTTTACCGGTTTACTACTAGACTGCTAAAGTGTTTAAGTGCAGTATTTTTTGGTATACTAATTCACCCCCCTCTTAGTATTCATCAGTCATGTAAACATGATTGAGACCGCGCGACCCTACAAAATGCCCGATATGAGAGATCTCAAAGAGAAAACTCAAATAATCCTGTCCTCTTAGACTTTAATCACCAGAGGCCTATTTATTATAGTGAGTTGGAATGCTTAGGTTCAATTGTAATAACTTAGGTCATTCTCATAGGGTGATTACTTTTCCCACTGTGATAGGCCTGCTAAAGGTACACAAATCTCAAACTTAGAAAAAGCCTCAAGGGTCTGGATTTCTGATTGTCTGTATAGACAAGAGCATACTCTCCCACCTCTTAGATTTTTCTGAAAACATAAAAGATAGATTTGTTCATTAACCAAATAGCAATTTAAGTGCCTAAAAAAATGAATTTAAAGAAGACACAATGTTCACTTGAATCTCCTCAAGCAACCTGCAAAAACAATGAATCAATAGTCATATTGTTTTTGTGCGACAGGTGTGTTCTTCGGCGAGCGTTATGCAAACACTGATTAGGCTATCAAAATTTTTCAACCAGACAAACAACAAGCCAGGGTCAACATTAGCACCAAAAAAATTCAACAAGAAAAACCTTAAAAATGCAATTTCAATACAAAATATAGAATACCATACGAGTATTCTCACTAGGTTGTACGATATTTGTAGTTTGTCATTTGGGCCTCTACAAATAATCGTATGAGTTTCTGCAGAAACTGTATGGACAAAAATGTGAAAAATAAAATGAAGTTAATTTGTGAGGTGGAAAGATGTAGTCTTCTGCCCCACGGTGGGTGGCAAAATTGTGTGTGAAAAGTGGATAAGTCTGCAAGTTGTAAGACACAACACTTCAATTAAGTGATTGCATGCATGGTTAGACAGATATAATCATGACTATGAAAACCATAACAAATTGACCTATTTCCTTCTAAAAGATGCGAGTATATACTTGCTCTTAGATTTATCTAAGCAATACTAGTGACTAGACTACACCAAGATGAAGGATTTAATCTATATGAGCACAAGACTAAGCTAAATGGGTGCAAGATTAAGCTAGATAAATGAATAATAAGCTATATGGATTCAAGCAATCATAATTAAACTAAATATGAAAAAAAAGCTAAACTAAGGTGCAATAATCTTAAAGCACAATATCTTCAATGACTCTAGAGCAAAAACTGCATAATAACAATAAATCTCCAAGGTGTTTTGAATGAGACATGAAGGCTGAATTTATAGAGACCAATGGTTAAAATCGATTAACAATGAGTGGTTGAGATTCCTCAATAAAAAGCACATTTCAGGATAACTAAAATAATTGAGAGATAAGATTCAGTTAACCTTGAGATAGATTCCAATTATAGCTTGATTGAATGCATTCAGATTATAAGTTTGAGTTTGCATTGGAGATTAAATTTAGTTGATTCCATGCACTTGAGATAAAAATAGGTGATTCCATGCACTTTTCTTTAATTTGCTCAAGATTTTTTTATAGAAAAAACCTTTTCAATGCAACTGAACTTATTTTCTCAAAAGCTTTGAGTCTTAATTTTAGAGAAAATGATTAATTAAATTTAATTGTTTTTCTGATTTTCCAAGTTATCTCAATTTTAGAAAAAGAAATATCTTAAGTTTGATTTCTTTTCTCAATTGATTTCTTTTCTTTTCTTTTCAATTTAACTCTTTCTTTTGCAAATTAATTCCTATGTTTGTGATAAATCTCTCTTCGTAAATTAATTCCTTTTTTTGTGATTAATCTCTTTTTGTAAATTAATTCTTTTTTTTGTGATTAAATGGCAAATTTATTAATTAATTAAATATGCTAGGATATTTAATTAAATAAATAGGATAATTGATCAAAATGATTTACTTGGAATGATTTAATTAATTAAATAAATATTTAATTAATATTGAGTGATTAACTTGCCATGTAACATTAATGATTGAAGAATTAATTAATTAGGTGCTCAAGGTTGATTTAATTGCCTTTTGGTTAGGACCTTGGTGATTTTGTCGAGATTAGGGGGCCATGGTTTAGATGACCATTTTTAGGGTATTACAACTAGGACCCAATTTTCCACTTTACATTTTTGTGAACCTGACATCTTACACATTAATTTTGAATTCTCATTATTAGATATGATTAAGTGCAATTTAAATTTTAAAATTTCATTTCCAAGTTTGATCTATTTGCAAATTTTAGAGGTTAATTGCATCAGAACCCTAATTTTTTATTTTATGAACATTAAGATTGTGAAGTGCAAAATTTTAATTGCTTGTTTCAGATCTGGTTTTTATTTCCAAATTACAATTCAAACCTGCCTTTTTATTCTAAAATTTCAGTGGTTAAACAACAAAACCCTAGTTTTTAAAATCTTTTTATTTTCAACCTTTGACTGCCAATTTTCCTGATCTAGACATCTCCAAATTAGCTGTTTTTTTGGATTTTGCAATAAAATTATAATATCTACCATCCTTGAAAATTTCAATAAAAGTTGGTCGGACCGTGTGCACTTTCAATACAGTCCCTGACTTTTTTCCCAAAATTTGAGGAGACAGAATTGACTGTATTTTTTTGCTTGAATCTAGAAAACTGACGTACTTTATCAATTTTAACACCTCGTAAGGTCGAACAAAAATTCAAATTTCATCAAATTCAAATTTTAAATTATTTTTCATAAAAAGGTCCTAATTTTAGATCTTCTTTTCCAACAAATTAAGATTTGCATTAAGATAATTTCAATGGCAATTAATAAATTAGATTTACTTGCTCTTTCGCATATCATTACATTTCTTTTTGCATATATTTACTACAATCATGTGTCAAATAAGAGTTTCTTTCATTTTTTGTTGCTTCTCTTTATTCATAGTACTTGATCATATTGTGTTGTTAGGATTTCCAAATTATTTTCTTTTCAATTAGATCTCAAAGCTTTCATGTATCATTTATGTTGTATTATGGTGATGTTGTTAACAAAATGCATTTCCTATGTTAATCACATTAAAGCTTTTGTAGATACCAAACCTAAAGATCCTAACCCTTGTACCTCTCCTAGGGTATCTTATGTAAATGAGATGAGACCTAATGCTTTAACCAATGTTCTCTTTAAACAAGTGCAAGCATTGGAAAGTGACAAGGACCCATCTTCTTCTACACATACCCTTGAACAAGGAGGGCAAAATCAAAACATTAACATTCTTACATCTTTAGATCCTCCTTATTATCCTAAAACCTGTCTTCAACAAGTATATGTAGGGAGGATGATGTCATGCATTTTATTCATGATCTTTCCCAAGGCATAGAAATAACTAAAAATGAACTTCTAGAAGATGAAGCTTTTCATCCCCAAACCCCCACAAAGGATAAGCTTGATAAAGGAAAGAAGATTATCATTTCACATGATACTCTTTCTTCATCTACAAACCCTTTTCTTCCCCCTTACACATCAGATTTAAAAAAAATTCATGATCCTATTCCTTCATCTAGTCAATTGCAACATTCTTATAGCCATGGGTTTCATATAATAACAAACCAAGGTTTTAAAGGACAAGGAACTGGGAAATTTGAGCAAGGAATTTGTGTCCCTATAAACCTTCCTACACAAACTACTACAAAAGGCCTAGGAAATGATGCTCCTCTTTCTATGGATGAACTTCTTAGGCTCCAAAATTTTGAAAATTATCTTAAAAAACAACAAATCAAAAGAGCCCGCAAGAATGTTTCTTCTTCAAAATGTCCTTTTTGTTCATTTCATCAAGCCCATGACCATAATGATGATGATTACCTTGATTTTCAAAAACGTATTCAAGATGGCATCGACATTGGCAAAATTATAATTGTAGATGATAAACCTTCTTCTTCTAATAATTCTTTTCCTTTATGTCAAGACGATATCTATCATCCTGAAAGACTAGCTACAAGAATCTATTGGAAATTGAAATATGATAGGAAAATTCCCTTCCCTCCTCAAAATAAAAATCTTCAGCAAAATGAAAGGTATTGAATATTGCATTTTTCATGATTTACATTCACATTCTCTTGGGAAATGTTATGCATTTAAGAAATTTGTTCAAAACCAATATGACCTTGCATGAATTTCTCTTACAATAGATATAGTTGTCTTCCTTGACATCAAAATAGTGCCTTAGCACTTATTTTCTCTTCATGTTGCTCCTCACCCTTATCACATAAATAGTCAACTTAGTTGGGGGCTTTTTGTCATTTGTGGCGGTGTTGTTTAAACTTTACATACTTCAAGGAAACAACATGAAATTCATTTCTCTTTATTCTTTCTATATATTCATCTCTATCTTGGTGTATTATTCATTATTAGATCTCTTTTATTGCACAAGACTCATTCCTATGTGACCATATAATTGTTCTTGGGTTTTCATCTTTGCTAAAGAGAATTTTTGTTAATGATTAGTGCCCTTCTTCTCTTTTCTTCATTCTCTTGGAAACTTACCTCTTTTATGGTCTCAATTATTCTCAAGTAGGATATGCCCCTTGGCATGGAATGATCTCTTGAAAAGTATGTATCCCTTCCTTACAAGGATTTGTTCCACAAGGAAGGCATATCACTTGCCAATACTCATCATTAGAAGATGTGTAATGTTTCTCTTTGTCTTCCTCACTTGGGGGGCAAGGATTTTCCCTCCTTTCTCTTTCTTCCCTTTTATCTCATGTATCATTGTTTCCTTTAGGGGCTGCATTTTTTGTGTGATTTTCATTTCTTACAATGGTATGTTTTTATGATTAATCCCCCTTGGGGAATATGTGATTATTTTTCCTTTCTAAGATTACCACTTCTTGAGAATTGTATTTTACATATAATACTTGTTGGAAATTTGGAGAAATTGATTATGTGTTGCATTGATGTTTTGTCATTGATGGCGATACCGGCTATTTTGGTTGTTTACCGGTTTCTAGTTGGTTCCGGTAGAGTAGTTGGATTATTATATTGATCTAGTATGCTCCAGTATGCTTTGGTTTGTGGAATTGATTTGGATCAGTAATTCATGATTTTTAGATGTGTATCATGATCAATTGGTTCAGGATTTGATGACTCATATTCTATCATTTATTCTAGTAAGCCTTTTGGTCACCAGTAAGGGTTTTACTATTGGTATTTTGGATATATTGATATGGTTTTGTCATTGATGTCAACACTTGTCAACACTTATCAGCACTTGGAGATCTTTGGTTATGTTCATCGGCAAGTCAGTGACTTATGTACAGTCACCGGTATTTGGTTCACCGACAGGCTCTATTGTTCACCAGCACTTGGAATGACTTGGAGACTACTTGGTTATGTCGAAGACATTATTTGATCACTTGGTTTTGGAGATTTGCTTATTGATCTATTTGGGTTTGCATATTTTATGTTACCGCAAATAGGTCCAGGTTATGCACTAGCAAACATATCTATTCCAGATCAACATGACACGTTATGGAGATGATTTATTATTATTGTAAATGCATTGAGCCAACATGATGCATTTCTTATTGATTTATTTGTAATTGATTTAATTGTAATATTCTTAGTGAGATGACCTACTCAATTGGTCTTAGGTTATGGTATAAATGTAAGATCTCATTTGTGAGATTGATATGGGATTTGAAAAAGGATTGTTATAGGGTATATGCGAAAATAAGCAAAGCTATACACATAGACATCATTTGAAGGTTGAAGGAAGGTTTTTGAGAATATAATAAGAACTTAACCGGTACTGAATCTAGCATATGAAGGTGATATTTTAAGCAATACATTATCATTGGATTTAACCACCCAATTGTAGTCACTGTGACTCCCATTTTGTGATTGAGCAATGAGCTCTAGGCAGCTGGCCTTTTTGCATGTGCAAACTCCATATTGTACACACATACTATCTGTAGTAGTATCATTTGATTGTGGGTAAGCCTTCCCACCATGGTTTTTATCCTTACAAGGTTTTCACGTACAAATATTTGTGTTGTGTTGTGGATGTTATTGTCTTTCTGTTTCATGCATTAATCTTTACCGGTACTACAATTAATTGATAAAAGTATCTACCGACATAAACTTTGGTTTACCGGCATTAAGCATTAAGTTTTGGTTAAGTTAATTTTTGGTTGAATTTATTGTACAACTGGTTCAAACCCCCCCTTGATAACTTAATGATGAGCGAATAGTACCAAACTGGTACTAAGAGGGGGGGTGAATCAGTACAGAGAAAAATTTAGTCCAAAACCAGTTTGACAGTAGACACTTCAAACGACTAGCAGATAGTGACACCAGTTTGAAATAGAGTGCAACTAGTAAAGCTAAGAATGTCTAAGACAAGCATTAACCAGTTACTCACTTTATCTTTTCACTCAACTCGAGACTACACTTCCATTTCACCCTTATGTATAAATAGGTAATCTATCATCAGATCATAATAATAGCTAGTTCAACATGTTTTATTGACAGGCATAAAACACAGAACCATCATATGCTTGACCAGACAACAACAAAGCATCACACATGAGACACATATTTTTCACATGGAAACCCAACTGGGAAAAACCACAGTGGGGATGAATACCCACAAGCTATTTTTGAACTCTTTAGAAGTCCGCTCTTTTAAGAGCCTTGTCCAGTTAGAGACATTACAAAAGGTTCTACTAGGAACCGATCCTGTTAGAGATCACCCAGTTAAGGGATGGATACAATACCCGGTTAAGGGTTAAACCCTGTTAAAGGTTACCTTGTTAGAGGATTTCAAGAACTCAATAGCTTAAGGATTCTGAACTCAGTAGCTTTGAGTTACTCTGTTAAAGGATTTTCAGCAAGCCGGTTAAGGCTACCCTATTAAGGGATTTTCCAACTGTTGAGGTGGTTAGAGATCAATAGGTATTACAATGATCTAGTAACAACACTCAATGCCAATGCAGATCCACTTAAGCTCCTCTTCACCTTCTGCACTTACACTCTACAGGTATCACTTCTCTCCTTTTGGTCTGGCAAGAATCACGTATCCCTTCTCTTGGATACACACACACAACTTTTGCCAACAACCTCAGAAAGAGACACAACATCGACCTTATAGGAAAATAGATAGGTCGGTAGCATAAACCCTAAACCCTAAACCTGTTAGGTTAAGGAATTCAAACGGTTCAATCTTGACCATTGAGCACACTGCATTAAATGTAGCAGATCTTGATCCAAACTCAAGACATTCTCCATCATCCATTTCCACCAATTTTATGGCGGCTAATAACCCATCACATGTTATCACCATTTTATAGACTTTCCACATTCCTGAGGTAGATAGGAACAATCTCCCTCATGCAAGATCCTTTACGCACATAGGCTTGCATGGCAACATGATTTGTTCTTCTTTACAATGCTAATTCATCACACAATATCATCGGTTGAGCCACAGAGGCTTGAAGCACATTAACTGGAAACCCTAAAGTTGAGACTACCAACTAGTAGTCATACAATACTTCCATATGCCGGTTCCCATAACTATATGCCAGTTCATCATGAACAAGCACACCGCTTCACTTTGGCACAAATACCGGTTCATAGTGTTATACCGGTTCATAGTGTTATACCGGTTCTCACATATGCCGGTTCACAATTTTTTGTCATATTGACATCAATGACAACATACAATGTCATTATGTCCTCATACCAGTTCACATTCATTATGTCCTTATACCGGTTCACATAATGCCAACAATCTCCCCCTTTGGCATTGATGGCAATATACAAAGATATCTCCCCACTTCACATCTTCTCCCCCAATTTCTGTAGATATCTTCTCTGCTTCACATCTTCTCCCCCTTTGACAACAATGCCAAAGTGGAGGCACAAGATACCCTATTCCATTATGTTGCTCCCCTTGAGGAGTAGCATTCTTCAACACATCAATCCAAAATAAATTTGACTATGCAATACCTAACTAATGTGGAGCATATGCTTTTAGTTCACCTCCTAAAGGGGCAGTACCCCTAATTCACCTCTTAAGTATGTAAATGTAGTCTTTGGGAGAGGCTTGGTGAATATGTCTGCTAACTGCTCCTTACTGGAAACATGCTCCAGTGCAATCTCTTTGTTCTGAACCTTTTCTCTCAAGAAATGGTACTTAAGCTCAAAGTGCTTGGTTCTAGAATGTAAAACCGGATTCTTGGAGATATTAATTGCACTGGTATTGTCACAAAATATACTTACCGGTTCAGATACAGGAACTTTGAAGCCATTCAATACATGCTTCATCCAAATTGTCTGAGTGCAGTTCACGAAAGTTGCAACATACTCTGCTTTTTACTCATCCATGAGACCAGTCTACCAACAAGAAAGAATGCACCACTGGTTGTGCTCTTTCGGTCATCTACATTACTAGCCCAATCAGCATCTATGAACACTTTTAGGTTAAAATCATTATTGTATGGATACCATAACCCATAGTCAATAGTTCCTTTCAGATACCTAAGAATCCACTTGACTGCAACCAAGTGGGATTCTCTTGGACTTTTCTAGAATCTTGTAGTAATGCCAACTATATGTGCAATATCCGGTCTACTATGCACTACATAATGCAACCTACCCATCATTGATCGATATTCCTTCTGATCAACCAATGCAGAGTCATCCTCTTTGGATAGTTTACAACCGGTCACCATCTGTGTACCAACCGGTTTGCTATCTTCCATGCCAAAGGTCTTCAACACCTCTTTGACATACTTGGAGTGAGTGATAAAGATTCCATCCTTCATTTGCTGGATCTACAGTCCAATGAAGAACTTAATCTCACCTATGAGTGACATCTCAAACCCTTTCTTCATCTCATCTGCAAATTCATGACTCATCTTGTCATCTCCACCAAAGATAATGTCATCAATGAATACCTCACAGATCAGGATCTGATCTCCTTTAGACTTCAAGTAGCTATTTCTATCTTCACTTGTTCTCTCAAATCCAATCTTTACAAGATGGGAATGCAGGTGTTCATAACATGCTCTAGGTGCCTACTTTAGCCCATATAAGGCTTTATGTAGCCTACATACCATGTCACTATCTTCAGATAGGGCAAACCCATCTGGTTGCTCAATATACACCTCCTCTTCAAGTACACCATTTAGGAATGCAGATTTTACATACATTTGATGTACTTTGAAGCCTTTAAAAGCTGCATATGCAAGAAGCATACGAACTCCTTCCAATCTGGCTATAGGAGCAAAGGTTTCTCCATAGTCTTCTCCTTCTTCTTGAGCATATCCTTTGCATACCAATCTGGCTTTGTTTCTAATCACTGTGCCATCCTCATTCAACTTATTTCTAAAGACCCATTTGGTACCAATGATATTTTTATGCTCTGGTCTGGGTACCAAAGACCATGTACCATTTTTCTCTACCTGGTCAAGTTCCTCTTCCATTGCCTTGATCCAATCTTCATCTTTATGTTCTTCTTTAAATGATTTAGGCTCAAATTCAAAGATCATACATGAGTTTTCTCTGACCTTTCTTCTTGTAAGGATTCCTACATCCTTATCTCCTATGATCTGATTAGGATCATGATTCAACTTGGCATACCGAGGAATGGTCTTGATGGATTCCTCTTGCTTTTCTTCTTCATCCTCATCTCCATCAGTATCAACATCTACATTTGCCGATGTAGGAACACTGTTACTGGTACACGGTTGACTGACAACCGATTCCCAGAAGGTTGCAACCAGTTCATTTACCGCTTTCTCATTGTCAGTTTCCTCAGTTTTCTCAGAGGTTTCATCAACTCTTACATTGATGCTTTTCATAATTCTCTGAGTCCTATTATTGAAACACTTGGTGGAATATCCAAGGAATATTCCCTCATCACATTTCGCATCAAATTTTCTCTGGTGTTCACTCCTCTTGATGTAACATTTGCTACCAAACACTCTAAAGTAGCTAACCACAGGTGTCTTACCGGTCCAATACTCATAAGGAGTTTTATCCTTACCTTTCTTGATGAGTACCTGGTTCATTGTGTAGACTGCAGTGCTCACCGCTTCTCTCCAAAAGGTGTGAGCTACCTTTCCTTGAATCAACATGGTTCTAGCTACTTCAGCCATAGTCTGGTTATTCCTTTCTACTAGGCCATTCTGCTAGGGAGTCTGGGGGATAGACAATTGCCTCTTGATGCCATGTTCTTCACAGTACTTGTTGAATTCACCGGAAGTGAATTCCCCTCCTTGATCAGTTCTCAGGCACTTGATCCTTTTACCACTTTCCTTCTCCACTAAAGCTCTGAAAGCTTTGAACATTACAAAGGCTTCAGACTTGTCTTTCAAGAATGTGACCCACATCTCTTGAGCAATCATCAGTGAGAATCATGAAGTACCTATCACCCTGCACACTTCTAGTTTTCATAGGACCACATAAATTAGTATGCACGAGATCAAGCAAGTTGTCATCAGTGAAGATTTACCTTTAAAGGTTGAGGAGGACATTTTCCCCAATTGACACTCTCTACACAAGGTATTATCTCGTTTGCTTAGCACTAGCAACCCTCTAACTGCCTTGATCTTACTAGCTTTCACAATGTTATCAAAGTTTACATGACAGAGTCTCCTATACCATATCTAGCTATCATCAAATTTTGCCATAAGACATGTACTTATATTTGCATTCAAATGAAATAGATTACCTTTGGTCTGCATGCCAGTGGCCACAAATTCACCATGCTTTCCTTTGATTTTGCAAATTTCATTCTTGAATTTCAGAGTGAGGCCACTGTCATTCAGCTGGGCAACACTCAGAAGGTTGTGTTTGAGACCATCAACCCAATACACATTGTCAGCACTACTCTTTCCATTTAGAGAGATGGACCCTCTGCCTTTGACCATGCATGGTGCATCATTGCCAAAGAAAACCACACCACCATCATACTCCTCCAAGGATAGAAACTTGCTCCGGTCACCAGTCATATGGTGAGAACAGCCACTAACAATGATCCACTCATTGGAATTATCAAATCAAGAGACAAGAGTCTTCTTGTCTGACACATCTTCCTTAATAGAAACAAACATAATATCTTCATTTTCTTCATCCTCTGATTCTTCATCTGTGACACCTTCATCATCTGCCACAATATAGTTTCTCCAGTTTCCTCCTTTGAATTTCTTGAACCTTTCCAGTTTGTCCTTGTTGTCACCATTAGGACAGTTTACACCAATATGTCATATCCGGTTGCAAGAAAAGCATTTCAAAGGTAGCTTACCTTTGTATTTGTTGGTTCCTTTAGGAATTTTCTAGGCAAGGAGAGCTTCAAATGCCATCAAAATCTCCTCATCATCCATTTCTCTGCTCTATCTTGGTTCACCACTAGTGCTAGCTTCTTTTCCTTTTCTGGATGGTATAGCAGAAGCTTTAAAAGCTGATTCAGTCTTTTGAACACTGCCATCCAAACTATTTAGCTCATAGGCTGTCAACTTTGCTATGATGGAGTCTAAGGATACCTTAGTCTTGTCTATTGATCTCAGCTCCTGAATAGAAACAACCCTTATTGCATAGACCGGCAATAGGGATCTCGGGACTTTGCTTACCACAGTGGCATCTTCTATTTTACCACCTGCACTCTTGATATCTCCAACAATGGTTTTGATCCTTATTCCATACTATTAAATGGTCTCACCTTCAACCATCTGCATATCTTCAAA